>NC_067466.1:16120427-16420427 GCF_025434085.1 Hippocampus zosterae
CGTCCCAACAAAAAACGAGAAGTGCGCAAACATTTTAGCCAGCGAGGTGGGCCGCAAGTTTTTGTCGTTTGTTTGTTTTTTTTTAGAAAACATGATTTTAAAATCTGTCGCATGGAAAGATTGCAGCCAAGATTAAAAAAAAAAAAAAAAGCCCCGCCTTCCTCCCCTCACGCTTGATTAACATGCTAACAGGCGTCACTTGCAATTTCGTCGTTTCACCGCTCCGGAAGGAAAATTTCCGGGGAAATCTTTCAAAGCCGATTCCTCCCCGTCACCAATTTTTGCTTGAAAACATGCGGGGGGTGGGGGTGGGGGGGGGGGGGTCCGAGTCATGAAACGTTTGAGCGAGCTCCTACGTCTGCCATTCAGCCAACTAACTGCAAATGGAAAACGCGTTAACTGCAAATTGAATGTCGCCTAACAGGTGTCCAGTGTGGTGGTGGGGGGGGGGGGGGGGGTGCACGTCGCCTTCCTCTTGGGGCGGGGGTAAACATACGGATGCCCATGGGAGAAACGTCTTTCGTCCTCATTTTGAGGCCAGAAAAAGTCGTTTCCATGTGTGTTTCCACGAGATTCAAAATGGAAAAATCTTTGAGGGTTTTTTTTTTTGGTAGGTCCTCTCTTTTGGCCAAAATCTCAAATCCCTGCTGGGCTCAAACAATCAAACACAGAGACGCCGCGAGGAAGAAAACAATATCAGATCATTTGGCGAGCGGACAATCGCAAAGGCGCCACCCGGCTGGACATCTCGTCCGACTCTTATTAAGGCGGTCGCCAAATGAGCACGCTTGGATTTCACGCCAAGAGAAAAGCTAATTAGCTGGCAACGGGGGCGGAGCTTTATCGCGGAGACTCCGTTTGCTGTCGTCTTTGATCGATCCAATGAGATATGTCTGAAAAGAAAACAAACGTAGCGGTAGTTCTAGCTCGAGATAAAAAAAAAAAAAAGGAGGCTCCCCGTCAAACGCAGCGGGAAAGAAGAAGTGTGGATGACGTCGAACCAAAGATCTGAGGTGGGAGAAGAGGAGGAAGTCACTTCAGGAGGGAATCGGGGCGGCCGCGACATCTGCTGAGCGTATCGAAACAAAAGCAATTGGTTGTCTACACCACCCCCCCGACCCCCCAAGTCGAAAAGCTCCGTTTCTGCTGTGGGCTGGGCGGATATCAAAAGCGGACGTCGCATTGATTCCTCCGAGTAGCTCAGAGCACCCGTGCGTCTGTTACGTCGCCGAGTGACTTTGTTGCGTAAGGATGTGAAAAGGTGTTGCGTCATCACCGCCGAGCGTTTCCTCTGACAGGAAATAACCTTTTGGAAAAAGTCTTGGGGGGGGGGGGGGGGGGGGGTTTGCGATGTGGCGCAATTACCACCCCGCTTGGTGATTAGCGTTGCATTGTTTTATGTTTATGGCCAGATTGCTTTTCAGAGAAATAGTCGGGACGCAACTCTGTCGTAAAAAGCAAACGACCCACTCGCTGTATTTGGACTGCGGAGCGAGGGAAAATAAAATAAAAATTAAAAAAATTAATAATTTTCTTCAACCGGCGAGGCGGGCAATTCTATTCTTCCTAATCACAAACCAAGTTTTCAGCCCGACAGAAAAAAGAATAGTAATGAAGTCCGACCACGGCACTCGTGACTCGCGGCTTTTGCGGAGATTTGCAGGCCGACAGACATCATTTCACATTCTTGTTTGGCCTTCGGGGCTTCTGGAAAGCGTCGCAACCATCCACGGACCAAACGCAGGCGCGACGGACACGTTTACAGAAGGCGCCTGCACCGCTTCGGGTCAGAGACCTTATTTGGTTACGCTGGCGTAAATATTGAGACGCGGGGGGGATGATGAAGACGAAGCTAACGGGACGGGGCGAGCCAGCGCGCGTTCCCAATAAATCGGTTTGGCAAGCCAAGAACACTAATGAGGTCAAATGTTGACTGTCCATCTTTCAATCATTAACCCCCCCCCCCGCAAAATGCCCATCAGAGCATAAGGGAGGCGGGGGGGGGGGGGTGACATTGATGTTTAGCAGCCGGGCAGCCAAAACAGGTCCGCCGTACCAAAAATGTATTAAATAATGGAAGACTCAATTTTCATCACACACGATGCAAAAAAAAAAACAAACCCCCCCCCCCCCCACACTGATTTATGCAAGCCCCCATGCACGACTCCCGCCGGCGTGAGAAATACCAACCGCTGCATTAAATCAGTTGTGAAACGGCCAATCAGTGGTCGCTCGCAAGTCTTTTGTGGATGTGGGGGGGCGGAGAGCGCAGCCACACAATACACTTTGATGACTGCTTTTTGTTTTTCGTTTTTTTTTTTGGGGGGGGGGGGGTACATGCATAGGCTGCTTACTAGAAAACTCCAGATCTTAAAACTTTTTAAATTCCTCCTCCAACTGCAATTTCACATCTTGTTAACACTTCATTAAAAAAAAAAAAAAAAAATTAACAACCCAAATAAAATTTTAGCTACTGAGCAGTTACGGTGCAGTAGATCAAAAGAACTGCTTCACCCCCCCCCCCCAACCACACATTTGCCCGGAATTGCATTTAAATATTTGAGAATTAATTTGCATGTCCTTGGCAAACAAATAAAAGATGGATTTATTCCTAACAAGACATTCAAACAGGATGCGTAGATTTTCTAACTCATCTCATAAACTTCCGAAATACCTTGAGGGTATTTTATCGAAAGCGCGTCACAAAAGTGCCCGTGAGACAGCTCGGAACGGTTTTAAATTGGGAAAATGGAAAAAGGTTTTACCGCAGTTTCAAATTTAACGTTTTACACATCACTTTAAAATGTTGGGCAAAGGGCTGAGAGTTTTTCTGAGGGGACGGCGGGGGGGTGTATCATTTTTATCGATGTTTACAAGAAAATTTGCAATTATATTTTATCAACCTGGATTCAACTCGGACTCGAGTGGTTCGCGATGAGATAACGGCAAACTGTGTCCAATTCATAAAAGCAGATTCACAACACTGCCATCTACAGCAACCTGTGAGTCATTACAGCGGTTTACATATCTGAAGGCCACGGAAAAGCCAGCCGCACCTCCCTGTTGAAAAACGGCTGGCTGGATTCCGGTTGACCAATAAAACCGTCTTCCACGACAGTTCTTGCATAATTTATTACGTTGCGATGGAGTGCGCTACTTGGCCGTTTTTTTTTTAAGCGGACAGTGGCCGTTGCCATCGCGACTCACCCCACAGTCGCCTCTCCCTCACGCTCCTCCAGAAGACGTCCCGAGCCCTGTCGGTGGAAACTTTCACATGCTCGCTGAAAGACCTCCGCAGCGGCGTTTTCACCGCCATACTGGAATTAACCAATAGTCCCGGCGGGAAAAGTGCAGCGGTGAATATCGGGAGCCAATGTGGGCAGCGTTTGTTATGTCACGACTCATGCTGAGGCTGACTTGGACTGAGCTCGAGGAGGAGGAGGAGGAGGAGCGAGGGGGCCGTGACACTTGATGCAAAATGTCTGCATGTAATTTGTGAAACACCCCCCCCCCCCGGTACTCCATGGCCCCCTTAGGCCCTCCCCACCTAAAAGGGTGTTTAGAAATAATATGCGCAAAATATGATCAATATTTGGGTTGGGTTGGGTTTAGGCCTCAGCTCAGCAAAGGAGAAAGTGAGTTGGTGCATTTTGCTTTTTTGGGGGGGTGGAGGGGGGGCGGTGTTCATTACATACATGCGAAACAAAACGAAACCCATCTGCAGTTATTTCTTGTGGCAATCAAAAAAGGTACTGTATTTTACTGTATTTAATTGACAGTAAAAAAACAACATTTTTGTACAAATTGTCTGTACTTTTTGACTTTTACTCAAATACATGAATTTGGTCAGTAAATCTACTTTTACCAGAGTACGCTACTGCTATGCAAGCAAAGAGAGCGAGTACTTTTGCCACCTTTTATTTGGTCATCTCAAGAGTTTCCCTGTGGATGATCTGCCAATGCAATATGAATCATGCATAATGCATACGGGTAGCGCTCTTTTTACAATTTTGCAGAGGTGCCAATCTAGAGGCCGCTCACAAAGCCAGCCAATTTTTTTTCTTCACTATTTCTAAATGAAGGCAAAAATCAATTCAGATTTTTGCCTTTGCAATGAAGAGGACACAAATCATCGTTTCCATCACTCTGCTACACTTAAGGAAAAGGGGGAAAAAAGCACTTTCACAGATACTTAAAAGATGCTATTATTCCTCAAGGATGATCCCATTAGTGAGCAAAATGTTAAGCTTACCTCATCTCCTTTGTCAGTTTTATTCCCCATCTTGGTCAGGCACCTTTAAGCACCACACACATAAACACAAAAATGAGTCTAAATGCAAAAAAAAAAAATCAACTTCTAAGCCATTCCAGGACAATCTAAGCACCAACTTGTTTGGAAAAACTGACCATTTATTTACTATTCTTTGGTGATATTTGGGGGAAGAAAAACAAGCAATAGCCCATCACATGCATTGATTTGTCCAGCTCGACCATAAACAGTATACTTTTATATGTGGCACTTCATATTTAGTAACACTGCAAAAGGCATTCTTTACACCGACCGAGTAGCCTCGAGCTAATACTGTAGCCTCGTAAACTTTTGCGAAAGTCGCGTCGTGGGACGTGACGATACATTGCTCTCGTGGCGTCAAATTTATCCTACAAGGGTCTTACCTTTGGTTCTTCCACGCTGTCTGCTTTGCTGGCAATATAGATAAATGAAAAAAGAAGAACCCTATTTCACTCCCTAATGGTTCACGTTAGCTGCCGGTTTTGCTAGCCACAAGTGTTAGCCACTCGCTGCTAATTGCGAGCTTTTTCTTCGCCTTTGGTTGAACAATAATAATCGATACTGCGGGAATTGTAAATCTTACGTATATAATTATAAATTATATTCAAATACAAGTTCTATAGCAACATAGTTCAAGTTTGACTTTTACCGCATTGAAGTCACTGCTAGCGCTTTCCAGGCGCTTCTTACTCTGTTCCTACCACGAGAGGAAAAACGTATGACAGCAAGGTTTATCCCATTTGTTTGCGATATGACGCGACCGCGGTGTTGACTTGTAACTCTTGTTCCACTTAGACCCGCGCAAACAAAAGGAGGCTCAGATACGAGCAATTCGAGCGTGTCTTCCCACAAAAGACGAGTGAAGACAGTAGGTGGAGAAGTTCGGGCGGCTCTGACAGTGAACTCAACTTGAACCCGTTCATCCACTGAGCTGCGGCATCGGCATCTAAAAGAGGATTTTTTTTCTGACTCTCCAAAATTAGAAGCCTCAAAGCAGAAGCCACTGCTTGTTTTCGGTATTTTCATTATTATTGTGATTAATAAATATTCCCACAGCTTTTATAGTCCACTTTCTCCAAACGCTGATGAAACATTCAGCGTCAAGAATGTCTTTTTGACCGGAAGTAGCTTCACCCCTGCTCTCTTCCGGTGAAGGCAGACTGATGGGAGGCAGCGGATTTTGTTTATTCTTCAAACGAGAGCTCAATTAGTTACATCCCTAGGAGTTTTTTTCACCCCCCCCGCCCCCACTCCTCGTTTTACCAGAGCAAAGCATGTAATTAAATTGCACTCGGCTGCACGCAACACGCCGCCTTGGCTTCAAATCCTCTTCGCTCCACGCGAGGATGGATAAAAAGGCGAGCGGAGAAACCAAGTTAATTCCGAACACGCCTATGGCATGTTTGCATCGAGTGTGGCTAATGCATAGGATGCAATCTCAACGACGAGGCCTATGTAGAACGAAATGATCGTGTCGTGTAATGCACCCCGCATTGATCACTTAAACGTTCTCATACTGTAAAAACAAACACGCCTCGTCATTTAACAGTCACACGTTAGCTGCCATGACTGCGATTTACGGGGCTCCGTTTCTTCTTCTGTCTTTTGATGGTCGTCAAATACTTTTTGGTATATTACTGCCACTCTCTGGCCACTGGCGGCAATGCAATGATGATTTTGTGTGACGGTCCCTTGACGTTTGCAAGGGACACACTCGCAATCACACTCGCTAATGATTCTCCTGCTCGTTTGATTTCACACTCGATGCGTGGGCGGACACTCCAGACGTGCAAGTATTTGTATGCAAGCCATTAAAAAGTCAATTTCCCTTCATATGACCCATTGCAACGCCTGCAATACTTTGCACTGTTTTGGTGCGCATGCGCACTTTTCAAGGACAGACGACGAAAGTCGCTTGGAGAAGCAGAGCAGCTGACAGCTCTTGGTGAGATGACATTTCGGCGTGAAGGGGGGTGCGAACCGATGGGTCGGAGTGACGTCACCGCGTCTACCTTTCATACCTCCCTCACACTATGTCAAGTCAAACCGGCTGCACGCGTCAGTGGAGGGGAAACGGGAGCGCGCAGCAAAGCCTGCAATGGCCACAACAAAAGAAAAAGTCGTCCGACATTCATCTTCGGTCTCCTTGCAGAGGAAAAGGATTCATTGCAAATGTTACGGTACAGTAAGTCATTCGCGAAGTAAGGAGAAAAAGGTGTACACGGAATAAAAAGTCCATGAAAGCTTGTGGATTTAATTAAAACAATCACAAAACGTTATCGTAACCTTCAAGCCAGCTAATTTAATGCTAACGCTAAAGCGCATCTAAGTCGCAGTAAGTTTAAACAATGGACCGAACGCAACATTGCAGCAACGCACGTCAATTCGTGATATAATAGGACTCAAAGTCATATGGTATATTATTGATCCTCTGCATAGAACGACTAACATCAGTGCCGCACCGGTGAGCTGAGAGAGCGGAGTGAAGATGTCTGGTCCGTCGTTTGCTGCCCCCCAGGTGCCATTAATTTAAATTGAAATCTCATTCATTTTTTTATGAAGTAAAATATTATGGAGCGTCGGGTCCGTCGAAGAAGTACGCAGAACGATTTTGGGTGTTTGCTTTGTGGGGCGGGGGTCGGCGGGGTTGTAACCGACAAATGGCATTTCCAAGACACTGCAGTAAAATAAAATAAAAATTCAACATAAAGGCCTGGCGTCCGAATGCCGTTGTCCTCGTGGGGGTTACCGACCCCCCCGCCCACCCCTCACCGCTCCCCTCCCTTTTGTTTTTGCCGCATGACCTCAGGACAGCAGTCCGAGCGAGAGAGAAAATGACTGCGAGGGGACCCCCCTCCCCCCCCACCCCCCCCCCCCCCGAACGCTCGGCGAGACATCAGGAAACAGAACGAGTCTCGAGATGGCCATTGATGGCTCCTTAAAAAAAACGACTCCCATCCATCCACAGGTGTAAACATCCCCTGCCCGCCGCATCATCTTTTATTTATGACGCCTTTGCCCGATGCCCCCTTCTGTTCTAACCGACTCCCCCCCCCCCCCCCATCTCCATTTGCAGCATTTCTCTGAGGTGACGGCATCCGTACATGAGCCGCCGGGTCCTGACCCGGGTGAACTCCCCGGACACCCGTTTGCCTCCTTGGATGGTCGTTAATCCCACGCCTTTTGCCCGTGATAGATAAAAACTCGGCATGGAAGCTATTAGAGAGGGGAGGAAAAGTGCACGAAATACGAAAGGGAGAAAGAAGAAGTGGCGGGATGACATCCAGAATGAATTTGTGAATGGCATCGGAGCCAGCGCCAGCCGCTTTGACAGCTGTGCCCACTCTCAGCCCGAGTTTGCGTCGGAGGGAATCATCGCGGCCTCGAGTATGCAAACAAAAGAGACAAAAGAGACCTCGGAAAGGAGGAGAAAAGAACATCATAAACACACTCGGAGGAGGCAACAACCCGCGGGCGTTGACAGATGGCGTAAAAGTCGACGGAGGCCACCCCCGCCCCTAAAAAAACAACCCAAAAGGCCTCACACACATTCTCATTGTCTTTGATGTCCTTTAACGTCAAACACAAAGTTTAGCCTGAAGGCTTGCAGGTGACCGAAGCATGATCCACATCATTTTTGGCGAGAGAAGTGGGGCATTAAAAAAAGGAATAGGTTACCCTGATGTTTTTTTTAGATTTTTTTTTTAAAGAATTTTCATCAACACTTTAAAAGTGATGTGTAAGATGACTCGAAAAAACAATTTCGGTCACCAAGCAACACGTTCTCATATGACAAAATCAAAGCCTGTAACATGAAACAAAAGCTTTTGTGTGTTTCACTGAAACGCGTGACTGCGAAACTCGCAAAGTCATGCTAGCTTAATGCTAACGGCCAAGGCGGAACACAACGGAGAGGCAAAGCCGAACGAGCGTCCCCTTTCGTGGCAAAACACAAACAACGAGAGCACGGGCAGATAAGTCACGATAACAATCGCGACAGCGCATATATTCTTTATCCCTGACCAGAAACAGCGCTCACTTACTTGCAGTATGACTGTTGTCTTTGTGCAAGAATATGATTTCACTTGGATAAAAGTTTAATAGCTTTTTTTTAGAATTAAATCCATTCTTCTCTGTCCTTAAATTGTGAGCGTGAGCGGGAGGGGTGGGGGGTGGGGGGTCAGGAAGGACGAGCTTCATAAGCCTAGCGGAAATTGCTCTTCCTGTTGCGCGCTCGCCCGCTGGCCGAATTTAAGAGCGACATTTTGTCAATTAGTCTGCGGCCACGTCGGTGAGTTGCCGGTGGCTGCGTATCACTTTGATCTTATTGTACCGCAACGCGCATCCTGTCAAGCCACCGAACCGCCAGACAAGGTGCAAAAAAAAATGTAAAAAAATGTTGCCCCCCTTGCAAGATTTTGGAAAACAGAATCAACTCTCGGCGTCGATCCCAAGCAAAAGTCAGCAAAGGTTGACTGACACTCAAAGTTGTTTTTGCGGATCTCCGCGCCTCATTAGCTTCCTTCCCGTTTAGGCCCAAGAGGCGTTGTCGACTTTTCCCTCTTTTGAGCTGCCGAACCTTTTTGATGGGTGCGGGTGAGGGCTGGAGGGGGCGACGAGATTCGCTGAAGCACAAGTTACAAGAAGCAGGCGTGTGATTTGCTTGCTAATAGTTAGCGACTCTGCTACGGGAGGGGGGGCGGGGGGGACCCAGATTGGGATTGGGGGAAGATAACTTTCACACACTCGCAGTTTTTGAACATTTACTTCAAGAGGTCATGGGGGTCAATCTACCGTATCAGCGCGAAGCATTAGTGAGATGGCGTCGAAGCGTTTTTCTTGTTGTCTTGTTTATTTTTTTTTAGCGTTTGTTTGAATGACAATCTGCAGGAATGTTTTGGAAAGAAATAAAGACAAGAGTCCAAAATAACAAGTGCGAGCACGCTGAACAATGCCTTTTATTTTGGGCACCATTAAAAAAAAAAAAAAAAAAAAAAAGAAAATCCATGTTTGACAAGTTCAGGACCAAAGAAAACAAGCTGATTTCATTTCAAGCGTCGTCTCCCCCCCCCCCCCCCCTCCCATCATCTTTTCTTGTCTTTGTGTTTGGGCAGAAAAAACAAAAACAAAAGGTCAAAAGTCAAAGTAGCACACGTTTAACACACGGCACACTGAAGGTAGGAATGCAAAGGCCTTCGACCACGCGTGCACACGCACGCACCGGCGCAAAAACCATTGCACTCAAAAGGCGTCACACGGGTATGATCACAAAAAAAAAAAAAAAAATGAAAGAATCGGTCTTTGCATTCAGATGGGAGAAAAAGGCGGCAAAATGGAGGCCGTGTTGCGTTGACGACGACGAACGACGACGGTGATGATGATGTGCTTCTTTTTGCCACGAGTGTAAGGCACAGGCGCACTTCCTCCTCAAACGAAATGTGCAAGAAACAAGAAGGGGGTAGGGGAGTGGGGGGGGGGGGGGTGACCGCAGCTGTCGACCACATCGCAGTCCAAACAATCTCCACAAAATGAGCCCTCGGGAGCCGGGATGGTGGCACAAAGGAAAAAAAAACAAACAAATGGGGACATTTTGGCACGAGAGATGTGGATTTCACAGTCAGGTCAATGACATTTTTTTTTAAAATTTTGATCGGAAATGTTGTCCGGAGCCAGCTCGAGTGTCGCCCGTAGCGTTGGAATTCGCCGGAACATTGGGTGGGCACGCGCGCGATGAAAATTCCTCAGGCTCTCTGCTTTTCTTTTGACTTTGAATTCAAACGATTTATTTCTTCTGCGTCAGGATGGGGAAGATATCGGGGGGGGGTTGCCGCTTCCAATTTGGAGTGACCAAACGTCGACCTCATTGAAATCCAAATTTGAGAGGTGTTTGTGTGGGGGGGTTGGGGGGGTAGGTGCGTGCATTTGCCGAGTTGCCATTTTGGAACCAAAATGAATGTCGCCAATTCATACTCATGAAGTCCTCTCATGTCAAATCTTGGGAAATTTTCAGCCGTCTCTCGAATTCTGAATTCCCCCCACCCTCCTTTTTTTTTTCAGACACAAAACTCCCCCCACTGCATCCAAGCATCATGTGACGCTTGGATGCGGGCTCTTTTTGATTTCAAAGCGCTCTCGACGGTCTTCCTTTTGGAGCGAGAATCTTTTTTTGCGACCGCCGTCGACTTTTTTCTCCTGAGTGCGCATCCAGCATGGTGAAGTGCTTTAAGGCGGATGCTTTCGGTTTCTGCCATTAAATCGCAAACTGTTTGGAGAACATGAAAAAGAACATTTGGGGTCAGAGATTTCCACGAGGGCGTCAGTTGCACAGTCCACGCAAAAATAAAATAAAATATTCCAGGGGAGAAGATGAGTGACGGGAGAGTGGGCGGGGCTTGGCGATCCACCGAGCGGTTCTTCCATCGAATCAGCAGCGTCTCTCACCTTTGATAAAATGGTGTGCGTGGCAGTTTTGGGTCGCGCCATTTCAAAGCAATTATTCCTCTTTGATATTCCCAAAGGCGCGACTCCGTCCAGATCAGTGCACATCAAAAGAAAAAAGTCTCAGTTAGAATAGCGGATTAAATTCCCTTACATAGAAAGTGACGGAAGATCACATAATAAATACAGTGCCCCCCCCCTTCCCCTCCCCCTCTCTAATTTAGAAAAATACGGATCAGGGGCCTCAAAGATCAGTCCTGTTCCGCCTTAAGGTGGCGCTCGGTAGTCCTAGAGGCAGACGTTGTTGCTGATTTGGCAGGTGGAGCCGGTGCCGGCCTGCGAGAGGAAAAGTCTCCCGTTGGGGCAAACGCAAACCTCGTAGACCGTCTGCCTGCTGCCGGATGCCGAGGCGCCGGCCGACGCCTTCCCCTCCGGTAGGCGCGTCAGGCGGATGCGCCGGGCGTCCAGGGAGATCTGGAGGACCAGATGAGGGGGATGGGGGGGGGGGGGGGGGGGGAGAAGGCCGATGAGCTTCGACCAGCTTTGTGTTTTCAAGCCAAACTCGTCGCTGCACGCTGGAGATTTTTTGTAAGACCAAAACGGGTGGCGCATAATTTGTAAACTGTCAAAGCCCATTCATGACCAATCGATATATTTCAAAATATCTCTGGCTAAATTGAAGGCATCCTCAAGAGAAAGCCTTAATGGGGCCTTGGCAAGATGAGTCCCATGTTTGCATCACATCCACTTCTTCCCCATTTCGACTCGCTCCAAGCCAACATCGATTGCGGATTCCTGTGAGACGCGTGTCTCGGACGTGAGAGGGGGAAAAAAAAAAAAAAAAGCGACTCAAGTGTCTGCTCCCGTCGCCCATTAAAAGGCAAAACGCCACCTCGGAGCCGAGCGGAATGACCCCCCCGCTGTCAGAAATGTCGCGCGACCTCCTCTCCTGACAAGCGGTCTTCCGCGAGAGAAGGAGTGAGGCGCAGGTCGCCGCGCGGGGTTACGAGCCAATCAGTGAATGGCGGAAGGTCGTCATTCTGACAAAAGGGCTCGGTGCAAAAAGGGAGCCGCGCGATGCCTTCGGATGCACTCCCGGGAAAAACGATGCCATTTCGTACAAGGTAATGGAGGCAAAAGGTGTTTTGGAATCAAGGCGTAGCGTTCGCCTTTGAACGGACGCGCTAACGACAAACATCGTGTGGTCTCGCGACTTTGTGCCCTGCGACCGGTCCGGGGTTCAACCGTGCCCTGCGATTGACTGACGACCAGTCGAGGTTAGACGCGGCTTCTCTTGCCAAACTCAGCCGTGCCCTGCGATTGACTGGAGACCAGTCCAGGGTGGGCTGGTCTCCAGTGGCCCTGCCCCCCCCCCCAGCCCCAAAAATGTTTCAATTTCTTAATTTCCTTTTGTCGCTAATGTGTTGCTGTTGAAAAATGTGCTCATGAAATAGGACGTGTTACGCAATCGCCATTTTAAAAATTTTTAAGTGATTAATCACGAGTCCCAATCTTCCTTCCTCTTGCCTGACGCCCCCCCCCCCCCCTCCGTCCTCTTTCTGTCTCTAACTCGGCGCTTCATGTACATTTTTCCCGCTCACTCATCTTCCACGCCGATCCGTTCCGCACATCAGCCGACGCTGATAAAAGGATTTCCCTGGCTGGCTCTGCGGCAGTGGCGTGGTGTCAGATCTGTTTCACATCACCCGAGGAGGATTAATGCAGGGGGGGGGGGAGGGGGGCAACGGGTGGGGCGAAAAAAAAAAAAAAGTATTTTCAAAAGTTAGTCGTATACATTAAGACCTGCTACTGCTGATATGAACAAAGGGGAGGAAGGTGACCTTGACTTGACTCTGCTCGTTGCGATCGGACGTACGGACTACGTACTGACTCTTGTGCGCGTTTTTCAGGTCAAAGCCGCTACGCTGCCCCCTACTGAACTGGCAAAAAGTCGATCATACACAATAGGACATATTGCTCGGGACTAAGATGGCAAAACGGTTTTAGTATGCCGGCGCCAGATTGTTTTTGAGAAAAGCCGATTGAGACAGACAATGTCACCCGACCGAAAGACATATATTCTTTATCCTCTGCAAAACCCTGCGAATAGTCTTGCAGTTTCCGGCCGGCTAAGAGTTTGGCAAAAAATATGTTTGGAAGAGTGTGTGGCACCTCTCCGTCTTTGGACTCCAGTCGCAGCTCGTTCCTACAGATGGCTTGGATGTCGCCGGCCTCGGCCAGGATCTGGATGCCTTTGGGGGCCTCCATGAGCAGGGAGCGGGTGGGCGATTCCAGTCTGGAGAAGAAAACCCAATCACAGGTCAGCTCAGTCATCGCTCTGGTCTTGTTTGGATAGAGACAAAAGTCCACAGACTATAGATGCCGGCAGAAAACCAATTTAGAGAAGCCCCCCCCCCCCACCCCGAACGTAATCCGTGACCTGAGGCTGAGAAGGCGCTTTTTGAAACCTTCACACGATCCAGCAGAAATCCAACAGAAATTTCCACAGACTTGATATTTCACCGTACCCGATGCCTGATGTAGCAAAGCGGCCCCAGAAAACCGACCCCGATCAACAGCATTCGTACTTTGATGGCCGCTTGAGCCGAGATCCATCTCCCGCTACTCCTACCCCCCCTTCTTTTGTCACCTTTAACATTTTGCAGAGAGCTCGGTAAACCCACGAGGGCCACGTTTGTCCCGCGAGTTCCTTCATCCGCTCGGCCGCGCTCACAAAAGCAATCAGCCGCACGACAGAGCGGGCCCGGATTGCCATTTAACCTGCGATTTGCTCCCGCGCTTATACATTTATAAGCTCAAAAGCGTTACCGGCGCTGGCGCTCGGCCTCGGCGGAGGACGTCCACCAAGGACGGAGGCTTATAAGAACAAGCGAGAGACGGAAAGGATGGAAGGAGGCGGCAAATTCTGATCATGTCAGAGGCGTCCAATCATTTCCGTTGCTCCTCTCAGGGAGCCGCGTGAGCGAGCGGCATCCGAGGTTATTAACCTTTTGATTGGAGTTGCAGATACAAAGTGTTGAAAGGATAATGTGAAAGCTTATCGATCGCCGAGGGGAAATGAGAGTGCAACGGCGAGAAAGCAAGTTTTCACGTACAAAAGGTGCGCGCTCGCTAATACGTTACTCACGAAAGCTAGCAAGAATGAATGCCACCGTCAAAGTTGACATTCATTCGGCACGTTTGATCGGAAAATCGTCGCTATTCACGGCGGCGGCTTACGACGCAATCAATTTGCAAAGTGCCAGATTAAAGTCTGGCCCGCGTTTGCAACATCGCTGAACTCGGGCTAATCGCTTTTTGTTGTTTTTCTCTTTGGCGCGGGCTAGCGTGAATGCTAATAGATGATGTTGACGTGAGTGCGGGGGGTGACAGGAAGAGCACGGTTGCATCACACAGTGAGAGAAGAGAGTGAGGAAAAGGAATTCAACAAAAAAAATCAAACGAGCGCCCGCGTGTGTGTGTGTGTGTGTGTGTGTTTTTAATTCATCATCAGAATTAACGTGACTTAGATGAGGGCAGAGGTTACGCGATGAGATTTTAATTTAGACAGCGGCGCAGAATGCTAATTAGCTTGCGTGTTTCATTAAAATCCATGAACAAAACGTCTTCGGGGAAGGCCTTGATTTGTAATCAGCAATGTTCGCACGATATTAACGCGGGTCCAAATAAAAAATGACCACGATGAAGAAAAGCGGAGTCGGGTAAATAATTAAGACGGACTAGGCGATAGCATATGCTAACGGCTTGTGATCTGGGACGACTTAGCGGCACAAGGTGGTTGGAATGTGTGCGGAGTGTAACGAAATCGCAAAATTATCAGGGCATTCCGGAGCAAAAATTTGTCCAGTCGTGGGTAAACGCTGCACCAAAACAATGCCGAGTTATGATTTGGGGCTGCTTTGCTCCTCCAGGCACGAGGTGTCTTAAATCGATGTCAGGTGTGATGAAAACCGATTGGGTTCCACTTTAGAGCTCGGACCGCGTTGTAATCGTTCTGTAAAAGTGCACTCGACGACTTTGAAAGCTGCGGCCGTCGGAGTTTCACTTTGAGGGTCCTTATGTTTTGTGGGCGGGGGGCCGCGGACAATAAATGGCCCGTCCATACGGCCGGACTCCGGGGGACGATCATCATCACAGGTTGGATGGAGTATGTTCCCTTTGCCTCCCCGGCAGTGAGACTCCATCAAAAAAAATAAAAAAACGGAATACAACCCCCCTTCCTGTCTTCTTTTGTTTTACTAGCTTCTTAGCCGCCGCCCCGCTTGTCACTTTGCACCTTATTGCCTCAGAAATATCGCCTTTTATCTTTAGCTGAAGATTGGCATCCATCAGCCATTTTTTCTTCGGCGCAAAGTCGTCGCCGTGATGCAAGGACGCGTGGCGACGGATGCGTCGCTCGGAAAAAAAGTGACAGCCCCCCCCCTCCCCCCGAGAGATATCACCACGTTTGTTTCATACGAGAGCCTCCCGAACGGGATCTCCTCATGTCCGACTGCCACTCGAAGCGGCCGAGTCTGATATGAGGATGAATGGCAAGTCGCACAAAAACATTTGCATTTACATGACTGAAAATGGGACCGGCGATTGTTCAAATGTCTCCTATCGTTGATTTTCATCCCGCTTGCGTCTGATTGGAGTCGGTCCCAGTGGACTTTTGATGAGCCGAGCGGGCCGTTTGCGCTCATTTTCCTACTTATGGACCTAATGAACCATCCGTCGAGATGAGGCGGCATTGCAACGTTCCCTTATAACGGAGCGAAATCACATTCAAGAAGATCTTCGTCATCAAAAGTTCCTCTCACGCTGGGCGTTTCTTGGATGGCAATAAAGCAACAAAAAGAAAAAATAAAAACAAAAAAGCCCTCCTGACTTTCATCTTTTGCCTCCTACACTGGGGCGCTCGTTTGCCGCGCGCCCGCCGCCGTTCTTCATGTTCCAGCTCGTTTGCCGCCCGCCGGCTTTTCAAATTCACATCAAAAGCCTGACACGGATTGAAGCGCACCTTTTGTGATACAAAGTAGGAGCCACCCAAACAAGGTGAGCCCGCCACACACACACACACACACACACACACACACGAGTTGCCTTTAGGAAAGACAGAAAGTGCTCCAAAAACTTTGATCCGAGCTTTCCGACAGGGCGCCCGTTAACTTCTGGCAAGTGATACCTTTGGATTGGTTTTCCGGTCAACTGCAGGCCGCGGCTGACTTTTCATACCTGTGGGACAATTTTGAATCTTCAACGGTAGCAGCGGACTTTTGGCGTGATTAGCGGGCCACGTCTTGTCCTCCTACGAACTTTCTTGAGGACCTCAGATGCGTGACAGACAGACAGCAGGGCCTACGCATGGCGTGCCAGCCCGTTTCGCAAACGCGCCACGCGCCTGCCAACGCTCATTAAAGCGGACGTGCTCCATCTCACCTCAGGCGTGATCTCGGCGCATCGTCGACTGACGTTTGCGGGAATAAATAAGTGAGAAGCGGGACGTTTTCTTCCCATAATAACTCACCGCAGCTCCTTGAAGGGCTCGGCCCGGACGTGCGGCGTCTCCACCGACTTGCTGAACACGGCTCCCTGGGCGCCTGGCACAAAAGGAACAAAATTGTCATTTATTATTCATTCGCCAGATCCCCAAAACACAAAAAAAACAGTCTAGCCAGTCATCTGCTGTTAGCATGACTGGCTAATGCTGTTAGCATTAGCATTTTAGCACCGCAAGTTAGTGAGTCAATTTTCTAGTCTTCGGGTAATCATGTCATTGATGAAGATCATTTTTTTTTCAACAATGTTCTTTTCCACCGCTTGCCTGCCTTGCACATGTACCGATTAGCTCTACTCAAAAAGTTGCTAAAAATGGAAAGCTAACTGAGACAAATCAACAAATCGACGAATTCATTCAATGCCAGCTTTTTTAAACCCTCCGACGTGAAAAAAAAACAAACAAACCCAAAGACATCGAAATATCACACGATAGCACACACCCACTCTCGCCGCTCACAAAGTTGCTCAAATGCAACCGCTAATTGTTTCAAAAACAATGCGAAGTAAGTGGCTCGGCGGTTTCAGACGTTTTTTTTTTTTTGTTTTTTGTTTTTAACTTTCCACCTGACTTCTTGTCGGCTTCCTAATCTCCCACTCGCTCCACTTGCAAAGGTGATCAAAACGCGGAAATAGTATCAACAACAGTGCGGGCTTATGATAGTAATCAAACAGCTCACACGTTCAAGTCTTTTGGGTCGCTTAAGCTGTGTTGAGAGTAAGGAAAAAAAAAATAAAATCAAAATCAAACATCCACGTAACAGCTTTTATGTCAGCCCGCTCAACCTGTCAACCAAAAGTAGTGTTTTGTATTCAAAGTGGCACCCCCCCCCCCCCAACCCGAGACACAATAAAAGCATCCCTTCTGTTTTGGATTCCAACAGATGGTTGCGGGGCTGGTGAAACGTTCTCACCGCGCGCTAACGATCATTTTTGTCACTTGCGAAGGACTTTCATCAGCGCGACAATTCGCGTTAAAAAAGGCAACAAGTGTTGCATTTTTCGTAATGCGGATATTAAGCGCGCACGCCAGCGTGAAGAAACAGACGGCGGCGGCCGGCGGGGGAAAAAAAGAAAGGCACTTGTTAAAGCGGCGCTCATATTTTAAGTGCCATTGTTGTTTTGCGAGGGAGTGAAAATGAACAAAAAGCTCGCTTTTGCTTCTGGATGTTTCCGCGTGACGTTTTGATGGCGGTATCGTGTTCACGCTTGCGTGAAGTGACAATTTCTGTAGCGGGTGTCATCTTCAGGGTTTTCAGGGAGTTTCGTTGCAAATTTTTATTTAAAAAAAATTAAGTGTGATGTAATTAGTGTATAAAGCAGGTTTGTTTTTATGAGATCTTTTAATGCTTTATTTCATTGTAGTTTTTATTAGTTTTAGTTTTAGTTTTTTATTATATCTCACTGCTAAGTATTGTGTGGTAATGTAAAGTTAACCCCACCCGCCCCCCCGCCCTCAAAATATCATCTTGTCAGCATTAGTGCCGAGCTCCGACGTTGATGACATTTAGACGACTTTAATGGCGTCTAAATGTTTGGCCGGCGCTGTTGTTTTTTTAAAAATTCTATCCTGCCGCATTGCCTGCTATATTTTCCCCGTCGACAAAATTCCGCAGCCCACGAAGCGATTTCTTGATGACACGGTCGTGGCCGCGCGTTCGCCGGTAAGGTGAGGAGGACGAATGAGGCTATTAAATACGAATGCATATGGGGGGCGGGGGGTGCGCGTGTGTTCATAGGGCAGCCAAACATCATCATTTGTGGCCCGAAGTAGCTCAGCGATGATGGAACAAAATGTTGTGAAAAAGAAAAAAAACCCCGACAGGAATAATTCCAGCATTTGCTGATGCAACGGTTCTGCATGTAACAATAAGCTCATTTGTACTCGCTGTAAACAATCACAGTGCAGCCTCTGACTAAACTATCAATTTCATATAAAGGGTGGCCCACTTAAAAGTAGCCCGGATTTTTTTTTTAAATTAAAATATTTTTTAAATTTTTTTCAAAACATGTATTTAATTACGTGAATGTTACAAGTGACCCAAGTCTTTCCAAAACCTGTTTTTATTACTTACAGGTTACAAGAGATGCTGGAAGTGTCCCCCATTGACATCTATACATTTTTGAGCACGGCACAGGATGTTGGCTGATACTGACTGCAGCTCTGCTAAGGTGATGCTTCGGATAGTGTTGGTGATGTTCTGTTTGAGTTCGTTCAGGGTATGAGGATTATTTGCGTACACCTTTTCTTTTAAATTCCCCCATAGATAAAAATCGCATGAGGTCAGGTCCGGAGACCGTGGTGGCCATAACCCCTTGTCACACGTCCCACATGTCACTGGCATCCATTCATGAAGTCTTTACGGAAGAGCGAACTGTGAGCAAGGGGTTATGGCCACCACGGTCTCCGGACCTGACCTCATGCGATTTTTATCTATGGGGGAATTTAAAAGAAAAGGTGTACGCAAATAATCCTCATACCCTGAACGAACTCAAACAGAACATCACCAACACTATCCGAAGCATCACCTTAGCAGAGCTGCAGTCAGTATCAGCCAACATCCTGTGCCGTGCTCAAAAATGTATAGATGTCAATGGGGGACACTTCCAGCATCTCTTGTAACCTGTAAGTAATAAAAACAGGTTTTGGAAAGACTTGGGTCACTTGTAACATTCACGTAATTAAATACATGTTTTGAAAAAAATTTAAAAAATATTTTAATTTAAAAAAAAATCCGGGCTACTTTTAAGTGGGCCACCCTGTAGTACATACTCCAAAAAGTTTGGGTTTTTTTTGAATGAGGAAACTGTCCTCTACATCTCTGCGACTGGATTTTGGCAATAAATGATGTCAAACTCCGTTAATATCAGTATGTGATGAAAACAACAACAAAATAACCCAAGGCTAATGCGACAAGGCTAAGTAAGCTAAGCTAAGTATCCTCACTTCCATGATGGCAAATCAACGACATTCATCGCAATTAGCATTACCGCTAAAGTAGGTCAAGCAACGGCTAACGATGCGACACTCTGACCAAAGGAAGCGCAAGAGGACAGTTGAGTTCATGCTAGCTGCTAATGCTAACCGAAAAAGTCGAGCAAACCCGTTGATCAGCTTTTGTGGAATTGGTGAGGACATAAAGTGCCGAACGCTCAAGCTATCACAAGGCGGCTCAGTCTTTGGCTAGCGGAAGTCAAGGCTAGCGACAAATGTTTTGTCATGTTTTGAATTACTCTTCAGCTTCATCCCCACTCAATTCTGCCGGTGGTAAATCAACTTCTACTTTGATGGAAGCTCTATATTGACTCTTTTGCACTCATCCCGGAGTTTGCTGGCGCTGCTTTGCGTGCGCCACACTTCTGAATAGTCTTCCCAGTTTTAGTATTGCAAGTCAGCCCCCCCGGAGGTGAGGCCTCGAGACCTTTGCTAATAAATACTCAACACACTCTGCCACTTTGGGGCCTCAACGTGCTTGGAAATATCAGCAATTTTTTTTTCAGCCTTGTGAAATACTTGAAAATATTCACTCACTCACTCTCATTCTCATGGAAATAATAAAAGAAAAAAAAATGCAAGAGTGCAGATAAAAATAAAATAAAAGCACACCTAAAAAAATATATATATATATGCATTGCCAATGAATCACAAGTCCAGATGGCTGAATTCAGGAAGTGGATCGATTTTGCTCATAGATTGACGACCTGACCAACCATCTGTTCGCCCCCAAAAATGTTCCAGTGGAAGACATTTCTCGCACCATTAAGATCACATCTAGCCACCTCAAAGCTCCATCGCCCTGATTTCTTCATTCCGTCATCAGCGTCGTCCGCATTTGAGAGATTCAAGATTGCAATCTGCTTGGGAACGGCATCTCTGTGTTTCTCTGCTCCCCCCCTGCCCCCCCACCCCCCCTTGTGGCTTCTCTTAACGGGTTGCCGCCATTAGCCCAGAAGAAGTCGGGTCCTGCATGCCAAATTCTATTCCGGCGCCCCTCAAGCTGAAAAAGCTGCAGGTGGCCCAACGGATGGGAAATTGGCAGCATCCATCTGGCCCTCGGCTCTACCCCCCCTTCCAATTACCATAGAGGGGGGGGGAAAAAAATTTGACATCAATCTGTGACAGGAACCACAGCATGGAAGGACGTATGGTCCCCAATGTTCTCTCTACTCCTCACTCAGCACTTTTTGCAAAAAGTGCAATGGTGACTCTCTCTATCTCTCTCTCTCTCTCTATATATACACATATATATATATACACACATATATATGCAGTACATACCGCAGTGTCCGCCAGGTTTCAGATATAATTATCAGACTTGAGCACTTTTGATTGAAATCTCATGCCATTGGCAATTGTTAGCAAAAGAAAAGCGCGAATTAAAAAAATTAAATAAAAATGGAGGAAAGAAATTTGTGCCGAGGCGCAGATACTGAAGAGTGTATTATGTATTTAAACGGCCTTCCTCAAACTTTTGAATTGGATGTTGAATGTGTTCAGTTTAGTTTTTTTTTTTTTTTTTGAGGCTCAAGAGGACATCCTTGAAAGCAACTGAAAGCCCAAAGGTAAAACAATTCATATAAAACCTTACAAGGAGGTTATAGGAAGCCAAATTGAATTTTCAAAATTTCAAAAAGCTTTTATGCCAATCGTCTCCGGAGAGTGAAATCACAAAGAAAAAGATGGAGTGAGATGCTCTTTCCTCCCAAATGTGTCTGAGCGAGCGGTTTTGAATTTTGCTCAATTGTGACGTCGGATTCATGCGGAAAACGTACGGGGGGGCGGATGCACGACTACATTAAAAGACTGAGTGCGGTTTCCGGTTGAAGTACTGCCCCCCACGAGCGAAAATACAAATGGATTCAGTGAGCAGAACGAATCGGAGAAATTCCCTCGCCCTCTGTCTTGGTGATTTTAAACATGAAGCGACAATAAATCGGACACACCAGAACCCCGACCCCCCCCCCCCCCCCCCGAAATTCGACTTCAAACATCCGATGTCTGGGATACATCTCAACGGGGCGCGCTTGAGCATCCACACCATGGCTTTTCCTCTTTTTTCCCTATGTGACGTGTGCACTCACAGCTGACAACGGGGCGCTCTAAAGCGGCTCTGAACAGGGTCTTTCAACCTACGTGGCAGTTTTTCAGGAACCGACAAAAACCCACGCAAGCCATACAGGGATGTCCCAACTGATATTCGAACCGTGATCTCCTGATTGCGAGGCACACGTGCCAACCACGACCGTGCTGCCCCATTTTTCGAAAGTCGAAGGACATTCGGCGCCTCCAAGTCCTCCCGGTGACATCGCTCGCGCTCCCTTTTCTTCCGCGGACGACTTTGAAAGCCACTTTGGAGATCCATCAGTGAGGACGCGCAAGGCGTCACCGCTGTCACTTGATGATGCCGCCGCGACGGATGCTATAATGACATTAGCGCTAAGTGCACTCGCCCCCCCCCCCTTTGACGGAGGAAGAGGGATTAGAACGTTGCGGCTCAGGGCTGTCGATGACGGCTTCTCCAGAAGGAGAGTCCGCGAGCCGTAGCTTGCGGGCTCCCCAAGGTCATTTACAACGGATGATGTCGGATCTTATTTGCGCAACTGCTGCCGCGTTAATAAAATATAGATGCTAAATTATTCAATTATTCCGGCCGATATTAGCTCTGACACAAATGTGATGCATCATAACATAAATCTCGATTACTAATAATAACATATAAATATAACAAATAATTTTTTTGACAAGATCATGTATTTCTTGGTGCCAAGGAACTGCGGTGAAGTGAGTGGAGGAGCTTCATTTCGTCAAGCCACAGCAAGTTGCGGCCATCTTGGGGCACGCGCATGCAATTGGAAAGCTTTTTAGGGGCCGTCAATTAAGATATCTTCATTCTCATAAATATGATTTTGTGATCGTAGCCGAGATTTATTGTACTTTCAACTGGTCTTCGGCTTATTAGGACTCCTTGCAAAAGAATCTTGAAGGGTGTTCCAGGACCATAAAAAAAGACATCAGCGTCTCCTCATTTGCCACACGCCCCCAAGCGAGGTTCGCTTGGGGGCGCTTACAATCTAACCGGGCTTTGTGACCGCCGGCGTCCAGATTTATGTCAGCCGTGAAAGGAGGAAGGAGGCGGCGTCCCTCGAACCCCGCGGCCAGCCGCGCGTTCAGGCGCGCCAGAATTTCTTAGCAAACAGAACACGGACCGATTCCTTTCTTCGGGAAAGAGGGTATATCCCACTTTAATCAAGATGACTTAATTCCGATAAAGAGACAGCGGGTGTCAATCGATTGCGATTAGCATCGTGAGTGTGAGAGCACAAAAGAGGCGGTATCACAGATATCTGTCATGTTAGCAGTTTCCTACAAATATAATGAAAGTGGAATGTAAAACGCAAAAAGGGCTTTTACAGGAACCCCCCCCCCTCAATACTGCCGGTAGGTTCCTGGAGCGTAAACGTACAAAACGTAGAAGCACATCCGAGCCTTTTTTTTTTTTAAATGGAATTCAGTAGACATTGTGCTGCTCCTTCTGCTGTGTGTAACTTGGCCACATGGGGGCAGTATACGGGTAAATATATGGCTATATATGGAGCCTGTCAAAACTCCTCAGTAAAACCGCGTGTTATTCGATTCCAAATAGGATATTCTAGTCAAGTACAATAAATAAATAAATAAATAAAAATAGCACTCAATGTTTGATAGAACTTTTGAAACAAAACACACGGCAAGCACGTAGGCGGCGGCAACGGGCACTTTTTACGGATGTGTTTGGCCAGCAGGAATCCGTTTCGCTTTGGCCACACGTTCCAGATAACGGCGAGAAAGGCGGACGTCTGCCTCCGCGCGGTAAGTCGGCCGTCTTTTATCGTCTCATTACAGCTTAACGGCGTCCACTCCGGAGGAGGGGACGGCGGCGAATAAAACGCGGCGGAGGCTTTGACGGATGGCAAATATTAAAGTGAAGACACCTCGTCTCTGTGAACTTATGACATGATCGCGCCGTTTTCACGCTTTAACGGCGAAAGCCAAGCAAAGGAGGCGTCGCGGTACAAAAGAGCAAAAACATGGACATAATTGATTGCGGCCTTTAAAATGGACTCTCGAAACCACAAGATGGTGGACAAGATCTCCTTTTGCCTCAATGAAACTTCTCAACTCACTTTAACATTGTTCCTTGGTGCCAAGATGCTGCAAGGTGGCAGAAAAGCACTACTTTTGTCGCGTTAAACTCCTCAATTCACTTTGACATGGTTTCAAAAGGTTGACAACTCCTTTCAACAGAGTTGCTTGGAATCAAGTCGCCACAAGATGGCGGCAAAGTACAACTTTGCGTGAATTTTCATTCTTCAACTTACTTCAACATAGTTCAATCAAAACCGAGATGCCACACCCAAAAAAAACCAAAAAACAAATCTTCACCATTTGGTAGAGGCTTGTAAATTTAAAAAATTAAAATAAACTGAAAACTTTGTGACCTTTTTCTTATCAGTTTTTTTTTTGGTGTGGTTTCTCATTTTGATCTCCCTGTAGCTAAATATGGCTGCCTGGTTAGACATTCCGCGAAGCACAAAATCAGTCAAGACGTTCGGCAAACAAGTCGCTGTGACCACACGATTAGTAGAAGGGGCGGAATAAAAAAATAAAAGAAAGAAAGAAATCACGGGCTCATCATCCGCTTTCCGTTCCGCGCTGCCTCCGTTCGCCCTGCGGCGGCGGCGGCGGAACGGGGAGGCGATGGGCTGATCAGACGAGCGCATCCTGAGCTGATAATGCGCTCCCCTCCTGACCGGCTGCCAGGCGCTGAGCGCGACACGCTGAGTCAATGGGACATAAACTGGAGGCAAATCAAAGGAGGCTAATTGTAATTGCCGTGGAAAAGATGAGCGGAGCGATTGGGATGGCGCCAGAGTTTTGCGGGTTTATTTTTTTTCATTTTTGCCACATTTTACGTCACTTATCTGTCTACCACGGTGGTTTCTCAACCTGGGTTCCATCGAACCCGAGGGGTTCGGTGAAACGGTCTCAGGGGTCTTTTCTGTTTCTAATACATTTTTATTAATTAATAAAAAAATTAATTAATAAAAATAAGCTTGAATTTGTAATAAATTTGTAATAAAATATTTTTTTTTTAATTTTTCACTAACGAAGGGTTTGCTGAACGTGCATATGAACTGGTTGGGTTCAGTACCTCGAACAAGGTTAACCGCCACTTCTCTAGGGACTTAATAGTGGTCTTTGATTGACAGCTTCACACCCACAGACCACACAAAAGGGCTCAATTGTTCACAATTTCAAAGTGTTGATGTTGTCAACACCGCTTTTCTGTGGTGTGCGTGCGTGTGTGTTTGTGCGCTCCCCAACAAAAGCAACAGTGAAGTCAAGCTCTTGAAAAGTGCGCAGCACAACACTCCTGGATGGTTGAATCGCCATCTTGAGTGGAGTGAATCCAAGGCCTTTGACCAGGCATGTCCAAAGTCCGGCCCGCGGGCCAAATGCGGCCCGCGGTCGAATTTCATCCGGCCCTCGGCCCCTGTCATAAAATCAGTGCCGTCTGGCCCGCAGGTTGGGCGCAATGGAACACGTGTTGCATTGACTGACTGGCGAGTGATGTTTCATAGAGTACTGCTTCCCTCTAGTGGCTAAATGAGTAATAGCATTCACTAAATGAGTAATAGCATTTTGACACTAGAGGGCATCACTCACGAGTTAACAAGACATCACTCCGTGTTTATATTGACTGATATGTCATATTTCAAATTCCTGTTTCAAATGAACCAAAATAAATTCTTAAGATTGTTGAAATTAAAATAAAAATGGAAATGTGAAACAGACTGGCTTACTAAAATTTGTTGAACAATATTGTTGTTCAATGTAAAGAATGTCAGCCAAGGTCGGCCCCCCCGACATTTTACCACATAAAATCTGGCCCCCTTGGCAAAAAGTTTGGACACCCCTGCCTTTGACAGTCCCTCGAATTGGTTCCGAGGCGGCGACAAGCGCTTTAAGCAAGCCGTCCGTTCGCTCGGATCGCTCGGGAAGTAACCCCATTTGTCAGGTAAATAAAACCGCTTCAGTCTCAGCATCAAGGTGACTCCAAAGCGCCTACCCCCCCCCCCCCCAAACCCCTCACCTCCTTGTCAGTGAGCCACTCCGCTCCGCTTCTCTGCAGGAGTTTCCCTTTGAATGCATCCACTCGCTGCTGATCTCCAAGCGGAGGGGGGTGGGGGGAGGGGGGGGACGCGCGCCGCATGAGTGAGCAGCGCTTACTTTGGAAGCGAGAGCCAATTCAGAGGTGGCCGGCGCTACTCCGGGGAGAAGTCGCCGCGACGCAGGGAAGCGGCGCCACACTAAATGTTTCAGGTTTGGACTTAACTACAACTGCTCCTGAAAGCTTGCGTGTCCGCAGGGCTTTTTGCCGAGTGTTTCTTTCAAGTGCTACACTTCGACGTGGTACCTGGAAATCCCCCAAGCTCCGGTGGCACCTTCAGCAATTCCCAAAGCTTGCCACGAAATCCTGAAAAACGTACACATTTCCGCAAATTGTGCGTATTGTGGAAAAAAAAGGATGTATATTCTGAATCATGTACTGTATCAGATTTTTTGTTTTTCCAAGCGATTTTTAACCGTTTAAAAACATGCGAATCCAACTTCTCTCATCAAAAAAATCATCAATTCCTTATTTTTATTTGATGATACAAATAGTCAAGTGGGACATAGATCTTGCAGTCATCTGCATAGCAGTGGAAGGGAATACCATGTTTCCTTAAGATGGAACCCAATGGGAGCAGATACAGCGAGAACAGCAAAGGCCCCAGAATTGAGCCCTGTGGAACACCACATGACAGGGGAGCAGTGCGTGATTCAGAGCAGCCCAAGGCTGACACAAAAGGTCCTGTCAGCTAGATAGGACCTAAACCACTCAAGAGCACTGCCGCCAATGCCCACCAAGTGCTGCAAACGAGTCAGCAGAATACTGTGATCCACTGTATCAAATGCTGCAGTTAAGTCCGATAAAACCAGACACACGTGGTCTCCAGAGTCATTTGCCAGGAGGATGTCATTAGAAACGCGTAACAGGGCTGAATCCGTGCTATGCAAATAGTGGAAGTAGTATGAAATCACACAAACACGTCAATGTTTTTGTGATGTGATATTTCTGAAAAACGTCCCTTTAAACTCTTTTGTATTTTCCAGATTGAAATGTCATCGTTTTCAGATCACCGACGTCATCGGAATGAAATCACCGATTTCAGCAAGGCTAAAACAAGAGTGCGACACGGAAGTGTTCGCGAGACACCCGGGAACCCTTTGAGGTTATTTCTAAAAAATGCATAAGTCTCCCGGAGCAAAAAAAGCGCAGCACGGACGCCTTCGAACCGAGATTTAAAAGTGGAACAATGCAACGTCCGTCCAATTATCCGCGTCTCCATCTCCTCCTCGCCATCTGCGGCTCGGCGGCACTTTCCTAGTCGGCTGATGCTAACCGAATATGACTGCAAAGGTTGTTAAGTGCATGTAGATGAGCAGCCGGAGTAATCGCTCCCGTCTGCAAAAGCGAGGAGCAAATTGTCTCGGGCGACGCCTCCAAGGAGATTCCTTCACATCTTTTTTTTTTTTTCAAAATACATTTCGACTCCGATATGAGCGCATTACGCCGGTGAAAGGCTCGCCGTGACTGATGGGCATATTTAGGCAAAGGATTCCGCGAGTGGGCGGGGCCGTTCACGACGTGCGCTTCCAGTTTAGCGG
Source organism: Hippocampus zosterae (assembly GCF_025434085.1). Taxonomy (NCBI): domain Eukaryota; kingdom Metazoa; phylum Chordata; class Actinopteri; order Syngnathiformes; family Syngnathidae; genus Hippocampus; species Hippocampus zosterae. The sequence continues at coordinate 16,147,469 of NC_067466.1, forward strand.
ACTTCATCCACCACCGTCATCCGTACGACACAAAGACGCAATTTGTAACGACTGTGCCAGCAACAATATTGATCTAATAACGTGACGAAATGTGTTAACGTGTTGCCTGTTATCGATTTTGCTGCGACCAATCAATCAAAAGATGCAATAAGGCAAAACACCTCAAATCACTTCAACATCGTTCCCTTGCCATGAAGATAACGACCGTCGCCACTCATCTTTCATTGTACGTCTGAAGTTAAATGGGCTAACACGGCGTATTCGCAAGGGCCCGGGCAGATTAGACTGACATGGCAACACAGAGGGAGAAATCTGATTGGACAATATCGAACGTACACATGCGAAAAGCACTGAAGCCGAAAGAAACACGCAAAAAAAAAAAAAAAATGAAAATAGAGTTAGAGTCCTTTTGGTTTTTCTACCATCAGCATTGTTTTTTTTTTTTTTTTTTCCAGAAACAACGGAGCACTCACCCATCACCCGCAGCCTCTCGGCGCCCACCACCACTTCCTGCTCATCGGCCGAGAAGAGGAGTTTGCCGGATGTGGATTTGACCTCGAACATTTTGCCTTGCGCTTTGAACCCGCTGGATCCTGAGTCCAATAAACACAGAGGAAGATGCTTAATATATTTTTTTTCTTTCTGCATTATCATGCACTGTCCTTATGTTGCGCTAGCTTGACTTGCTCGTCAGTCAATCAGCTGAAAAAGACAATTGATTTCCCCCGATTGAAAGGAACCGAAATTGAAAATGACTACCCGGTGAGTGCAGTGTTGGCGTTCCCTTGCGAGTGTTCTGTAACAGGACACGTGGAAAAGTCTCAAGGACCCTTGTCCAACAGCAAGTCGGCCATTTTGATTCAAAGCAGCCCTTTTTGGGTGAACTCAAGCGTCCGTACATTTCTAAGGATCCCCAACTTCAACAGAGCGTCCCGAGCTGCTCAACTACCGCAAGAAACGGAATGAAAGCTTGGTTTCCAAGCGGCGAGATGAGCCCCGAAAGAAAACAGTGCGCCAAAGTAGTCGAAAACGGCGGCTGATTGACACTCGCAATGGATTCTGTCGCTCTCCATTTGGAAACGGTGGGGGAGGCGTGCTGTTCGCATCCCTTTCAGAGAGCTTTGGCGCGTTAGGGCCAAAGACACTCGCCGTGCCTTGTTTACTCAGACTGATTTGTAGACGTCGCTAGTCTGCCGGGCTGTGTTAACGCCAGAGTGCAACGTCGCGGCAGAGTTACGGCGGGCGCGGATTGCGGGGAAACCTGGCGGCACATCAAAGGAGCGGCGCAGCATAGCACGAAGGATTAAGTGACACGCCGAATTGTACAATTCCACTGTGATTCGGGTGAAGAAAAAAAAACAAACCAAAAAAAAACAACAAATAGTACCTCATTGGTCTACACTCCACTGATAGTTGGATCTAAAATGCGGTCGGCTCGTGTGGCATCAGCAGATCTATCTTTTATCAGCTTGACTCTTTTTGAATTGACTTCAAATGTATATTTGATACCAGCGCGAAGTCTTCCATAAAAGTCGCTTTTGAAATGTTTTGACCAAGCCCAAACAAACCGATGTGCTTTGCAAACACGAAGATCAGAAAGGAAGACTATTTTCATTGTGGTGTTGCCCTTGCGTGTCGTCAGCCTTTGAAAAAGAGGCTCGACGGGTGATCCTTAATTTAAACGTGTTTTCATTTCATGTACCTGTTACGAGTTGCGTGAGCAGCTGGTTGTTGCTGTTGACGATGTTCACCGATATGTTTCGGGACGACTGCAGGTACAGGGGGCGACCCTGTGGATGGACAAACGGCAAAAAGTTTCCATTTCATTCATGAAAAATACAAACCAGTTCATGTGAAGACAACCCCCCCTCCCCCCAAAAAAAAATGACACTCTTGAATGGACGACGAAGGATCCAAGTGTTTTTGCCGATCACAGACAAAAAACACATTCACGTCATCTCTTAAAACCCTTTTGCATTCCACAGGCAGGACATTACATGTGGCGTCCCCCAAGGGTCAATTCTTAGCTCACAGTTATTTAATGTTTTCATGCTTCCACTTTTTCTAATAGTATACAAACACAACAAATATGCACATGACTTCCAGCTTCACATCACTGACGAGAAACTGAGAAAAAAATTTTAACCGTTGCATGCCTTCACTTTATAAATCTAATCGGATGATTGACTTTTAGAATACCGTACAGTACAAGTACAATACAGTACAAATTTCTAAGGATGACGTATAAAGGTTTAGATTGATGACTCTAAATGTGTTTCAAGCATGCGGGAGGGGTAAAACTATAAAAACGAGATATTTTTGAACGATCTCTCCGTGAACGAGGGTTCGGTGTAAACGATTGTCACGCGGCAGCTTCAGATCCGACATCCCCCGCATCTTTTCCAGTTGCCAACGCAACGGATCCACGTTAGTCTCAGCAGGAGGTCATCGTCCCTCACGAAACACAAAGTGTCTTTTCTTTAAGCGTTACAACAAAAATATAGCAAATTGTTTGTGGTAGCTCGGGCAAGTGAGAGAAGGGACCGAAACGGCATATGAGCAACTCAATGTGCTGCCATAATTAATGCAAAGAATGATAATAATGGAAGCTGTGAATAAATGTTTGACGCTTTCAAGCTATATACGACCATCGTGCAAGATGGTGGACTCACCGGTTTGGACTGGATTTCTTTGGCATAGAGAGGCTGAAGGAACTCCGAGTCCCCTTCCAGCTTGAGGCCCTGCGCTGTTATTCTCAGGTTGCCCATGCCGTCCTGCACGGAAACAAACACGCGTGCGCGTACACTTTGGTCACATTGTATTTCATATTCAATGGACGTCCCACCTTGTCACTCACGCATTTACACATCCAGCTCTCTCACACACACACTCACACACATTCCAACAAGAGAGGATATGAACCAGCCAGTTGATATCCTGCCTTTTCATTCTTTTTTACATCACCTGCCCGATCAGTGTAAAGATGTGGACAACATGGGTAGCCGATACGGACACAAACGCAACATTGTGTATTTGTAAACCAGCGAAATAACAAAGAGATCCCCGTAGATGGCGTTGTTGCATCACTTTGGATTTGAGAACAGCACAGCTTTCGAGAAGAAGATCAAGATGAGAGGGTGAGTCTTGGCTTGTCATGGGGTGAATGGTGAACGGCGCGGCAAAAGATATCTCAGTTTTTGGGTGAGAAATAAGCGTTTTTGGTGAATCTGCTGATTATTAAAGAATGAAAAAGAAAAACTAGAAACCAAGCACTTCTGTAGCAAGACGAGCATCAAGTACTCGCCGCTCGCTTCTTATTCTGTGGGTCTCGAAAGATTAGTCAGTGTGCTCGAAAACGGCTGGCAACACTCTGCAAAATAATTCCAAGTGAATGAGTTCATAAAGTTGAGTTTTTTTTGTTTTTTTTGTCAGTGTATCCCTGTAAATAAATAACTGTGACTGGTGATGTGGAGCGAGCTAATTAGCCGCATTGTAGAGTCACACTATGAAAAAAAAAAAAAACAGTTTTGACTTGGCCTTCTAATCCAAACTTTTGCTGGGTTTTGTTTCTTCTCTGGAGCGTGCACACGGCAAGGCGAGCGGTCATGAATAATTCACGAGACGATGACGATGACGACTTCTTAGCAGGACACTCAGATGAGCATCTTCACCTTCTTCTTGTTCGTCGTCAGCCGACTTTCATCCCGTGAAAAGTCTTCACCCTTGTTTGGTCTCCCTTGATGAAAACTGTGTTTTCCTTCTCGTCGACTCTGCTTTTTTATGCCATCTGCCATCCCTTGCACCTGCCTGCCGGCTCTTTGTTTTCAGGTTCACTCCGACGACAGCGGCATTCAAGGAACTGGAAAAACAATATATTAAAAAAAAAAAAACCTTGTTCGTCAAATAATTAACTTTGGTTTCACGTTTATGTGAAACCCAGATGTCATTTCTACCTTTCCAAAGTGAAGTCTTCCAGTTCTAGGGGGCGCTGCGGAGTGAGTTTTGAAGCGGGAAGTGTTGGGGGCCCCTTAAACTGGATACATTTGACCAGGATTCACCGGCTTGCGAAATGGAAGTTGGAAAGTTTCCGATTGGGCAAATTCTTAGTCGGAGTTCTTCCAAGTGCAAGTCGTAGAATTTGGCACGGTCGGATTTAAGCGCTCCCACATCCAAGTACCCGTCAAGAGGCGAGCAGCAGCATTTTGGACCATCTGGAGACACTTAATGGAGGATCGTTTGAGTCCAAAGTAAAGTGCTTTTTCTAGTAATCCAGCCGAGAAGTGGCAAAGGCGAGAGTTACAATGTCGCAATGGACAAATGCAGACATTTCTGCGTTCATCGGTGAAACTGGCGTTCATTTGAAAAGACTTCAACTGCAACCAAGACTGCCACCGATCGTCGCCTCCGCCGTCACCATCGACGCTTATGGGGAATTTGCGCGTGTGGCTCCAGCGCTCAGATTGATTGGCGACAGGCGAGCAACGACGACGTGGACGCCAAGGTAACATCGTGTATCCCCCCCTCCCCACCCCCCCCGGCTCCTCCGCATTCATCATCCTTCTCCTTCGTCTTCCTTTGGAGGTACGCCGAGGCACTCTTATCAATAATACAAAGCACTCAGGCTATTATTGAGTGCCGGCATCGATATGCATCAAGGCCCGGCTAACCCGAGGCTAAAGCAAATATAAATGTCTCCAGGCCCTTGGGGAGATGACTCCCGACATTAAAAATACAGCGGTCGACAAAAGCAAAGAATTTCCATTTATACGCACGATGGAGATGGAAGCGACCAATGAGAGAGAGCCGTTCATATTCGGCGCTAGCTTGACTCGCGCGAGGCCGAGCCGAGGGGCTTTTTCGAGCGCCACTTGGAATTTTTTTTGCTCTCCATAAACTTGATGAGAATGTAAAGGAGAGGCCACGGTCGCCCACGTCATTTTTCGAACGGGGAAAAATGAAAACCCTCGCAAGGAGCAGACGCTCACACGGAAGCAATCCCAAAAGGGAGCGTTGAGGATTCTTTTGAGTTGGATCCGAGGATTATGTTTTTGATCCAATTGAGGAAAAAGACAACAGCAACACCCGAGCTTGGGCCACTCAAAGATAAGAGACCACCAAAACCATGACATCACACTCTAACACCCGCAAAGACGCTACGTTGCTCTCGCATTTTAGCTAAGTGATAGCCGGTCAAACTTTACTTAGCATTTGTGTTTAGCGCCTGTTGGTTCCGGCCACGCCTTTCCACTTCAAACTAATTTGGTCGGTCAGATCCCGCCGCAGTCCACGTTGTTGCCCGTTTAGGCAATTTTGTGGCAACAGCTGAGGAAAGGACCTCAAACTGTGATCATCCACTTTTGGAGCAAACTTCCTTGCAGTCGGGAGCTCCGAGATTCCAATCTCTGTCTTCTCCACTTACGACACTTTCACATGCCCGAAACATTCTTCATCCACTCCAAATTGCCTTTCTATCTCCATAGCCTGCAATGATGTGATGGACCTTTGCTTCTCTCAGCAAAATGGGCTCCGGTGCCCCCGCGCAGCCTTCCTGAGCACGGATGTGAACGCCAGTTATGCCCCCCCCCACCTCTCTCTGGCCCAAAAGTGAGATGGGATTTTTTTTTTTTTCCCTCCACCCCCCCTTGGTACGGAAGACCTATTTAGGACTAGCCTCAATCTTGCCGAGAACATTGGTTGAAAAAAAAAATGTGCACAATAGAGATCAAAAAAGCTTTATTTGAGAATAAAAGACGGACTGGATGAGTCACCCCACCTGCAGCCATCTGTGCCAGTGTAGCAAAAAAGAAAAAAGGGGGAGCGGTATGTTGTTTGCTACCGAATGTCATGGTCGAATTGTTTCCGTTATTAAACCCGAGACGGTCACCCTTTGCGCCCCCCCCCCCCCCTGCCTACATCCCCCGACCGCAGCTATTGTGCAGTTCTAAGCCCTTGGCTTTGGACAGAATAAAATACAGTCAGAGACGCACGACATTTTTAATGCAAAAAAAAATCAAACTTCGAGGTAGGGACGGTGCGTACGCGCCATTTATAGCGAAAGTGTTGCTTTTCTAACGACAGTTTGAGTGACGCAGCTTTCCTTCAGCTCCTTGCTAGCGTTTCCTAGCCTGTTAGCATCCAAGCTAACAGGCTATTCTACTTGATCGCAGGTGACGAGCACGTGGCGGCAAAAAGGTTGCGGTTACTCAGCGGCGGCGCGATGGCTATCAGCGGAATTAGCTTTGAGATTGTCCTCGCCGCCGTTCCCGCGTCATCCATCAATGGGATTAGGAGACGGGGGTCGGAGGGGGGCGACAGCCTGAGAATGAACGATCAGGCACACGCAGAAAGTGAGACAGAGAGATAAACGCACAGAGGCAGATCGGGGGAAAGGGACGACCGGTCGCGGCGTAAACGTGGGGGAGTAAAAGGACGCCGCGGGAAAGGCAAGACAGGAGGCGGGGCCGTTTATGCAAATGGCTCGGGTGATCCGCTCTCATCACTCGCTCTTTGTAGGTACGGCGTCGATGTCTACGGCCAAGAGCAAAAGTCTCCACGCCCGTTTTTGCGACTCGTTTGACAAAGACGAATCATTTCAAAATGGTTTCCACCATTCACGCCACCCGTTGCCCGCCTGACTTTCTTTAGGAAAAAATGAAGAGACGGGTCGCATAAGTGCGCACACCCACACTTAATTTCCTGATTCGGTCAGTTATTTACCGTAGTTGTTGTCACTTTGTCAGTTACGTGGTTCGAACCCGGCAATGCGGTTGATCAAAATTAACCAATCATATTGAAAAGCGTTTAGATTGGAACATGCACACATCCGCTCCGATTTTAAGAGACCCAAATCAAGTTTTGGTGATCTCGCAGGCTTTCCCTGACATTTACTCAGGTACAAACCGGGGTTGTGGCGCTGTTCAAAATGTAACGATCTCCAATTCGAACTAAAATGGGAAGTCCGCCACCATGTCAAGTGCCTCCGGTTAACCCTGAATAAAGTTCAGCTGTTCTTGTCGTTTGCGTTCCGGAAGAAGCCGAAAAGGCAAGGAGTGCTAATTGCAACGGTTCATAATTCCCTCCACCTTGCCTGAGGCGCCAGCTGCAGCGGATGAAAAACGCATTTTTACCTTCCGACTTTAAAATATTCATTCATCATCAATGGAGGCGGCCGGTTTATAGCTCGCATTAAAGTTGGGAAAAGCTTTGCGATGTAAAAGGAAGCATTGTAAAGAGGGGCGGGGGTAGACTTTTTTTCCCCCCTCGGATTCATTTCACTCGCTTCCTGGTTCGCGTATGCAACTTGCGGACGTACGCCGGAGTAACCGAGCCGCCATCTCGCGCCTCTCGGCCCCGCGTCGCGAGCGCTGATGGATTTCTGTTTGCTCGGGCGTCACCGATGCCGCGGCGACGCTCGCGATTGACGGCCGATGTTTGCAAGCTGCGGGGCCGTCATCGCGCTCGCCCTCGCTTTCTCCGCGTGTGGCTTTTCCACGTTGCCGACCGAGCGGGCCTCCCTCCCTCGGGAGTCAAAGCGGAGCGATTAAGCTCTCGATTATGAAGTCATTACTTGGGCGTAATTGGACGCGCTTTATTGTTTTTATGGCTCATCGGCTTGAGAATGGCCGCCGTCGCGGCCGTGTGACTGTGTGTGCGTGCGCCAAGATGACGCTCTGGATGCTAGCAACTGCGTCAAAGTCTCATAAGGGAAACAAGGGCCGCCTTGAAAATCAAGTCAACTTTTTTTTTGTTGTTGTTTTTTTTTTTTTTGACGGTGAATTTGTCTCTTTGTACCTGCGAACTGTGTTTGATTATCTTGCCAATCGGTTGCAGCTCGCCCGCGACCCGAACGATGACAAGTCGCCGAGGGAAAACGCGCGACGAGCTTCCTGATAAACCGCTGTAGATCGGAAACTTTTTGAAAAGTTTTGTTTTTTCCTTTTGTTTTTCATGAATCCGACACTGTAAAAATTACAGCTCACCAAGTCGCAATGTGAGGCGACATGGAACATGCTCGTTAGCCCTCGTTAAAATCACTTGAAGCGCACATTCTTTGAATTTGGCAGCCTCCATAGCTTCCGCTCAGAAGAAAAATAACAATAAAAATCTCCTTTGTTGTGCACCCGAGGTCTCGTCTTGTGCAGTCTAATGTTTCTTTTTATTTTTTTTTTTAAGTCAAATTTTTCTAGGCGGCCACTTGGGATGCCTCGGAGGATGCTGAAGCGTTTTCCACGGCCTTTTCCAATCTGGCTGCTTTTCTTACTGAAGTCGAAAATGAAACGGGCATCAAAGTGTTTGCACTTGGCGCGCTAATCCATTTCCATAGCCGACACCAGCTGACATTCGACGAAAGAAGAATTGATCTTGATTGATTTTCACTTTTAATCCGAACTGATTTGACCAATGTTTGCGAGACACTCGCCATCAATATTTGCGACTGTACTCTAAAAAAGCGTGGCGGAGTAGTTTTACTGTACTGTCGTTTTATAAGCTTCACTGAATCGTGACACGGCAGGTAAACGCGTGCGCCGATGCAACAAACCAATCGTAGGGAACGACGCAAAAGAGAAAGAGTCAATGCCACAAAGAAATAAATAAGAAGCAAAATGGTGGAAGTATTGATTCGACAGGTGAAATAAAAGGGACGGGACGGCGGCGCCAGTTCATTTCCACATTCAAACGTGTTTTTTTTTCCCTCCGAAGCAATTACATCCAAACAAGCGCAAGGCAGCCGAGTGGAAAATGGAAGAATTCATTTCATCTCGACGCCGCGCGACAAAGTTTTGGGACTTTTTTTTTCAGCGGAATGAAAACGTCTACCCGCGAAATGTAACACCGCCATGTCGGCGGGTAATTATTTGTCCAATCTTTGTGTTCGTCATTGTTTGGAATGGAATCACTTTCTGTTGGCAACAATGCCACTGACTCATTCCCCCCCAGCCCCCCCCAAAAAAGGCAACGTCGCAAAACCTTCCGTCTCATTAGCGCCTCCGTTCTGCAACAGCAAATTACATGGGAACTGTGAAAACCGCCGCACACTGAGATTCTTTTTTTTTTTCTTACCCTTTCACCATCCCCGGATTCCTCTTAACGCCATCGCCACTGACCTTTTGCCAAAAGCCGAGTGGGAGGAAAAAGGGGGCTTCTTAATTGCCTCAAATGAGAGCCTTGTAGCTCCGATCTCATCGGCACTGGGAGATTTAAGATCGCCGGCAGACAATTCTGCAGCTCGCGACTCGTTCAGGAGGCGGGGGGAGGTGTGTGGTGGCAGTGGGGGGGGGGTTAGAAGCTTCAAGGGGGGCGGGAAGAACGGAAAAAAAAAACACGTTGACATTTCCACCTTGGCTGGAAATGTGTGAGAATTCAATGATTTTTTTTCCCTTTTCTTGCTGCGCTGCCCAAAAGAGTTATGATTTGAGTTTCTTGCTTTCTGTCGCCCCCGCATCCGTTTTGGTCTCATGCGACTCGCTTTAAATGAGGTTTAACCTAAAAAAAAATTAAAAAAATAAAAAATTTTAAGGGTTTTGAGCGATATCGGTTACACATAGAATGAAGGTGATGAATGGACTCTTACGCCCCCCCCCCTTTTAAAAAAAATGTATATAAATAATGATTTGACATGATGTTGTGCTTTGGAATTTGTGTAAAATCCCAATGGTCGACTTGCGGTTCAATTTCAGGCATGATGAGATCCCCAAAAAAGGCGATCCAATCAAGCCTCAATCGGGCGACTTTAAATCCAATGCAGGAAATCGCTACTCGGATGATTGCATCGCTTTCAAATGACATCTTGATGAAGATTGTGCCAATCTAAATCCAGTTCAAATTTGAATCCGGATTGCCGAAAAAAAAAGAATTTGAATTGCCCAAAAACAAAGTTGTCTTTTCAAAGCGATCCAGATTTGGAGCCAAGTTCAAATCAACATCAAGTCGCCGCCCGATTGTTGAATGTTCACGTCAACCCAAATTTAAATTCGGATCTGCTCCAGTTTGCACTTTTGGTCTGTTCACGTCTTTTAATCACTTTGGGCAATTTTCTAAGCCTTTGGTTGAAGGTCTGCATGAAAACAGAAATAAGCCCGTCAGTAGCAGGTGGTCCCGATAGATTCTCTGTTTCTTCTCCTTGTCTTTACCGTAACCATCAGAGCGAAAAACAAACCCCAAACAAACAAAAGAGAGAAAAAAAAAGCCCCTGGGGGGGAGGGAGGCCATACTGCAGTCAGATGGAAAATGACAGCTCTCGCTTCTCTCGCCATCACCAACAATCGGGCGCACAAAGAGAGAGAGAGAGTGAGAGAGAGAGAGAGAGGCGTTTATCTGCTGAGAGCATTGAATGAAAAGTGGACAAGAAAGACACAATCTGGAAATCAAAATAATGCAAACAAGGATGAAAGAGAGGACCTATTAGGAAACGTGAGAGAGTCAAGTCAAGAGTATTTCTCGAGCACTTTCAAACAGCCATCGCTGCATACAAAGTGCTGTACATGGAGCAATTCAACATGCACAATAAACAGTAAGACAAATCGGTAATAAGTATCGGTAGAAAGCACCAAACAGTAAAACCAAAAGCAAATCTAAGTCATGCCGAGTCGAATGCCAAAGAATACAAGTGAGTTTTGAGGAGGGGCTTTGAAGATTGTTCAGCGGGAGGTCATTCCAGCAACAGAAAAGCCTCGATCCCCTCTGTACCAGTCAAGAGGCGAGCAGCGGCATTTGGGACCAGCTGAAGGCGCTTGATGGAGGACTGGCTGACTCCAAAGTAAAGGGCATTGCAGTCATCGAGCCGGCATGTGACAAAGGCATGAATTACCGTCTCAAAGTGTTCATGTGAGAGGAGAGGTTTTATTTTGGCCAGCTATCTAAGGTGAAAGAAGATTTTTAACAACGGCACCAATTTGCCGATCGAGTTTGAAAAGAGAGGCGGAAGAGAGAAAGGCGGGAGTCAAGCAGCTTGTCAACCTGCTGACTGCGTACGGATTTTGCAAAAGCAACTTCCTGGTTCCACCTTGAACACACCAAATTTGGACTTTTTTCCCCCCAGCATAATATTAGGCCTGTTACTTTTTTTTTGGGGGGGGGGGGGGGGGGGGGGTACCCAGCAAGTCAATATCGTTCGTTCTCTTTGAACCTCATTCGTGACTCAAGACGTCATTGATTACGATGACAAAGAGTCAACGTACAAAAGAAAAACCACACACAAACCCAACCGCGGATTTTGGGAATTCTTAACTATGAATGGATGCGTTTTCTGTAAAAAAAAAAAAAAAATCAATAAAAAACGCAATCGCCTTTTTAACCAATCGAATGAATCGAATCTTCCGCACGAATCACGCCAGTTGAGATTCCACTCCCGTTTCCCGCCTCTGGCTTTTCTGCCGACTTTCTCCCTCTGCGTCAACCCATCTGTCTTGCCTCGCTGTAATCCACCGCGCCGATGATGACTCACATACTACAAAAGCGCGAGACGCACACACACACAGACAGACAGAACATGCCATCACACACACAGCGGTAGTTTTGAATAAAACATGAGGTCCACTTCACAGCGGGGCTTTAATATGAGATCTCCATAAATCAGCCAACACTTTTGTCGTGGCACACGTGAGGCGCCATGATGATTTCATATGTCGGCCGGCGCGTCGGAAAGAAGGCAAAACATTCCAAATGCATTAGCGGCGACAAGGGCGTCGTCGTTTCCAGCGTCGCTCTCCCACCCCCGGGTGACAAATGACGAGCCAAAGATTGTTTCTTAGATTTGTGACAACCGGGCGGCGGTTTCATGGGTGTGTAGAATTAAAAAAAAAAAATTAAAAAAATAATAATAATGATGATGATGATGACATTAAAATCTTAATCTTGAGGTTTCAGGAAAAAAAGACTTTTTTTTTTTATTTAAAGGGGTTGAATTTTCAGTCATTATTTTTCAGGTCATTTTTGTAATTAAAAAAAAAATAATTTTTCATGAATCGGATTCCACTTGAGGTTTCAGGGAATTTTTTTTTTTTAATTTAAAGGGGTTGAATTTTCAGTCATTATTTTTCAGGTCATTTTTGTAATAAAAAAAAAAAGATAATTTTACATGAATCGGATTCCACTTGAGGTTTCAGGGAAAAAAAAGATTTTTTTTAAATTTAAAGGGGTTGAATTTTCAGTCATTATTTTTCAGGTCATTTTTGTAATTAAAAAAAAAAAGATAATTTTTCATGAATCGGATTCCACTTGAGGTTTCAGGGAATTTTTTTTTTTTTTTAAATTTAAAGGGGTTGAATTTTCAGTCATTATTTTTCAGGTCATTTTTGTAATTAAAAAAAAAAGAATTTTTCATGAATCGGATTCCACTTTTAAAAAATAGTTTTGAATTTAAAAAAAAATTACCAGCAAAAAGGAATCATTTTTCAGAAAAAAAAGTCAATTTAGAAAAAAAAAAAAAAAGTTGGTGTGTATAAATTTCTTCAGAGAAAAAAATCTAGGCCAGATTCTATTTATTCATCTATTTTGAAGATTTCAGCCTGGATGTTGGAGGGGAGGCCAAAAAATTCCAAAGGCGTTAGCGGTGACAAGGACATCATCGTTTTCCAACACCCGCAAGTGACGAATGACAAGCCAACCATTGGTCTTTGTCGTTCAATGTGACAAGCAGGCTGCTGTTTTAATCGCGTGTGTGTAGCGGGAGGTGGCCACTGGTGCCAATTCCTATTTTACACCAAAAATGTCAACAACAAAAAAAAATAAAAATAAAAGAGAGTGGCTGGTGCTGAAATTCAGTGCGGCGGAAGCAACCGAGGGGACTTACGATGGTAAAGTTCATGACTTTGAGGATCCAGATGGTGAGCCCCAAGTTGACCAGGATGAGGATCATCATCAGCAGGACGAAGAAGTAAAGGCAGCGTTTCCTCCAGCCGTAGATTCCCACTTTGTACACTTGCGCTTGCTCTGAACTCTGGACATTGTTCCTATGACTGCACTGTTCTTGGGTCATCTGCCGAGACATGAGAAAAGGAGAACGGGCTCAGGGTCCGGGACAAATGACAAATTCGCACCGCCAACCCTAGAAATTGCGATGCTTTTTGGTCCTTGCGAAGAGAGATTTTTTTTCCCGTGGGCGGAATGGGTAAACGTCGAGTTGGCGATCACGTTGATTGATTGTCCGATAAAACCCCACATAAGGCCACCGCGTCTCCTCGGCCCCCGTCGATGGCGTCCGATAAGCGATTAATGATGACTCTAATTGTCTGACTCCACCGATGAGGCACTCGACGCTCGGTCGTAATGGTCCGGCCCTAATACCTTTTGCGGCTAAAATACAATTTACCGTCCTCCGCCTTTGGGTTATCAAATGGCTTTTGACAAGCGGGCGCATAAGCGGCTAACTGAAACAAATGGCACGAGACAGGCGGCCCCGGTTGCGGACTAACTGGCGCGTTTTGCTTCCGATTGCGGGGCGGATTTTATTTTGATACCCCGGGCTCGCCGACGGGAGGGAAATCACCAAGTGGCAGAGCAAAGCTAGCAATGAAAATTCAGATTATTCGCAGTCGGCTTCAACCTTGGCAGTTCCATTTCCTGGATTTGGTTCAAGTACTTTCCCCGCCGCCTCACGAGACCAGCTTCACTCAAGGCTCATTTATCAAAAGGGGAACAAAGATGTGGCGACGACGACGAGCTTTACCGACAAACACCGTTTTCAAGTCACGAACGCCGCGCGATGAGCTAACTTGCGCGGCGCTGTAGCGACACATGCTAGGTCAGTTCCCACAGTGCTCGCTTAGCGGTGTTTTTTCCTAGCGGTGCTAACCATGACTTTACTACTGCGTTAGCATAGTGTAGGTTAGCGACAGACAACGGCTAGTTCCGATTACAAATTTGGTTCCTGGTCACAGCTGTGTTGTGAACTAAAGGACGACCGATACGTCGATGCGAATGATTGAGTAAAAAAAAAAAAAAATCGGATTCTTTGTTTCTTTGATCCGTTGAAAAGTTTTTCACTGAAAGACGACAACCATCCCTGTTCACAAGGACCAGCATCCGTTAACAATTACATAATAAGACTCTAAAAATAATGTTTAAACGGAAGACAGACATGAATATGAAATGACTACTGCTTCCCAAAAGTATTATCCATCAAGAGAGGAATAAAGACCGCGGAGAGAAGACGACTTGGCAGACTATTTTGGGAGTGACATCGCCGCTAAAATGAGCGCTTTAAAAAAAAAAAAAAAAAAAAAAAAAACTTGGGTAATCATAATCAGATTTAATTGTCGTTTTGTCTAACTCAATTATTCAGCGTGACACGGTATTCAAAGGCTATCCTGAAAAGAAAAAAAAAAATCCAGTGATGGTAATCCAGTAATGTGTCAGGCTGAAAGAAGATCAGTGTGCCAAAAGCGGGGATGGAAAAGCAAATTGGAGGCATAACAAAATCTTGGACCTCGTCCACGCACTGCTGCTACTTCTATTGTTCAGACCAAAAATTAACCAAAATAACCCCCCAAAAACAAAAAAAACTAAGTAGGGCTCTGACTACACGGAGAAATAAGCTTTCACAAACACTTCCGAGTGCCAAACAGCTGCCCCGGTTCGACCCTTCTATGGACTGCACGTGGACCCGTACCAGCCAAGACCGCCGTTGCCAAATGCAGCAGCCCCCCCCCCCCCCCCCCCCGACGGCCGTACCAATCCGAACTGAGCAAATGGCCGCGAGCCAGCAGCGCTCTGCGATTCCCACACAAGGTGCGGCTAAACAAACCATTACAGAAATGCGATAGGCTGATTAAAAAGTTTTATCAGGTGCAAGTTTGAGGTCACGGAAGGACACCTCCACCAACCAAATCAACCAAGGGCGGGCCTGGAGGCATGGCGAGCTGAGTCGAATTCCATCCACCAAGTATTGTTCAAATGTTTTTTTTTAAAATATTTATATTTTTAATATCGTAATATCATCATATGGTGACGTTTGGATAACGTTACATCCCAACAGTGGACTGATGACAGATCCAGGGGGAACCCCGCATTTCTCCTTAACGGGCATGATGAAATTGCTCTGGTGCTTGTGCTTTATTTAGCTGATTTTGTTATCCCATATTAAGTTCAACAGACTGAACAAACAGTCTCGCACAACTCCACCACTGTTGTGGGCTTTTTGTGTGTGTGTGTGTGGGGGTGCGGGGGGCGGGGGGGTGTTGTTGTTTTTTTTCTTCTCAGAACTCAGCCCGAGGCAGGCGCCGTCCCTGCGTCGAGCATATGAGTGTTTACGGTTCATGACACAATTGTGATTAAGACGTTAGCCTCTCACCGCGAGGTGAATGCAAAGAAGTGCAGAGGAAAGAAGAAAAAAAATGAGAGGGGGGTAAATAGAAAAGCAATTTTGCGTCGCTGTCTTTCTTCGGGTTGGGTGGGTGGCGAGCCATGTGGCGTTGACCTGCCTTTGCCGGCGTTTGAAAGTATCATTTTTCATTAAAAGTGTGCCGAGGGGGAAGCGCGGCCATACAGTAAATGCAACATTTAATTTCACTCTAGCCTTGTGCGATTAATTTCCAGGCACATCTTGGTCGTTAACAACACCGTGTAATTGCTTGCAGCCAAACCGATGCTTTCCACGCTTCCAAAAAAAAAAAGAAAAAGAAAAAAAAAAGCCTTAAATAAAACGCTCCTTGAACGCTTGCGACAAACACTTCCACGCATCTCACTAATTAATCGCCGCTGAATAGCAAATGAGGCGCGGCGGGGAAATTGGGTTTTAAATCTTTTTTGTTTTGTTTTGTTTTTTTTTTACTGGAGGAAAAAGGTACGCCGACGCATCAATCTCGCAGTGGAAAAATAATGAAGGGCAAAAACATCAAATTATCTTTGCATTGTAGGAATTCAATCAATGTCAAATAGAAACGGCACCACTGTGTCTTTGCTTGAAGAAATACTCCAAAGAGCAAATAGTGGAGAGGGGAAGGGGGGGGGGGGGGGAATACAGGCAATATATTGCATTTTCCACTGACTGCCAAAGGAAATTAAAATCCAGATTGGAATTAAAGATCCAAGCGATTAACACTCCGAAATGAGCCAAGAACAGAGCAAGAGGCTCAGATGGCGCGGTTTGGGGGCGCCAAAAATCAGCTCGGACAGGCTTCGGGTACTCGCCACCCGAATGAGGACAAGCGGCTTGACGGCAAATTCGGTCCCGGCTTACGTTTTTCTCTCGTCGTCATTTATTATCCGAGCCGCAGACGAGCACGCTTAAGCTACTCGGCCCTCACAAAAAACATTTCCTGCACGCGCTGCAGATTAGTTTCTCGTCTATCGACTCGTAAGCCTGAGACAATTAACCGGCAGACAATTGATTGTTTTCTCTTTTTTTTTCTTCTTTTTTTTTAAACCTTCCAATCTCTTTCTTTGCCTCTATTGTTGCTTGAAGAAGCAGCTTTGTCCGGGCATTTAAGCGCTGACGGCGATTAGGGAACTTTTTATTTATTTATTTTGTTTTCTTTTGAACCGTCTGCAAGCATTCAAGGACGGCCAGCGCGCCGGATGAAAGGCCAAGGAAAAAGCCCAAGATAATTTTTCTGTCCGTCTCAAAGGAAGATTTTCCAGGACAAGCTTGCGTCGTCGTCGTCGTGGTGCACTTTAACAGATTCCTAATAGCGACACGGCAGCTTAGCGAATCCCGTTCGAGTATACAGCAACTCGCAGTTGCGCTTTTGGAAGCAGCTCGCCGAACACTTGTGACCACCCACCGGCACCCAAGTGTATTTTTAGCCAACGGGGGAGGAGGTGGGGTGGGGGTGGGGGGTGGGGGGGGGTCAGGGCACTTGACTCGGGAGGCAGGAGGATTTGTCCGCTCGCTTTGAACTTGAGGTGGGCTGAAGTGAGCTTCGACAAACATCCGCACCAGATTGAGAGAAGCGCTCGGCTCTTCCGCGGGAAGAAAAGGGGATTCCGGTCGGTAGGTTGAGTAAAAGGGACTGTATTTGATGGGGTCAAACTGAAATCATTGATTAATCACGTCTTGAGGCAGAGAGGACGGCAGTGAGGCAGACTTGCTAACCGCTAGGCCAACGTGCCGAGCAACAACACAGATGAGGAGAAAAAATAAAAAATAAAAGCACGCAACTGATTTTTTTCCTTGGATCCCATCGGAGGACTAAGGAAGGATGATTTTTGCCGGCCTTTATTGGAGATCTGTGCAAATTTTTTCATGTCCTTAACGGCGCTTTGGAATTTTTTTTTATGCATAACACACAATTCCCGACAAACCTTTAATAGAGCAACTCCCCGGGCTGTCTGGCTCGTTTTATCTTCACCGGCGCTTTGGACGCAGTTCACGACGTAACGGTCCAGTTGTTTTGTTTTGTTTGGGTGGGGGTGTGGGGGGGGGGGGGGGTCAGAAGGCATCTGAATTTCCATTATTATGCGCCAAGGTGCCACGCCGCTTGCTAACCTGCTAAAACAACAACGCTTATGTCGAGTGGCCATCGGTCTGCTTCCAATGTCAACACTCACGACGGCGCAAAAAAAGAGCGCTCCGTCGTTCCGATGAAAAACGGCTGAGGTGATTTTCGGATCTATTTCAGGGTGTCTGTAGCAAGTTGGATTTGAAGTTGCAAAAAAGTTCCATTTGGAGACCCGTTTTGATGCAGTTGTACTTTTTGGGGCTCGCGCCAATGCAATTGTCATGCAACTTTCAACGGCTTCAAGTGGAAAAAAGTTGTACAAAGTGGCACCGTAAGTGCCATGCCGTGTCGCCTCCGGGGAGGGGGGCAAATGAGCGCCCCGTCAGATCCGCTTTTTTCGGTGTACTTCTTGAAGTGTTACCCTGAGAGGCCCGCAGTGACTTGATGACAAACTTAAGTGTGACTCGCGCCGCGCCTTTCTGCAACGCGCGTGCACGCGGCCGCTTCAACGGTCGTCAGGCGACCGCCGACCGGCAAAGTGCAACCTTGAAATGACGACGCGAGGACCCAGCGGCGATATCGGCGAAGGTGGGGAAACTAAATCATAAATCAATGCCGTCATAAACGTAAAAAAAGCCGTTTCGGATTTTAATCAGGTGGAAAGCATCCCCCCCCCCATCCCAGATGCTTGATATCCAACTCAAAAGTCCATTTCCTAGTACTTTTTGTCCTTGCTAGTAAGACAATTGAGTCAACGAGTACGAGGACTAGATTTTCATCTTAAGGCAATACAACGGATGTCCGCGCACTACTAGGACAGAAAAACGTCATACTAGTACCGCGCTGTTGTTGGGGGTTGCCTCACCGTCATTTGAGTCGTAAAACGTGTTTCTTAAAACCCGCTTTGATTGAATCCTTGTGATCCGTGTCCGAGTACGCCCTTTGTCCTCACGAGTTGATCAACACGAGAAGGACTGTGTTTTACTCAGAATGTTTTTTTTTTTTTTTACCCCACCACTGGATGACGTTTCTGAGCACTAGTATGACAACTAATAGTCGAGTTATGAGTACAAAGAGGCATTTTGGCGATATTATTCGGCACCGCTAGTAGCTAGTAGAGGCTCCGCTTGTAGCGCAGCTAGCCTTCTAGCTGAGCTACTAGCTAGCACACTCGTGAAAGCACGGTTTGCAGTTAAACACAATAAACTAGCGTGCTCCGCTAATAGCGCAGCTAGCCTCCTAGCTAGCGAGTAGCCCAGGTGTTGTCTTGTTTTTTTTGGTTTCATATTTTAAATAAATTCTTTCAATGTTTATTTTATAAATGTGATGTGAATAACTTGGTGGATTTGGATGAATCTTCTGATTACTTCATGTTTCAGCTAGTAGCTCAGCTAGGAGGCTAGCTGCGCTACTAGCAAAGCACGCTAGTTTATTGGGTTTAACTGCAAACCGTGCTTCTACGAGTGTGCTCAAATCATTCTACTACTTGACCTACAAAGAGCACACGACGGCTTCCCAAGGAAGACCCCTTATAAGGACGCCCCTGAAATGTTAGGCTTGTAAAATAGAAGAAAAAAAAAGTTGACAGTGACTCGGGCTGGTGAGGGTGACGACGTTTGGCGGGAATGAAAAACACGACGGGGACGGAGGGAGCGCGAGGAGGCTGCACACAGGCTATTTAAGGGGGGGGGGGGGGACTCAAATGACAGCTGCCGAGTGGCTTAGTTGGGGGTATTCGTGGAAGAGCTGAGAGCACTTCTAAACAAAGATACTGAAGGTGGCTGGAGTCGATGGCGCATATTTTGGCGCTGAGGCTAATTGAGGATCGATTGGCAGTCACGCTCTTTCTTCGCTCGTAATCAATAATTGCCAAAGGCGATCCATCTGGAGCCGCCACAATGAAACAGGATAACGAGACTTTAGCGATAACAACTCTTGTTGGAACACTCTGGTCCCTTCCACGTCGGAAGCCGGCCGATGAAACGACATTAGTCCACAGACCCTCCGGTCCGCGATCGTCGTCGGCACAAAAGTCTCGATGAGCTTAATGGGCCTGTCCGCCGATATTCTCGTTATAATTACGCAGATAATGAGAGCGTGCCCAATCCCCCCGGGCATCAATTGGCAATTATTTGTTATTTTTCACAACTGCATTGAGTAAAAGTTGGAGCAGGCAACGAATGAGCTTTTATACGCACGCACAGACCATAAAAGTGTAACACTGAAGGCTAACAAAAGGACTCACAACACAAAAAAATAATAAGGGGAAAAGAACGTCGATAACAGAAGACGCTTGAAAATGCTACCAAGTACACAAAACACACCAAAAAAAATGACAAGCGAGCAAGATTCAAGCACATTTTTGCGCCGCTATTCAAAAACAACAAGAGTGTCGGAGGCTAGCGTGCGCCCACGGAAAATTGCATCAGATAATGATTACATTACAATGGTTACAATGATTTTCACATTCGTACCGCAAAAGGCGCAATTACGGGTGAGGCGAAAAAATTAATAGAGCAGCTTGAAAACACGTTAAAATACACTTTCTGGAGGTTTGGTCAGAAAGTGAAGAAAACTTTGGACCCCATCAAGATTCCAGACTTGAACTGGTCCCTCAAAAAAAGGCCTTGGAGCAAATATTGGCTTTGCTCGCTCGGCCACTCACTGGGCTCCCTGCAGCCGGCAGTCAGTAGCTTCACTCGGCACCGCTCAGCCTCGTCTAACTTATTTATAGCATCTACCCTTTCCTCAGAGGGAAGACGCGATTGAAACCAAATGTGTGGCCGGGAGCCACCCCGTCACCCCCCCCCCCCCCCTCTCCCAACTCTTTCTCGCATACACTAACACACGGCTGGAAAATGTGAGCTGTGGACTTCATTTCCTCACAAACTGCGGTCATGAGAATGGTTTCTCGCCTTTCGTCCTACGCCGAGTATGAGAAACACGGAATTGTGGGAGACAGCGATAGAAGTAAAGAGAGCCCGCGAAAACGAGTCAGGAGACGAAGAAAATCTGACCGCTGGTTTTCATTGGTTTCGGCTAAAATGGATGACAGATAATGCTCATAAATGTCGAGCCAAAAACAAATAAAAATGCAACCCAAAGAAAATCAGGATGAAAGCAATTACTAAGAACGGAACTCACGCCAATCAAAAAAAGAAGAAATAAGCAAAAATGAACGACTTGTACTACAAGAGGCGTTATGACGCACAAAAGTAGACTAGCAAACAAGCTAACCGTATCAGACCCAAATGAGCAGATAGAAAACGACAAAAGGAAACACAAAAGCAGACTAGCAAACAAGCTAACCATATCAAACCCAAATGAGCAGATAGAAAACGACAAAAGGACACACAAAAGCAGGCTAGCAAACAAGCTAACCGTATCAGACCCAAATGAGCAGATAGGAAACGACAAAAAGACACACAAAAATGACCAACGAGTTAAATTGAATTTGGTTTTCACAGGTTTCCGATGCCGACGGACAGCCTGGTGAACGGGCGAAATAATAAAAATGATGGAGGAAAAATGACTGCCAGGACTCACGGTAACAAAATAAGAAACAAGCTACATTAACGCTGCCATGCCAAAGGAGACGCAATTAGAGATGGTGGACAGTGTGCTGATTAAAAGCAAGCGGGCAAAAATAATAGACAGTAAACCATCGCAAAGAAAAGGACGTACAAGGTTCGAAGCGAGCTAAATGAGAGCAGCTTTGTATTGTTGCCCCAACAGAAGCAAACAGTAAGTCACCTTTGACCGTCTTGCAACTTTCTAGTTGCAATTTCGCAGCTAGGAAAGAGTTAAAGGGAATGCAGCTGGGCCCCCCTCCACGCCCACTGGACACTTCCCCAGCGAAGGCAAACTTACCATGATGTTTTCTGCGCTATTTTGCGTCCGTCCCTTTTTCCTTGTCGCAAGAATTTGCCGCTGTTCAAAAGAGGATGCGAGTGAAGTGGGCCCCCGGCTGAGCGACTGCACTTCTTTTTCACTTCCTGCTCAGCTTTTTCCAATCACGCACGATCCCCCGGCTTCGTTTCACTCTTTCCTGGACGCCCGTGACACCGACTGTCTGACTTTTTTTTTTTCCCCCTCTCCTCCTTTTCCCTGTTGCTGTGCTGAGTGAAGTTTTTTTCAGGCTGCCCTCTGACTTGTCTGCCTGATTTAGAAGCCACATGTGCTGCGAAGTTTAAAGGGGCAGAGCTTACTTGTCATGTGTCGTCACGGTCCAACCCCCCACCCCCCCACCCCAACTTTTTTGGCGGTATTAAGTTTGCTTGTTTTCACACTAGTCAATTTTGAAATTGTGCAGTTACATGGCAGGAGCTGTGCAATATTCGATTCTGGCGGCGTGATAATCGTACAAGTATGGCGATGTCACGGTATTACAGTGTAAAAATGACATTTTTTTGAACTATCTGCCTAACTAAAAACTGGATATATATATATATATATATATATATATATATATATATATAATATATATATATATAAATTTTAATATTTCACCCCTCGGGGTGAGCTATTTTTAGAACGTGTTGTCCTTGGGGCTAACTAATACCCGCTGGCATGACTATTCATTCATTCATTCATCTTCCGAGCCGCTTGATCCTCACTAGGGTCGCGGGGGGTGCTGGAGCCTATCCCAGCTGTCTTCGGGCAGTAGGCGGGGGACACCCTGAATCGGTTGCCAGCCAATCGCGGGGCACACAGAAACGAACAACCATTCGCACTCACACTCACACCTAGGGACAATTTCGAGTGTTCAATCAGCCTGCCATGCATATTTTTGGAATGTGGGAGGAAACCGGAGCACCCGGAGAAAACCCACGCAGGCCCGGGGAGAACATTCAAACTCCACACAGGGAGGCCGGAGCTGGAATCGAACCCGGTACCTCTGCACTGTGAAGCCCACGTGCTAACCACTGGACTACCGGGCCGCCCTGGCATGACTATTATTATTATTTTGAAGGACAACGCATATGAACAAAGCAAAAAAAATGGCATCTGTGTTTGAACAGTGTCTCTACTGTCTTGCACCCGCCCTTCTCCTCAATGTGTAACTGCTCGCCCCTCCCTTCTCCAGTCACCAAAAAGAGAAAAAAAAAAGTGTGTGATTGTTTTGTTTTCTTTTAAACGGCGTTTAAAGTCATTTTTTATCGGCGGGCACTTTGTATTTCCGACTTCCCTCAGAGGGCCGTTATGACGGTGAAACCAAATAGATTATTATGCAGGTTATACTCAACAAATTGAAGAAAAGAAAATGGCGAGCTTTGAGATCAGAAGTCGAGAATAACATTTTGTTCAATTTGGTGCCGATTTTTGGCAAGGATTACGGAAGTTGACGCACATGCTTTGTTTTTGCGGGCCACATAAACGCTGCGGCAAGCCGCACAGGAATATCCGACCGAACGGGAGTGCAAAGACGGGGCAAAAGCTAGCTTCAGCGATGCTACTGGATTAAAGTGAGCTGGTGTGAATCGAAACCACTATCAAATAATAAACAAAGCAGAGTGTCCACCCCCCACCCCCCCTCCTCCCTGCCCCGGAAAGTAACCATTTAAAAGGATCATCTGATTTGCATTAGAATGGCACCACAACAGCAAAGTGCATTTTGTTTGCGGCGCGCAGCGAGTCAAGCAGTTCGAGAGGCTGCGATTTTAGAGAATGCAAATTCCCGACAGCGCGCCAGAACAAAGCTTCTCCTTCTCCCGTCTCCTTGGAGCTCCCACCCTCCGTGATCCCCATTTGATTCGCCAGACAGACGCTGCCCGTTCGGGTTTTGGGTGGGCGGGGCTTTGATGCTGCAGCCAGCGCGCTGGCTCGCGGTGCTTTTTTTTTTGTTGGATAAACAAGAAGGAAATTGGAGGCTGATTTTACGAGTAATTGGCGTTAACTGCAGTCGGCGTCCTCGATGAGCTTCCCTCGTGCCGTCATTGTTGTCCGCTGACCCATTTGGCTTTGGAAGATGCCTCGTAAATGCACCCGCAACAGCACTAATCGACATATTATGCTGGGGGTATTTTTTGGGGTGGGGGTGGGGGGGGGGTTGTCTCCATTTAAAACAGTTCCCAGGTGTTTTACCAATATTGTGGTACCCTGGTATTGTAAGCTTCATTTGTTGTAACACAGTTTTCTCCGCCTTGAAATGCTTTTAATATGTTCTCAACCCCCCCCGCCCCCCCCCCCGCAAAAAAAAATGTTTACGCTGTTAAAAGAGAATTATGGAATGAAGTGCAATCAAGCCAAAGGTTTCTCTCACACACACACACACACACACACACACACACACACCATGAATTCATGCATCGATGCCTTTAAGGGGCGTGGCCTATCGCCTATCCAAAGCCAACTATTTGGAAAGGAGCCATGAAAAAGTCCATTTTCCACAATTTGGCCGAGTCATTGACATCCATGCCATGTTTGGGTTTCCATTCCATTATTTTCAACCATAAGCCGTGACAAAAATGCAATGCGGGGTGTGGGTTGTTTAGTGCGGGGGTGCGCAGGAGAAGAAAAAAATAAAAACAACAACAACACAATAGCAATCATTGTTCAGGAGCCGAAAGGGGTCTGGCCAAGGCCTGAATCGCAAGTGGGCAGCAGAGCAAGGGAATGTGCTCGCTGTTCCCTGGACTGCATGTCAAGCGTGAGCGACCATATTAGCTACACGGGCTAATCGCATCTGTTACACAAGCTGAGGGGTGTAACGGTGACGCAATGTGTGTTTGTCTGCGCATTGTTTTGTTTTGGTTTTTTTTTTTCTTGCAGTGTTGATGATTTTGATAATTGCAGCGTGATCGTGGTGGTATTATGGTGGATTAAGTCGGAGAAGCTCCCCCCCCCCGCCCGGAAGGTCCAGGTAGCAAAAGCACTTGCCGCCGATATCAAAAGGAAGGGCCCAAATTAGCAATTATGTTTTGTTGCCACGCTCCCACACCGCCACCCCCCCCACCCGCGGGGTCACCCAGTCGCCACACCGCACCTCGTCTTTATTATGTGGCGTTCACATCATGGCCGAGTGCACTCGCTGTACTCGGGCGAGTTACGCGGAGTGACACTCATTTTGCTTCTCCATCACTCATCTGTCAGCGCTCGGCGTCCCTGCGGGCGCGTCTTCCGCACGCGTCGCCGCCGCTGGACAAAATACACAACAAGTGTGCTGAACGCTGTTGTCGCCGACAATATTATTGGATTCCACAGATAGCCCCCCCCCCCCCGCCGCCCCCGCACCTTTCAAAAATGCTATGTTTTGAGCCAATTAAGAACTCACACAGTTCTGCTGCTGGGGTTGCCGCTGGTGGCGACCGTGGTGGTGGTGGTGGTGGGGGGGGGGGGGGGGGGGGGGCAGGGGGGTGTTTATAGCCAAAAACAGCTTGATATGAAGGGTGGCACATAAGTCATCATGAATAAATACAGCTGCCTATTAGATCCAAACTGTACTCCAATTTTTTTTTGCTTTGTTTTGTTTTTTGTTGTGCGCGAGTGCCGTTTCCGCCCAGATGCACGCCTGTTTCTTCTGACAGCTTCCAAGCAGCCCCCCCCCCCTTTATTTTGGAAAAAAAAAAAACATAGCATAGAGTGCTCACTCATTCTATCAGCCCAGCTCGTTTGTGACGTTTAGGTCCCTGTCGATTACATTACTGTATTTGGGATTTGATATCAGCACAGGTTTTGAGTAGATGACAAAGATTAGGCGGCGCATTTCGGCTTGTCACATCGATCATGAGGGAGAGCATTGGCAACACGTTGAAAAAGATTGAGGCACCCAACGGTCAAACGCAGTCTGGTTAAAAAGGCGGAGGCTGGCCTGTTGAGTGTCAAGCGAATCAACGAATGAGAGTGTAGCTGGCTGTTGTTAGCTCAAGTTAGCAAGTCTTTGCGTGGAGTCCCAGAATGTCATTATTAGAAATTGCAAAAAAATCTCTTGCCAAGGGACGACTGTATACAAAATCACGACGTTGGGAATTTGAAGTCTTCCTAGCAACAAGAAGCTGCGACCAAGAAAAGCCTTCTGCTGCCGTTTGCCCTCTCGGATGCGCTTGTGATGAGTCACATTGTCCTTCCTGCCGCACGTGCAAAGTCAGCACAAATTGGCCGTAATTAATCAGAACGAGGTTCATTCCTGGGAAGGGGGCATGTCGACACATCAGGTTCGCTTGCGAGACTCGAGGCTGCCGTGGAGTCAAAGCCATCATTAAAAATTTATGACGGGAGAACGCAGCCCGCCGGGGGACTCGTTTGGAACTAGCAACGTTTGGTGACACCAAATATTCAACATCCTCTAAGTACCCGATGAGCGTCTCATTCGCCGGGAAAGTCATGATGACCAAACGCAACATCTGCGCTCCAAAGGAGTTTGACCGACAACATTAGCCAAGATCACACAGATTTTCGATAACCGCTTGGTCCTCATTTAGCATCCACGGAGTCCACCCCCGGTGGACTTTTTGGCGAGAGTAGTGCGAGAAAGAGCGTTCGTTCCGAAAATCAAGTCTCAAAGTCTTTTGTTTTGGTCGAGTCACGTCATCAGAACGACAACTTGATTGACCGCCTCCGTTTGCACCCCGACTCGCGACCTCACACTATTCACATGCCCAGAACGGCAAAGTGCCAATTGTCCTGGATGCCTCAAGAGCGGAGACGGCTTCAAATTAAAAGCGACAAGGTGCGCATAGAAACAAGCCCCGCAGGTTAATGATAACTGTGCCGCCCCCTCTGCCGCCATCTGCCACGGGGTGTAATGGCAGCCCACCACCCTCCCTGAGAGGCCCACGAGATCATGTGGCGACCGGGTAGCCGAGACGACGGAAACATGGAGAGAATGCTGATGAGAAGCCAGAAGTGCGTTGAGCGGCTTTGCCGTTAATTATCAGCTAAGCGCGGCGGCGACACTAACGAGGGCCGAGGAGGTTGCACAGTATGATGGGTGGCCGCATTATACGGGTTTTAACGAGGGATGCGGCGGAGGTGAACAATCCCCTCAAAAAAAAACAGAATGACTTCTGGAAAAATTACTAGCATCTCAATTAGGCTGGAATACTTTTACCGGTACCGTTAGAAGGATGCTTATAACAACCGGAGCACTGATGCTAATTCCTGTTAGCTTGTTTTTTTTTTTGGTATTTCACTTTGTATGTTAGGAATAAGATGGCAGACTCTCATTTGGACTTTCAAGGCAATTCACAGCAAAGACATTCAAGCAGATACACAAAAGTGCTGCGTCTGTCCTTGATCGCTCGATTGCGATTTGTTCTGACTCGCAGTGGTGGGTTATATCCAATGAGCAATTGACTGCGCAAGGCGGTTTTGTTTTGTTTTGTAGCAAACGCATTCAACTCTTTCCTTGAGCTGGCGCTCATTGCGACAGGAGTCTCAAACATCAGTCTGTGCGGCTGCTGAATTGCCGTCTTCCGTCACAGTCTGGTTAAGTGCCGCCGCGAAAAAGGGACAGAATACGACTGCAACGGGCAGTTAGGAGTGCTCAAAAAAGATCCTTGGTACCCGCCGAACCGCTCTCGGGAACTTGGGACGCTGCATGAACCAAGACAAAGTTCTCTAGGACCCTCCGCATCCTGGTCACCACTTCTTCCAACTTCGTTCCTCCAGTAGACAGCTATCGAACTCTGCGTACCAAAACCAGCACACATTCCAATAGTTCCTTCCCTTTTGTTATCAATTCCTTACACAGTTGACTCGAAATTCCATCGTGGCACCAGTATGCGGCAATGACATTTCGCAGAATACCTCAACCTAAACTGTTGCTTCGTTTGATCTGTTTTTACATTTTCTTCTCCGAGTAGAGCCTTATAGTCCCTGCGCTTTTCTCTCAGGACCCACAATGCAATCTGTCCGAAGCACTTCAATGGAACTGCCTCTTCCCATCCCGCCGCGTCTCCATCACCGCGCTCCAACGGAGGACGGCGTCGACCACGGCGGCGACGCGCCGCTCTACATTTTAGTTCCGCCGGGGAGTTTAGCCAGCGAGACGGATGATGAATAGCAGTCGACAAAGTTAGTCAATGAAACAGAGCGAGAGTGCTGACATTAAACAACTCCCGCCCAAATTAGATTTACATGCAGGCTACTGTCCCGCATCGCTACCGATAAAGTCCCGACAGGCGATTGCAAAGAAAATAACATTACAGGTCGGATCCTCTGAGATGGGGGGACAAGTGAAAAAATGGCATTCAAGTTACAAGAAAGTATTCGTTTAAAGCAAAAAGTCAAAAGATTATGATAAGCCATCATGTTGGAAACGTAACAAGAGATAAAATTTGTAATCAGAGAGACACAATTGATTGTGCTAAACCTGTTACCCCCACGACCCGACCCCAGATAAGCGGTAGAAAAATGAATTTGATGACTAAATGACAAAACCAGTCAAACTTTAATGAGGGGGAAAAAGTAGTCATTGTATGAGGGGTAAAAAGAAACCAAAATACATGCTTCCTCCTCCTCCGCACGCTCGTAACCAAGCGCAAACTCCTTCCAGATGCTGAAAGTAATCGTATTAGACTCGATGAATATTTCATACGCTTTAATGTTTGATGTAACATAAAAAGCCGTGTAACCCAATTGAACTCATTTGCATCGCTTGCCCCCATCGAGACTTCATTGCTAATATTCAACGCTGAATAAACGCGCAATCATAGAGAGTCATGGCTTCACATTCTAATGTGACTATTGATTAGCACGGGCCAATTGCTAAATGAAGCACTATACTAGATGACTGGATGGATGGCTATTGCCGCATGCCGCTATGTGCTAACTTCAGTCACGTGATCCCCCACACTAATACAAATGGAGGCACTCAACCGCGGACATCAAACGGGGCCCCTTAAGTCTCATCGGAGAGAAATTCAACTGCTGGACTCATTTGTGTGGTTTAACATGTTTGAATTTGGCCCGGCGGGGAGACGGCACGCTCCAGTGCTTCATATGCTCGCCGTCATGGTGATGACGCATCACTGAAAAAAAAATAATAAAACAATACAAATTCCTAGAAAGCTGCCAGCCAGTCTGGAATCACGGGGCAGAGTTGTATAAAGTATTATTTTGATGACCATTTCAGAAATATCAGGCACATGACAAAAGACTGACTCAGCAGATTTGGGGCACTCGCTTAGCGGCTAGCTGCTAGCCACTAGCGAGCGCAAGAGACGTCGTCTTCTACAATGTCAGATTATGACATTGATTAGCCTGAATGTCATGCTAGCAAAAGAGTTGATTTAAAGAATGTCAAACCACAAAAATTTGACGATTGACTCGACTGTATTTGTCTGGAAGGCCTTCAGAAGTCACTTTTCCATCATATTTCCCTACTAGCCACTAGCGAGCGCAAGAGACGTCGTCTTCTACAATGACATGACATTGATTAGCCTGAATGTCACGCTAGCAAAAGAGTTGATTTAAAGAATGCCAAACCACAAAAAATTGACGATTGACTCGACTGTATTTGTCTGGAAGGCCTTCAGAAGTCACTTTTCCATCGTATTTCCCTACTAGGGTTAGCGATGCTACAAGGATTTCATATTTCTGAGCGAATAGAATAACGCGGCGTTGAGGCAAGCTAACACATGGACCTCGAAGCGCAAGGGTTTGAGTCCGACACGTCGACACCTTTTGAACAGTCGCGCCGCTCAAGATCCCGACGAGGGCAGACACAGAAAAGGCTTCCCTTTGAGTGTTTTCTCCATTGATCCGCAACGGCGCCGACGAGCGAGGTGAGGAGGAAGCCACGCATGCAACAAGAGCCGATATCACAGCCGGGGAGAGCTTGTATCCACGCGTCGCGGGAAGCGCATGTCAAAGATGTCTTAGGAGGCCAATGAATCATTTATGAGTAAGCAAAGAGACACTGAGCGCAAGAGACGCAAAAACAAGGCGACGTTTACAGCGTGAACAAGTAGCGAAAAGAACGCTAGTGTGCTTTTCTTATTGCTAATTTGATCTCTTATGTGATTTTTTTTGTTTGTTTTTACTTTCGAAAGAGTGATGGAACCCAAAACGAAAAAAACCCCGCGTACATTGGAAGAAAAACAAAATTTGAAAAAAAAAAAGATATTTTAGGGGAGGGGCTTCATCGAATCGAGCCGTAGTCTGATCGAAACGTAGTGCTTTGCCGCCATCGACTGACATCTCTGTGTCAAGGGCTGCCGCGGACGCGAGTCGAGTAGGTTCATTCTGACAAGAGTCGGGCTTTGCTTCCATTTTGGGTATCGTTTATTCGTCTCCAGCCATTAATTAAGGGAAATACGCTCATTAATTGATGAGAATTTGCACATCACTGGCTCGTTGTCGAAAGAAGTCATTCACGCAGACTGACAAACAGGGCGACCTGAGCATATAGGCAGCCCTCGGATCAGGGTTGGCCCGTCGGTAATGATGATGATGTAGCCTGCGGGCGAGCAAACGCCTTATAAATAATGCAGACCATCCATAAGCATAATCCATAATAATAATAATAATAATAATACATTTTATTTGTGGGCGCCTTTCTAGAAACTCAAGGACACCTTACAACAAGCAGTTAAAATCACGAGTACAATGTTAAAAAACTACATCAAATAAGATAAGAAAAAATACAACAAAATAAATAAATAAAACAATGGCTTTATGGTCTGAGTGAATAGGCTTGTCGAAACAGATGTGTTTTGAGGCGGGATTTGAAATGTGTTAATGAGGCTGTATTACGAAGGTCAGCGGGGAGTGAGTTCCATAGCTGGGGAGCAGAGCGACTGAAGGCTCTATTTCCCATGGTGACGAGGCGAGCAGGGGGGACAGAGAGGAGGACAGAGGAGGAGGAACGAAGAGAGCGGACAGGCGTAGGAATATGGATGAGGTCAGATAGGTATGGAGGGGCTAGGTCATGAATGGATTTGAATGTGAGTAGCAGGATTTTATATTGAATGCGGTGTAAAATGGGAAGCCAGTGGAGATGTTGGAGGACAGGTGTAATATGGTTTATGTATGGCGTGAGTGTGATAATGCGGGCGGCTGAATTTTGGACCAGCTGAAGCTTATGGAGGGTTTTTTGAGGGAGACCAAACAGAAGGGAATTACAGTAATCGAGTCGCGAGGTGACGAGGGTGTGTACAAGTATAGCAGTGGACTGAGGAGTGAGAGAAGAGCGGAGCCGGTGGATGTTTCGAAGATGATAATATGCAGAACGAGTGATGTGGTTGATATGTGAGGTGAAGGAGAGGGTGCTATCAAGGATGACACCCAGACTCTTGACCTGAGGGGAGGGGGAGATGGAAGAGCTTTCGAAGGGAATGGAGAAGTTGTTTATTTTGTTTAGATTGGATTTAGTGCCTATAAGGAGGAATTCAGTTTTATTGCTATTCAGTTTGAGGAAATTTGAGGTGAACCAAGATTTTAATTCCTGCAGGCAGTTGGTTAGGGAGGATGGTGGAAGTACGGTATTAGGTTTGGTAGAGATGTAGAGCTGGGTGTCATCCGCGTAGCAATGAAAATGAATGTGATGTTTCCTGAAGATATTACCCACGGGAAGAAGATAGATTAGAAATAGCAATGGGCCAAGGACAGAACCCTGAGGAACACCTGAAGTGAGGGGAAAGGGGTGAGATCTAAAACGTTTGAGCTGGATAAACTGGGTGCGGTCAGAAAGATAGGAGCGGAACCAGGAGAGGGGGATGCTGGTGATGCCAATGGAGGAGAGTCTGTCGAGGAGGATGGAGTGAGAGATGGTGTCAAAGGCTGCACTGAGGTCAAGCAGGAGGAGGATGGCGAGTGAACCGGAGTCAGCAGAGAGAAGAAGGTCATTGCATATTTTGAGGAGGGCAGTTTCGGTACTATGGAGGGGACGGAAGCCAGATTGAAATTGTTCGTATAGCTTATTGGAGGAAAGATGGGTGTGAAGTTGAGCAGCTACTGTTTTCTCTAGAAGTTTGGAGATGAACGGAAGGTTTGATATGGGACGAAAGTTGTTCAAGTCGCAGGGATCAGAGCCAGGTTTCTTCAGTATGGGAGTGACAGCAGCAGTTTTGAGATGAGATGGTACAATGCCAGTAGAGAGGGAAGTTTGAATAATGTTAGTGATGAGAGGGGAGAGGGCCGGGATAGAAGCTTTGACTAAAACAGTAGGGAGAGGGTCAAGCTGACAAGTAGAGGATTTGGACTTCTGGATTAAGATGGAGATTTGGTGGACAGATGGGGATGTGAATGCAGAGAATAGGTGGGTAGGAACCGGGGAGAATGGAGAAGGAGGGTTAGGAGCAGCTGAAGGGGTGAGTTGCTGGTGGATAAGTTGGATTTTGGATGTAAAAAATGAGGCCAGAGTATTACAAAAATCAGTGGAATAGAGATGTGAGGGAAGAGTGTCAGCAGGTTTAGTGAGTTTAGAAATGAGTGAAAAGAGTGATCTGGGGTTGCCTTCATTGGAACTGATTAATCCAGAGTAGAAGATTGATTTGGCTTTGGATATTGAGTCCTTGTAATGGAGAAAGTGGGTAGTGTACATTTCTTTATGAATGGCGAGTCCAGTTTTTCTATATAATCTTTCAAGTTGACGGCCTTTTGATTTAAGTTGTCTGAGGGTAGGGGTAAACCAGGGTGCTGTTTGGTTGAAGGAGACAGTTCGGGTTTTGAGTGGGGCCAGGATATTGAGAATGTTATGGAGATTTGTATTGTAGTGTGTCAAAAACTCATCTGTTGTAGAAAGACAATCAGTACTGGGGAGGTTGTTGATAAGTGATTCTAAATTGTCCGGGTTAATGTCCTTGATTTTACGGAAATGTATAATGCGTTGTGGGTTGGATTTGAAAAATGACAGGTTAACATTGAATGAAAGCAATAGATGATCTGTGTATGGGAGGAGATCGGTTTTACAGTTTGTTGGTGATAATCCAATACAGCAGATCAAGTCCAGAATATGTCCTTTACTGTGTGTGGGAAAGTTGACATACTGTTGAAAACCAAAACTGTCCAGACAGGAGGTAAAGTCTTTGGTAAGTGAGTCATTGATATTGTCCATGTGTATATTAAAATCTCCTAAGAGAATCACATTTGGTGATAGTGTATACAGATGAGTGAGGAGTGTAGTAATGTCAGTGATAAAATTCTTGTTTGGTTTTGGTGGACGGTAAATAGTGGCAATCAGTGTGGGAGTTGATCCAGAGAGCTGTATAACAGTCGCTTCAAAAGATAAAAAAGCAGGCACATTTACAGGTGCAAATTTCCAATCCTCGCGCAGAATCATCGCGAGGCCGCCTCCCCTCCCAGTCGTGCGCGGCACAGCGTGATAAACAAAGCCCGGTGGAGTAGCTTCATTAAGAGTACCATAATCATCTGGCTGCTGCCAGGTCTCAGTCAGACACAGAATGTCAAACTCACGGTCTGTCAGGAGGTCGTGGACGAACTGGCCCTTGCTCGTAAGGGAGCGGATGTTCAGTAGGCCAACGTTGACAGGAGTGCAGCTGCGAGCGACCGCGATGCTATCCGACCTCGGGACGCGTGTCAACACAGAGGAGGTATGCATTCATAAGCATAAGCATTCATTAGCGCTACATGCTACATAAAGCATGAGGTTAGGAACGGTTTGGGGGGAGGACTTTTTTTTTCTGCTCGCAGTGCACAAAAACAGGCTCATAAAAAGGCTTTGAGATGAGGGACGCACGGTGACAGATAACACAATGAGAGACAGGGGCATATTCTTTATCCTCTGCAGAGAATGACAAATGATCACCACTTACGTTTGTGTTTTACAACAATATTAGATTTTTTAAAATGCACCAGTCTTGGTATTGGCGAGTTCTCAAATATGGATACTCAGTTTGAATGTTTTTATTTTTGCCCCCACATTTAATGTCAATGTTCCCGCTCCGTAACAGTACTTACCGTTAAAAATTTAATAAACGTCATAAGCCAAGTCCCGATGGTTCGGCGAGATGACCGATGATGAACGGAGTTATCGAGCGGGCTCATTGAACCAAGCCGTCGCGCATCTTCACACAGTTCGGGACAAATAGAGACACAGAATGTCTGCGAAACAATTTATGGACGCATCTCCAGTGACCTCATTACCGATTTCACACAAACACACAAGCCCGCGATATGTTGATTCGTTTCATAATTCAACACGTGGGGGTCTCCCTTCGCTCGGCGAGCAGCTGGTCTGGAATGCACAAGCGCGCGTCGTGGCGGCGCGTTTGCAATGAAGCGAGTACATCGGGAAACCCAGCTGGATATCGGCCTGCGTTCAACAATATTTATCTAAATCTACCGTTTTACCACTTTTAAAACGGCAAACACCGGGCGTTGCTTCTAAGATGAAGAGAACAAGAATAAATATTATATAATAATATTATATTATATAATATAATAATATTATATAAACATAATACACACATATATATAATATAATATATACATATAATATTCGTGTATATAATATTTATAATATTATATACACGAATATTATATTCGTGTATATAATATTTTTTTTCTCAGACTACGCTGGCAAGAAAAGTTCTTCCCCACTTCCATTGAGCAAAGCGCTTTTGATTGAGAGGTCAAAAAAAATTTTTTTTTTAAAAACGACAGTGTTGTGTGAAATAATCAGATGTAATATGAAGCAGGCTACGTAAGTTGCTAAGGGGGAAAAAAAACACTTGACCCCTGACCCTCTGAGCACTTTTCAGTTTTCACTTCGTGCTTCGCATGTTCAAGTTTCTGTTACTTCACATTTTTTCCGTGATGTCCCCGCTGGCTTTTTCCCGCGAGGAAAATTTCTAACACAAAGCTGGACCGAATACATCACGTTTTGCTGGAGAAACGTTGATCCTTCATTTCTCTTGCCACCTTTGATTCTTCTTGTAAAACGTTACGTCAGGAGCCTTTGCTTGGATGATTGGCCACAAAAAAAAAAAAAAAAAGAAAAAGTGCGAGGGGCAGCAGCTTCCTGAAAAGATCACCAAATTTTCCGCTTCAAGCCTTTATCAAAAGAAGCGCCACCTCATCTACAATCGGAACAATGGCGAGCGCGCGGCCCCTTTAAGGAGAAGGTCACGATGCTAAATGACGTGCCGCCGGTGGGAAACAGGTGGCGCTTGGGCCTCACTTTGGCGTAGCTATTAATTAGTCCCAGCGTGGTGTTGCGTACGGATCCATTATCCTAAGGCCTCAAAGAGCGCTCTTCAGGCGGCCATTGTTGTGCGGGAAAGGACAAGGGGGGGGGGGGGGGGGGGGGAGCGCATCACAATGCGCCTTTCGACCGCTCGTCGCGGTCCTATTTTTAACGTGTGGGAGATGGTCAAAGGATGGCGAGCGACTCTGGGTTCTCTTCTCGCATCAACTGCCATCCTTTCCCGGCAGAGACTCGATTTTTCTCTTCACTGTCACGCTGTCAGAAATGAAGAAGTAAATAAACAAAGAAATTGTGGCGATAGAGTGAAACCGATCGCAGTTTCTGACACTTGCCAAACTTTCACAAAACGTTGGTGTTTTTGTTTTGGCGAGTGCCAAAATAAAAATGGCGGATGTTCTTTATCATCTGCGATGAACCAATGTTATTACTAAGGGCTGTGTGTACACCAAAAGCAGCAGGAAAATGTCCATTCAAAGCAACAACAAAAAAAAAGGGGTGGGTGGGGCAACTCTTTTTTTTTTTTTTTTTACGAGAATGCAACAAATTATTCATTGTCTGAATCACTTATTAATGAATGTGTTTTTAATTTGTACTTCACGGTAAAAATCTCATTAACATTTGGGCCAGGAAAAACCCCCGAGTCGACGGCGGAAATCGCATTGGGATACTTTGGAGAGTTTCGTCTTCAATTGTTAAAAACGGCGCCTTTGAGGAGATTTAGGACGCGGCAAAACTTTTGCATCTTTCCCGTCCCGCGCCGCATTGGCATCAATATTTACCAAAAGCTTTCTTGAAACAATGCAGTCGGTAAAAGTTGCTTCCTCTCCGCTTCCGTCGAGCGAGGCTCTTTTGTCGGAATGCTTTTAGATA
Source organism: Hippocampus zosterae (assembly GCF_025434085.1). Taxonomy (NCBI): domain Eukaryota; kingdom Metazoa; phylum Chordata; class Actinopteri; order Syngnathiformes; family Syngnathidae; genus Hippocampus; species Hippocampus zosterae. The sequence goes on from NC_067466.1 coordinate 16,182,827, forward strand.
GAAGCCGATAAAATATGAAGTGGCTGCTCGGGGGAAAAAGGGAAAATATACACACACACACAAAAAGAGCCGACTGGCAGAAACACGGACGCCGTGGGGCACGTGCGCTCGCGTGCCGCGGCAACGTCGCCCGCCCGCGAGACACGGCAAGTAAATATTAAATCCGGGAGAGATGTGTCAATATTTATGTCCCAGAGAGGGGGAATCGTGCAAGTTTGCGAGGGAAAAGGTATGAGTTCCTTCATTGGGAAATGCATTTCAGGCAGAAAGGAGGATTTTATATCCATTCCCACACGGATAGCTGTTCCGAGGCGGAGCCTCCACTTCTTCTCACCAAATTATCAGCTGAGAGCGGCTGCGATAAAACGGGAACCGAATGAGAAGGAGCACGACAGAAAGGGTGTTATGGATAATTCAAGACGTGATTCATCAACTTCCACACCATTGACAGAATTTTTAACGATGACATCGTCCCTTCTGCTCTGAGGAACACGCATGTCCATTTTTAAAAAACGGATTAAAAAAAAAAAAGCAGACACCGAAGTAACGGACAAAAATTGCCAAATGTGTTCGGGTTTTTTTTTAAGGGAGAGTCACCGTTTCTTTGACTGCATCTCATCTGTGACAATCAATGAGAGACTTATTGTTTTGTTTTTTGGTGACAAAACTAGTGGCTACAACTTCCGTGCGGAAGGAAGAACGCACCTGTAAGATGCCAAAAGTATTTTCACAGGCAGTCAGTCAGTCAGTGACGGCGAGTCAAACGCACCGAAACTAGCGCTAAACCGAGAGACGTCGAAACGTTTTCAACAAGCTAACAAGCAATTCGATAAGCTAGCGGTCAACATGTGCTAAGCCGTTAAACAGATTGGAAGAAGTTAAAAATGGAAAATACTGAGCACAAAATGAAAGTCGTTTTTTTTGGTGAATAATAGGATAAAGCCCCCCCCCCCCCCGCATTAAAAAAAAATTGGAACTTGTTTGATCTGCTTTGGCGGGCCACCTCAATGATGTGGCGGGCCGGATCTGGCCCCCAGGCCTTGGTTTGACACCTGTGTTCTAGAGCCTCACAGCATACGCTTAAAAAAATAAAATTAAAAAAAGCAAGAAACACCGTTGCAGCATCCGGCAGCTGCCAAAACTTGTTTCCAGTCTAATCCGATTTTTTTTTTTTTTACAGCATGTACACCATAAAAGCGAGCCTGAAACATCCAAGCGTACAAATCTAGCAGGCCTGACAGATTTTGATATTGCGCCTTCTGGTTTGATTTCATAAATTATTTTTTGGGGGGGGTGGGTTGCCAGGGGAAACACCTGAGGAATCCCCTGTTAGTGCCGTGGTGGGATGACAACACGTCGCAGTGTGCCGCGCCGTGGGGTCCATTCAACGGAGAAGCTGTTTCCTGCTCGCTTACAAGGCGGCAACTAATTACTCCGATGATGTCGAATTGGCCGGCGGCTCGGATGCATGAAACACGCGAGGCGCGACGCGGCGCTTCTATCGCTGCGATAGTCACTCTCGGGTACTTCAAACTATCGTGCCGGAGTGAACTTCATGCCCCTAATGGTGCAGTAATGGATGTAATTGCGGCGGTTTTATCTCTGCGGGCATTCTGAAAATTGAAAAAAATGAATGGCTCAGAGTGCCGAGTAACCGCTGTGTTTGTCCCGCTGGCAAAGTGGGGAAAAAATGGCTCCAAATGACAGAAAAATGGTTAAACGCACCAAGGGGCAGTCAAAGAGAGCAGAAAATAAATGTATAGTGGGCTTGGAGAAAGGGCATCTGAGTATTTTTACATCTTGGGAGGGGGGGGGGGGCAGCATGAAATCAAGGTTGGAAGGGTAAAAGTGCTGAATAAATGCCATTCATTTGGTTCCTTTTCACTGCCCTAATTGAAGGAGGATAAAAATAATTTCAAAAAGTATTCAATTGAATTACCCAAAAAGGTTTTGATGGTATTAAATAACTTGGGTACTGTACTCCAGTGAAAGCAAGCAAAAGTGATCATTCATTTTGGTACCCTTGTGTATTGTTTGCTCTTAATGGAAAAAAACAACAACAAAAAAAGAGTCCTCATCACAAATTGCTTGCTTTTTTTTTTCTTTAAACTCTGAAAGCGCTAATCTTTTGCTAGCGCACCACTGTAGTTGATTTTTTTTCTTTAAACTCTGAAAGCGCTAATCTTTTGCTAGCGCACCACTGTAGTTGATATTTTTTTTTCTTTAAACTCTGAAAGCGCTAATCTTTTGCTAGCGCACCACTGTAGTTGATTTTTTTTTTCTTTGAACTCTGAAAGCGCTAATCTTTTGCTAGCGCACCACTGTAGTTGATTTTTTTTTCTTTGAACTCTGAAAGCGCTAATCTTTTGCTAGCGCACCACTGTAGTTGATAATTTTTTTTCTTTAAACTCTGAAAGCGCTAATCTTTTGCTAGCGCACCACTGTAGTTGATATTTTTTTTCTTTAAACTCTGGAAGCGCTAATCTTTTGCTAGCGCACCACTGTAGTTGATAATTTTTTTTCCTTTAAACTCTGAAAGCGCTAATCTTTGGCTAGCGCACCACTGTAGTTGATATTTTTTTTTCTTTAAACTCTGAAAGCGCTAATCTTTTGCTTGCGCACCACTGTAGTTGATAATTTTTTTTTCTTTAAACTCTGAAAGCGCTAATCTTTTGCTAGCGCACCACTGTAGTTGATATTTTTTTTTCTCTTTAAACTCTGAAAGCGCTAATCTTTTGCTAGCGCACCACTGTAGTTGATATTTTTTTTCTCTTTAAACTCTGAAAGCGCTAATCTTTTGCTAGCGCACCACTGTAGTTGATAATTTTTTTTCCTTTAAACTCTGAAAGCGCTAATCTTTTGCTAGCGCACCACTGTAGTTGATAATTTTTTTTCTTTAAACTCTGAAAGGGCTAATCTTTTGCTAGCGCACCACTGTAGTTGATCTTTTTTTTTCTTTAAACTCTGAAAGCGCTAATCTTTTGCTAGCGCACCACTGTAGTTGATATCTTTTTTTTTTCTTTAAACTCTGAAAGCGCAAATCTTTTGCTAGCGCACCACTGTAGTTGATATATATTTTTTTCTTTAAACTCTGAAAGCGCTAATCTTTTGCTAGCGCACCACTGTAGTTGATATCCCAAAGTACATTCCACAAAACGCCCAACCCGATCTCTTTGAAAGCAGGACTCTGCCGGTGCCATCCCAAATATTTGCTACCCTGATGAAGTCTGTATGAAATAAGCCGCCTATCTGCCTACAGGTACAATGTGGATTTAACAAAAAAAAAAAAAAAAAATGGAATACACAATAAGAAAAAAGAGAAAAAAAAACGTGAAGCTCACCTCAGCGTGCGAGTGTGCTGACTCGGCGTCCGGCGGGCTTTCCCTGATCACCTGAGACGAGGCGGCTGAGCGATCCAAGCGGGCCGCCGCTGAGCTGATCATCCTCTCGGGGGCCGCATGATCATTACGACTCCTCCGTCGTCCGCCGCCGCTCGCCTCCCGGAGTCATCGCTTTTGAAAGGAGAAGGCGACAAGTAGAGCGGATCAGCCAAAGGAAAATAAATAAATAAATAATAACAACATAATAAAAACAAGGTGTGACAAAGAAGCTTCGCCGGCGGCTTCAACCCCCCCCTGAGAGGTCATTGGGCTCGGCGCTTTCCGTTGTTAAATGACTGTGATTTAGCCAATTAGCAACGTTGCAGGCGCCACAGGAATATTAGAAGGAATAAAATGGCAATTAGTCACCAGCCGTGACATTGTTGTGATGATGCTGCTTTATCCGAATGTAATAAGAAAAAGTTGAGGGCCAAACTTTGCCGCCCTTCTCACTCGTTCCTGCCGCGGCCTTTCTGTATATCCTCCGAAAACATTTAGTACACAGCACTCCCATCATCCAAACAGAGAGTCAGAACAAATAATGTGGAAAGACCTGAACGTTTGCAGTTCGCTAGCTAGCTAGCTAGCGATCCCTACAGCCCCAAAATACATCTCCACCGGATGCCACAATTTGTAGAAAGGGTCTCTCAAGGAGGCGAACGAGCCCACCGCCGACCAAGAGGTAGCACTGTTAGCTCGCGAGCTAGCCGCTGGCTGGCGGTTTTTGTTGCGTCAACATGCTGGGGGGGGGGGGGGGTGCTTTCGGCGCATTCAACCGACACGCCCGCAGGAGTCAGGAGCAGCGACTTCATTTTTCACCATTTTGAAACCTTTTTTTTTGTTTTTTTTTAACTTGACGATTTCTTTTTAGTCATTCAAATTTCTTATTCCTGAGGTAAGACTCATTTTCAGGCCGAACCTTTCCCAATTGGCACCGTCTCTGAAATCTTTCTCCCGGAAACTGAGTTGGGGCTACCGCGCTTCGAATTAGCATGCGGCGCTATCGAGGAGGAGGGGGGGAGGATTCAGATATCTTGCGTCTGAACTTTACTTGACCTTCCGGGTTGTTTTTTTTTTGTGTCTTCCACTTACGACCTGTTACTGCTCATCCATTCTATTTTGTGACCACTATAGTTAAGACGCCATTTTGTTTTCCTGCTATTTTAGCAGAATGGCCGAATGTGGGAGGAATTTAATTTTTCTCAACCAGGTGACTAATTGAAATGTGGCATCGATTACAGTCAGACCACAAGACAGTTTTCTGATTAGGACGAGGAAAAGGCAGATGAATATTTGAAGGAGGTATTTATTTTTCCTCACCCTATACCAAAGGACACCTAGCGGTAGCCGCTGGATACAATTAGAGGGGGAGGCACAGACGCCGACGCTTGCATTTAATGTGCACAACTGCCGAATGAGTACAGCGGCAGGACACGGCGGCCCGCTCCGTCTAATTAAGCAGATAGGAGGCGCCGACCGCGAGCGGGCGGCCATTAGTGTCACTCCCGCGTCTCAATTAATGGAGGCAAGGACGGATTGAGGCGGAGTGGCAACAAATTTAAAGGTTAAAGTTAAGGGGGCTCTTTCTCTTGACTCCATTTCTCCTTCATCTGCTGCCTTTCACTCGCCCCCCCACACCCCCCTAGCACCCGGTAACGCTGCGGCAGCCGTGCCGCATTTCACTCGCGAGCATTCATTAGCCGAATGGCAAGGTTGACGCCTCCGACAAATAGGAATCATTATGCGGAGTCGAAAAAGGCTAAAATAAATGGCGCGCTTTCACCGGTGAGTGGCGAGGCTTCTAAGCAGATGACTCGGTAATTGTTTGAAAAAGCCGCGACACATCGAAGCGACAAATGTGCATTATCAATCATTCACTTGACCGGATAAATGCCTCTCGCCCAAATAGATGCATCCCCCCACTTGACACCAGAAAAAAAAAAAGTGTATTAAATACTCGATATTTAAATGATGGCGTCTTGGTCACGAGACTGTCTTGTTAGCATAAGTGTCCCGCTAATTGACAACAACGGATGGCCACAAAAGCAGAGGAAACGGACAAGATTCAGGACACGGTGGATGTTCTCAGCGGGCATTGGCAGCGATCGCGCAACGTAGCCGCTCTCTGTGACGGAGACTCTCCGCGCTTTGCTAAGTTGAAAGCTCAAACGAGGCAGACGAGTCAAAGCCCATTCAAAGATTAACGTAAAAAAACGAAAAGAAAATCCTGACAAAATGAGTGACTCCGAAGCACTCGATTTATCACAGGACTAAAGCAACAAACAGCCGTTTAAGGGTAAGGATGAAGGTTGCTTCTTTTGTGCGAGAAGGTGCGAAACTATTCAGGAACGTTTCAAAACACAAGATGAGCGAAGGGCATAGCTGGAATTTAAACAGGTGTCATTGAGTGGGTTCAATGAGCTCGGTCTGGCACGATAGCTATGCCGTTTAAAAAAAAAAGCTTCACAACTTTGGAGTTCGGAAGGTTTGCATCCACTTTGAAAAGAGGCTAATCCTTGAATCCGGGTAACATTTATCTGCTAAAGAAAGGCCCGAAAAAGACAACAACAACAACAACATTTTAGATGGATGCCTGCGGAGTCGAGGCCGCGGAGGAGTGAGAGTATTAAGAGCGTTATCTAGGATTTGGACGCGAGCGGCACGGGAGGCCGGGGGGGAGCCCGAGTGCAGATTGCGGCGTCGCAAGGTGACAACAAACTATATCACCGCGAGGCACGCAGGGAACGCGGTGAGGAGATCGTTTTCCATCAGGCCAAAGGACACGGTTGCAATTCAGGAGCGGCGACAAAGATTAAAGCGAAATAAAAACATCCTGAACAATGACGGTGAGGAGGGGTGCGGAGTGGGGGGGCGGGAGAGGGTATTCAGTAGCCAAAGCCAGGCTGCAGTGAAACTCCTCTACAATGAAATCATGTTTGCACCAAGATCTTTTTCACAACGGGGGGTTTTTCACTGTAGCAAATTTGATATCAGATGTAAACACACACACACACACACAGACTAGTGTAAACTTATCTCAGTTCGGGTGCTGGAACTTTTTCCAATCAAAAGCTGCGGAATTTCAACAAAATCAACTTTACGACCGTCGACGCTCCTACAGGCTTTTTTTCCCCCCCACGTTTGCTTTCATCACCTTGATGGTTTCAAGAGAGTACATTTGAAAACAACAGTCGCACAAAGTCTACAACAACAAAAAAAGCTCTCTGAAGAGTGAAAAAGTGACAAAAAAAGAAAAGACGAAGAAGCTGCGAGAACGACATAAGTCAAGAAAAGTGAGTGATGGCGACTCGCAATCAGACAAGTCAAGGCACAACCAAAACGGCTTGAAGGCTTTCTGGATGAAAAGCATCAATAATCCCCATCCTTCTTTCTGGCTCCCCTCCGACTCGCTATCCTTCATCCTCGGGATGTTTTTTTTTTTTCCTCCCCCGCTCCCCGACTTCGGAGGATTTTTATCATTCTCGCGCCGCCCCTGGGGACTTATTTCGCTTTAAAATCATTGATCCAGATTACCGCCGGCCCTGTCATATTGATTTTTTAGATTTATCGTCGCCCGACTCCCCCTGCCAAAGGTCCCTGTCACCAGGGTCCCCGAGCTGGCGCTCATTTTTTAAACCCTCGCCTCTTCTGAGGACACGCCAAAACTCCATATGCACGCACAAACAAACCCTCTCAAAAATAGATTCCCAACAAATCACGCACTTGAGGTATTTCCTCCATAGGTCCATTATTTGATGTTTCAAAGCAACAGGGAGTGTTGGAACTTGTCTCATAAGTTTTGCCCTAGCACTCGCGGAGACTCTCGGCGATGCCATAAATCAGCCACAATCCACCCCAGCCCAGCAAAGCACTTTACGGTGGGATTCACGATTGGCATTTTCGACGATATTTCGACGTGACTGTCTTTAGACAGTTTAATGGCTAGCACATTGTCGTCTACTCGTTGTTAAGTGAGGGTGCGGTAACAGTAGGAACGTCAAAAAAAATCCCACGGCTCTAGCCGGTCCATAAGGCGCTGACTTTGCGGCTAGCTGCTAGCCATTAGCCGCTAACGCACGGAACGGCGTTGGAGTTGTTTTTGAGTGTCCTTAATTAGCAAATGAACACGATTTCAGGACGATGACGTGTCGATGTTGGCGGCAACAGTTAGCCGGCTAGCGATGCAAAACTATCAAGTCAAGTCAGCCGCCGCGCAACCGCGAGCTGCCGGGAACTTCAGAGTAAAAGCATATCAAGAGATTTGTGTCCATGTATTATTTGGTAAGGTCCGATTTTGAAGTTGACTTTCTCGCCGCGCTGGCGCCACGTTACCATCGAACATTTGCTGCCGCCGTTAGCTCGCTCGTCGGTAGGGGCGACTGAACAAACGTATTTGTACACAAGAAGCGCGATCGCGCTACAAAGTCCATCCGAGCACCTCAAATGCCAAGTTGTCATGCTGCGGCGCGTCCGGGCGACAGGCTGATTTGTCACGCCGGCGTGTGGACATGCCGCCTCGGAGGTGGGCCCTGATGGATCGCGTGACAGAAGGCCACCGTCTGAGAATCCCGTCCTGCGGCGTCCGCTGAACGCTCTTAGAAAAGTCAGGTGACATTTTCTGGGGGTTTTGCATACAAAAGGTTGTGAGCGAGGGCGTGAGCTCGCGGCCTTTGAGGTCCGGCGAAAAACGGGAGATCCGAGCTTGTCGCGTGAACGCGGCAAGCTCCGCGCGCACGTATTTGCCGCAACGTGGCTCGTGGCGCACTCGTTTTGGCGCATGACAACCTCACAGATGGTGCGACCGCGAGCGATGAATATGCTGACATGAATATACAACAGGAGGAAAAAGGAGGGGCGGCCGCCGGGAAATGTCGGACAGCTGCTCAAACAACCAGACAAACCCGACGAACGTGGAACATGATTAGTAGAGCTCGACACCGCTACAATAGCTTCTTGCGGTCACCGTCGACTGGTGAGCTGCCATCCGCTTGACGCGGCGGACTAATGATGACCATCTCAAACGGCAGCTAGCATGCTGAAACCGACGCTACGCTAAACCCAGTTGAGAATCTGCGGAGCATTCTCAAACGGCGCAAGAGCGCCACCTGTCAACTCTTTGACAGATCCGAGTTCACGTTCATATCGGATTTAAGCGCCGTCTTGAAGCGATTTTCTGCAACCCGCCTAGAAAGTTAGCGCGTCTACAATGGGTGAAATCGATTCGACAGCTAACAGAGCACGACAGCTAGCTTAATTAGTTGGCTAATGTCAGTTCATTACCTCTTTAAAAAAAATGGAGAAGAGCAGCCAAGTGCCTACTTATTTTCTCAGAAATAAACAAATTTACTGGGACTATATTTTATTTTCATCGAGAATAAAGATCGTGTTCAATTGGGGGGGGGGGGGGGGACATCAGAAAAAGATTTCAAAATAATCCGACCAAAATAGCAATGACTTTATGAGCCCTGCCAATAAAGGTTTTAATGAGGCGCCGTAACGCCAACCGTTTCTCCGCGGGATGACGACATCACGATGAAAGAGGCGGCAGACGTTTCCTCCCCTTTAACGACGGCACGCTCGGAATGATTTAAAGGGCCGCTCCACTTCCTGACTGCTTTGCTGCCAAGTCCGAGGCATTAGACAGCTTTTTCCTTTTAAAAGCCATTTTTAGCCGCCGTGACACACATTCAACACGGTTAAAAAAAAAAAAAAACATTAAAAAAATAAATAAATAAAAAAAGGGTTGAGAAAGGCTGCTGACCCAATGGTTCGGAAAAACAAATAAACAGTCATGCGGTGAGGAGGAGGCATAAAAATGAATGAATTCCTGGCAGGGGTCACTTTATGTCTGTTGGCGCCTCGCTTATGCGTGTGTGAGCGTGTCAGTTAATGAACACTCCAGAGTTGAGGCAGAAGGCCCAAATGGTTTTTTTTTTTGTTGTTGTTTTTTTTTTGTTGTTTTTTTTAACGCCATGAATCTCCAAGAAAGCCATCAGTGTGTATAAAAGCATATGTGCACCCGTGGGATGGTGTGCGCACCATTTAGAAGTGTCTGTGTGTGCCTTTTCGTACGAGTGTGTGACAGTTTTTATTGTGCGTGCCCATGCTTCCCAAACAATCTGGGGTGGGGGGGGGGGGGGGTTGAAAGAAATAAAACAACTCCCATCAGCCCTGCTTCCCACTCCCCAAAAAAAAAAAGGGCGTGCTGGCGACAAGCTGAGCTGAAATACGATTAGCGGCGACCGCCGTAACAATGGCGGGAAAGCTGTCGGGGGGTATTTCAAGCTAATTTGCCCAAGCGGAAATGGTGGGCAAAAAAAAAAAATCGTAATTGAAATCGCTGCTTATACCGGCTGAAAGGTGCTTTCCCGTACGTGAGACGCGTAAAACCTAAAAGCCGAGGTTTTCTCGTCCTAACATTAGACAGGGTCGTGTCCGGACAAAATACGGCTCCTCCCTTCACTTCAACTTTGTTCCTTGGCACTAAGCTGCCACAAGATGGCGTCAAAGCGATTACATGATGTCGAGACAACTCAAAACATTTTGGCCAACTATTCGTAGACAAGCTTTTAAAAAGTCATTTGGAACTAATACGTGCCCTTGAAGTTTTGCCTTTATTTCGTTTTGTTTACACACAGAGCAGCTAGGAAAAGTCCTGTTTGCTGTCATTGTTATTTGTGTAATGAAAGTGCTCTTTAGCACAGCACAAAATGACCTTTTTTATTCGTCCGCCATTTCTCCACTAATATCATTTGCGGTCACACATTGCATTAAATCGCACTAGCAAATGAAATCGTAATCACCGCACGAACGCTGTTTGTTGCGCGGCTTTTATGCCGCTGAGCGGCCCACGCAAAGGACTCGAGAAGGTCTTTCACCCGTGAGGGTCTTTGAGCAGGTGGGAAGGAGGGGCTCGCGGAGGCCGGCAAGCGCAAAAGGAGCGCCTCTTAATGATGAAATTTACCCAAGCGTGTCCAAACGAGTGGTCACCGCCTTCGCCAAAATGACTTTGACGTCACCTTTCGAGCACCCGACCGTAATGAGACTCGCCGGCTAACGCGCGCGTTAGCGTGTCTAATTAGCTCGAGTTCCACTCACCGAGGCGCCGTTCAAAATCTGGAATTTATGCTCCACGCCGTCTTTTGACTCGCCGCGGCCACACCGCTCGAACATCCTAAATGCCTGTCGGACGCATTTAAACAAATGTTACGTTTGCGTAGCGATTATTCAGTCGCTAATCGCGCGCTGACCGACGAGAATCAGGAACACAACAAACAGAAGTGAGCCAATTTGATTGACGCCACATGAATTCTTACGCAACAACTAACAAGGGAGGGACACTTTGAAGTTCAACAAAATTATAAAACGTCAAAAAAAATTAATTACGACGATAACCATAGAAGCACAAACTGAACTCACGTGTGAGTCGCAATGAAAGAGCTCAAAGCATTCCAGTTTCCAAACGCACCACTTCCCCTTTGGTGTTGTATAAATCTACTTCTCGCCGCTTTCGATAAACAACTTTATTAAATCTGCGCAATGAGACAGTTAATAAGCGTGACTTTTAATTGTAGCCTCGGCGACGGCGGGCGGGCCCCCGTTTCATCTTACAGCCAGAGATCCCATTGTAATTGCTCGATTAAAATTCCGTCGCCGCGCTACCTTCGGCCCACATTTTCTTGTAAGTGCGTTACGAGCGCACGAGTGTGGCGCCGGGCAGATTTTCAATTTCGAGCGACGCCTTCCCACTGTGAACTGAAAATACCGCTGGCGGTAGCGCGGGGGGGGGGGGGGGGGGGGACGAGGGCAATTACAGAGCGAAATAAAGATGAATGTCTGGAACACGAGAAGGATATTTTACATACGGCCATCACTGGAATGGGGGCGTGGGGGCTTCTGACAACTGCGTGAAGCATGGGCGGATCACCGTCATGGCTACCGATGGCACTTTGGAACAATGTTGCCATAGTTCGCTTGAAGAAAAAAAAAAAAAAAATAAATCATGACTTGAGTGTGAAAGTAACTAAAACGACTTCATGAGTTACTTTCAGCCGAACAACAAACAAAACAAAAATGTTTTTGCCAATTTTCATCCGGCAATACAGGCGCAGGCACGCTCCTTGTGGTCACACTGCAGTTTTCAACAAATATGCTAAAAACTTTTCCAACATTCTAATTTGGATCCAATTGAACCCTTCTGATCACGTCACATAAGTGGACTTGTAATTTACGCCCCAGCCCCCCCTCCCTGAAAATCCATCAATGGCAAGCGGTGCTCCTTTGGTTATTAACCTCCTGCGCAGGGGCGCCGATTCTGGAATAAGCTCACAAACTCATGGACATGGACTTGCATTGTAAATAATCCTTTCACATCAGTCAAATTCAAAGATAAGAATCGGATTCTTATCTGAATCTGAAACACACACACACATTTTTTTTTGTGTGTGTGTGTGTGTGTGTGTCATTGCTGCTCGTTGGATTTGAATGACTCAATCGCAGTGCGCAAAATGCTCTCAGTAGAAATGTGAACTCAAGTGGGCTGGTGCGAGCCATGAAACTCCAGGGCTGAAAGTGGCGACTGGCTAAAGGACGCCGGCTTAGTCGTCGCGGTGCCGGAGGGAAATCCGGCGTCCCATGTGTACCTACGACGGATACCGCGAAACCCTCGCCGGACGCGGCGGCGCGAGATGGAAGATTGGCGTCCATCTTTACTTTTCCATTACACGCTGTCGAACAAATGGGAAATGACTCGGACACAGGAGAGATTAAAAGCTCAAGAGTGAGAAGGAGAAGAAGGAGGAGGAGGAGGAGGAGGAGGAGGACATTGTTTACACTGAGACTGGAGATGTGGCGGAGCGAAGCCGATCTTTATTTACACAGCGGGATTTACGGCGGCCTTGCGGGCGAGCCGCGTGGCGGCGGGGAGCCACATCATTTCAAGCTCGAGTGCCCGCTGTGCCATCATTGGAATGTGGCGTGGCCGAAACTGAAACGGGCAAGAGTGGAATTTGAATGGTTTCCTATGAGCAAACGTGGAGAATTTTAAACACTTTGGCAACACGGCGGGGTCATGCTTTTAGCAAGTTTGCCTCACTGCCAAGAGGGAGCGGGGGGGGGGAATAGGCTGCAGCCAACTCGCAGCCGCTCAATGACCCAGTAAAAAAAAAAAAAACAGTTAAAAGACGCTAACATTTGTGATATGTCGTCGGGGGGGGGGGGGGGGGGTCACTGCCCCGCGCGGCCCCCCCACTGCAAGCGGACTGTAACGGTCTCTATATGACGATAGCAAACTCAAAATCAAGAATTTGACCCAAACTGTGATTCAAATATACATGATAGACATTTTTCATTCATTTTTGAATTTCCTCCAGACAGCCCGGGACACTTTTTCCAGACTTGAATTTTATTTTTTTTTTTAATAGTTCAAGTCTTACAGGATTAAATCAAAATATGATCCAAATAATAAATTTAAACGTCGTATCAAGGATTAAAACCAGCGCAATGCGTTTATTTCTTTATTTTGCAGGGTCTATCAAGGTTTTCTCGCTCGCCAGTAGGCCTGGAACGAATTCCCGGCAACAATTCGGAACGTTTTTTTTTTTTTTTGCATTATCTGGCTAACAGGCTTAGAGGCCTGATCTTGGTGAAGGGCAGCCAACAGACGCTGGCGCGAAGGTTACCGGGAAATAATAGAACGGGAAGGCTGGAATAGAATCTGCGTGTCCTCACGTCCGGTCTGACTTCCTCTAAATAAAAACACGGGATAAAGCGACGGCGGCAAGGGCGCCCGCATCATCCCGTCTGAAAGTCAATTCGGGAGTGGAGAGGATGACGCTGGCGTCAAAATTAAAAGTGCACCGGCAAGACTCATCCCGCGATGGATGCGCGTCCTCAGCAACCCGCCCGGAATGTTGAGGCTGACTGACGCCGCTTGAGACCGTGACGCGGTGGAAAGAGACGGATAGAGCCAGCGCACGGCGGGAGGACGACGCCTGGCGGGACGCCACAAAAACCAAATATAGAGGAGAAAAAAAAATTATTTCCACAAAGGGGGGGAATAAAATGGCACCCGACAATAATAAAACAGCATTCTTCAAAGGAGACGACTTTGAATTATATTCTAAAATTATTCCACATTTTTTGGCACATTTTTCTACATTTTTTTTTTTGTGGGCTCACCTCTCACCTGCAACATTTTGCATCCCTGACATCATTTGGGAGAAATGTCCAAAGTCAATGAGAAGAAAGTGCAAAAAACAACAAAGGATTTGATTGGAATTCAGCAGGAAATGAGAGGAAAAAAAACCCAACTTGGAGGGTTTACTCTCAAGTCTCCAAACGGCCAGCTTTGCAAAAAGCCGCATTCATCGAAGCGGCTATTTTTTTATTTTTTTGTGGATAACGAGAAAGAAAGTCAAAATGTTTGAGGAGGAGGAGGTTGTAAAAATGTGAGTTGGGGCAGAATGAAGCATCCAAGCAGAAGAATAAATACTTGTGTTTTTCGCTCTGTTGTTAGTCTACATGTGCTGCTGGACCATTTGTGTTCAAATCACCTGGCGCAAACATGGCTGTCGGTTCCCTTCGATGGTCACATGTTGACTTTAAGATAGGTTGGCTTTTGAAAGGCAAAGCTATGGCTCAACTACTCTTTGTTTTCTCTTTAGTTTGAAACCGGATCGTGACGTTTTCCGGGTTTACGCATCACGGGCACTCGGAAGTGGAGGCATATTCAAAAAGCCTCCCCCTGACAGGCTTTTCTCAGATATGAATGCACAGGGGGTCCTTTGGGACAGCAGGCAGGTGAAATAATCCCTTATTTTCCACGTGAGCTTTTTTTTTTTTTTAAAGCGGCTAATGCGCGCTACCTGCCAGTAAGAAATAACAAGTGGAACGCCGTCGGATGTCACCGTTAAATCGGCTTAGGGGGAGCTAACACGAGTCGACGTCGGAAGACACGGACGCAGATTCGGAGCACGCCGCACGCTGGAGACTGCCTGGATCAACTCAAACAAAGGCGTCAAGGGACGTTTAAAAAGTATAAAATATAACTTTACCCGTGGCCTTGTAAGGTAAGGTCTTTTTTCTCCCTTTCAAATAAAATCAGATTTTTTTTTTTTAATAGGAAACTAGGACTTCTTTTTCCTGAGATAAAATTTTATTTTAGCGAGTAAAAACGTAGGTGACAAAATCATTGCAAAATGTTATTGAAGGATGACTTTTCTTTCTTTTTTTTTTTTACTATGATCATATTTGACCTTTCTTGTAACATTTTTGATTTAAAAAAAATGCGGGCACTATTTTTTTCCACAAAAATGATTTCCTTTCTGAAAAACTAACTTCTCATTCAATGAGCACTTTTTCCATTTCTTTTATTCTTAGCGAAATCTGTCTTCAATTAAAAAAAAGGCTCTTTGAGAAAAAAAGAAAGACTTCATCCTCCTGGCACACGTTTTTTTTTTCATTTATATCTTGCTGCTTCCCAGAACAGAGGCAACTCTGTTCTGAATATGCAAACCTTGATTTGAATAATATAGCACGGCATATGCATTTGTAATTTTCAAGGATGTTCTTTCGTTTCATTGTAACAAAAAAAAGCCTGCTTTCATTCACCTTGTGTTGTATTTTCCAAATGACAGTTCTACCCTCCCACCTGCGGCAAAAAAATTTGGAGGATTGGGATGACTTGGGTGCGTGCGCTGCACCATTTTTGGGGCATTGTAAATTGTATGGCTGCAAATCGTTTTTTTTTTTTTTGTTTTCCAGAGACGGTGTTTTTCCTTTAGTTAAATTTCGTTCAAAACACCTTCAAAGATATGAGCATTGCATGATTGATGACAAATAACATTCATTCATATTCAGACTACTTACATTCTGAGTCGAGAGTGAGTGTGGAGTCTGTGAGATGTGAAGCTTGAGTTCACGGGCGCGGCCATCTTGGAAATGGGCTTCTTCGTTGCAAAGGTGAATCAGGAAAAGGGCTGAGTGTAAATACTAGACTGCCCCCTATGTGTCAAAATTGGAACTAAACCTCATTTTGACCAGGATTCATCAGCTCCGTCTTCATTTCATCGTTAACTTCAAAATGACAAAATAGAGTTCAGCAGCTCTTGTCAATGGCTCAAATACAACACAAACGAATGTAGATTTTTTTCTTTCAAATTTAAAAGAATTGTCAGGTCTTGAGCTAAAAAAAAAAATATATATAGCCTATGAGCAAGAAGTAAATGGGTCAAAAGGTCCATTTAGGAATCCCCATGGTGTCCTTTTCTCAAATCCTTCCCAAAATTGAATGCATTCTTCTCACATGAATAAATTAATATATCCGAGGCGGCTTCAGTCATTCGGTTAAAATATGACATTTTTGAAGCGGGAGATAACAAGTGTCTGCAGTAATTTGGAGCTAAAATGCAAAACATTTCTCGGGAAGTCAGTGAATACAGTTTGACTAAGTTACGTCCCGCAACGGTCGACCGATAAGACTTATCTCGCTTCGGCGAGCTACTTATGAATGCTAAGTAAGTAGACCCCGTCCCGCCCCCCCTCCATCTTCATTCAGTCTTCATAAACAAAGAGATGATAAGCACTTTTTTTGTTTTTTTAGGGGATTCTAATCTGCTCTGATGCGGAATTCATTAACATGACTTGAACTTTTGGGGGAGGGTTCTTTGAGGGCAAAAGGTTGCAAATGGGAGGATATTAAAAAAAAAAAAAAAAAGAAGTGAGCAAGTATTAAGTATTAAACATATGGATCTGTTTGTGAGTTTGTTCATTAGCGAGAGACTTCCTGGGTAGTATCCAGTGGTGACCGTTAGCTGTTAGCTAGCTAAAATGTTTGACGCGAAGTAAAAGGAAGTTGTGTATTTAATGGCGTCCCACTTTCTTTTTGACTGACCATTAAGAAAAACAGAATTATGCGTTGGAAGTAAACAATCTCCACTTCCTGTCGATCCATCAACGCCGTCCGAAGTAAGTCTCGCCCGCAGCCGCGAACGCACGCAACGCCGCCGCCGCGCTGCTGTCACTCAGCCTGACGAGCTGTCGGCCTCTCTCGGGGTTCGTGGGATTGAAGCCGTGGTAACGAGACGCTGTCTTGTCGCTCGCTCGGGGATTTGAAAAAGCGGCTCTGACGGCTTTGCGGCCTGACACGACTCAGGTGTCAAGGTGTCACCAATGTTTATATTAAAAAAAATAAAAAATCAGATATATTGTATACATTGTGCGCCGTTAGAACAGTAACACTGCACTTGATTATCGGGGGTCAAACTGATTCGATTAAAAAGTATTACAAAACAAAGTTAAATACAACTGAACTGTAGCGATATATTTTTTTTGTCCAAGTGTCATCAGAGCAACTTTACGATTTCACTTTTACAGTTAAAAATGAATAAATGATGGTGAACTTGTGGGAGTGTGCCGCAAAGAATTTTGACATTAAAAAAAAAAAAAAAGGAATACAAATATGTTTTGCAGTAACTTTGGGGAAAATCCCCAAAAAGTTCATTTTTCATTGTTCCCTTGAGAGTAATAACCAATATATTTGACAAATACCTCAAAAATCAAGAAATATTTATACAAATGAACACAAAGAAATGTTGCAATACTACAGCCCCCCCCACCCCTGAAATAAAATAAAATACAGCATCCATTTTTCCAGAGTAAATAAAGGATTAAAGGCGAGCAGGATGTGGCATGCGATTCTCCGGCGAGAAGCCAGAGTGCTCGTAAAAAAGAGAATCAGTATTCAACGCGGACGAGAGCAATAAGAGCATACGATAATAGAAGCCGTGCAAATAAATGAGCCGCTCGCCATTCATCGCCGGCGCCGCGCGGCATGCCGATGACGGATTCCGAGCGCGGCGGCGGCGGCGGCGGCGGGCAGGTGCATGCCGGGAAGCGGCGTTGGAGGACCCTCCGGGGAGAAACAAATTACCGCTGAAGGTGCGACTTTCCCCGCCTCCGTCCCGGATCGCATTTTTTTACAACGCCGTTAAATCATCTGCCGCTGGCTCGCCGCCCGTGATGGAGGGGAAGCTCTTTGCTACAGATTTAGAGCTCGGGACGGTGCCGAGATGTATATTCACTTGATGGTCATTAGCCTCGAGCCCTAGGATAAGTCTGCCTTTAGCTTTCCGGGTCCCCACAGAATGCTAAGGGTTACCAGCTTGTTCGCGCCCTCCCCCGGAAGAAAATAAATCAATAAATAAACAGAATCAGACCCCCGACATTAGTTTCACCAAACCGACACGAAATTCGGGAGTCAGCGATCAAGCGATCAAGCATGAAAAAGTCTCAAGGAATTATGCGCGGAATCGAACGGGAAGTCCGCCATTTTGCTTTTGAGGCGGCCATTTTGGAGTGAATTCAAAGCTCGGCTCGAAAAAAAAAACGTCCCGGACGATGCTTTGGAAAATGGACCCAAAACTTGGTCGCCGTGTTTATCCTTGGGAGACACACGAAAAAAGTGACAAGGACAAGAATAGAACAGAACGGGAAGTCCGCCATTTTGGTTTTGAGGCGGCCATTTTAGAGTGAATTCAAAGCTCGGCTCGAAAAACAATCGTCCCGGATGATGCTTTCGAAAATGGACCCAAAACTTGGTCGCCGTGTTTATCCTTGGGAGACACACGAAAAAAGTGACAAGGAAAAGAATAGAACAGAACGGGAAGTCCGCCATTTTGGTTTCGAGGCGGCCATTTTGGAGTGAATTCAAAGCTCGGATCGAAAAACAATCGTCCCGGACGATGCTTTGGAAAATGGACCCAAAACTTGGTCGCCGTGTTTATCCTCCACACGAAAAAGTGACAAGGACAAGAATAGAACAGAACCTTGGCAATTTGGGCAAAGTTGAGCGCTCGTAACTTTACCGCTACGAGTGAATGGGACCAAGTTGCGAGCAGGCATCCTTGATGCCGCCACGATTTTCGCAATTCGTTTTGCAGAGGCTGTCAAATGTGTGCGGGTGGAGCGCGGTTGTCAACGTTTGATGATCGCTTCAAGGATGCGGCACCGGAAAATGAAATTCGAGGGCCCCGTTGTCAGCGCTTGCGGCTTTAATTATGATTGCTCTCTTTATTTATTTTTATTCAAGCTCCTCATTAGTCACTAATGCGAGTGGCGACAATTTCGCACAAATGAGCAGCGGTTGCATAATTTCAGGCCGGCCTTGCGGCAGAAAATGAGCGCTGAAAAGATGGATTACTGTCGTTTGTTTTATACTGATGAAAACAACACGAGAATGAACAGATGAATTGATTATCGCAGTCGACGGTCCAAAATCCGGTTAAAAATTTCCGTGTTACTCTTCGAGAGCATCTACAACGCTCACCGGCGTAACTCTCGGGGCAATATTTGAAGGCCCGCCCATGACTCGACGGCTCAGCTGGGTGATTCTGTGCTCTTTTCAAGCTATAAGATGGCAAAGTCAAAGCCAAAAGGTAAGCAGAGCTGCATCGTTTTCATACTGTAGCTATGGTATCAAAGCTGCGCAGTGGAGGGGGCACGGTGAGCAGTGATTCATCTGATTTGCCCCGGTTAACGTTAGCTAGCTTGCGAATCAGCTCACGGTTAAAAAGCTTCACAGACTTTTTTTTTTTTTTTTCCTGAGCCGCCGTATGATAATTGGAAGGCGGCGGCCCGAGGAGCCGCCGGGAGACAGAAAGCAGATTTTTCCAAGACTTGACAGCTGAGACCAAAAAAAAAAAAAAAAACAGAAGTCGCAGATGGTTCCAGCAGAACAAGTGAGGGCAACCTATGGGCCCTTGGAATTAATCAGTCTGAATCAAATGATAATCATCACAATAATAAACGGACAAGTAAATTGTTTCATCCACGTAATAGCGCCAATGAATAGTAGCAGCAGGTTTGAGCGATGGAGCGATTCAAGCGGCCATTTTGGGCAAATTCAGAGGCTCATACTAGGAATGTATCCAATTGAGACCCAAAGGAATATTTTTTTTTTGTTTGGGGTGCGGGGGCAGTTTTTGTATCATCATCATCATCATCATCATCGAGGAGTACAAAAAAATGAGCCGAGCTTTGCGGCAAGTGGAGCCCCAGCTAAAGAGAAAACATTGATCTGCTGTAGATATTTGGCTCCATCCGCACGGCACTCCGCCTCGGGTCGTGCGGATTGATATATTCAGCCAGTATCGACAGGCCGGCTCGTCTTGGGAAAGAATACAAATGGAAAGCCAGCGCTGAGCTGCGGACACGGATGCCAGGGTGGGTGGTTTGGAGAAACCCTAACAGGCTACTCCAGAATAGCGTAAAGCAGGATTTTTTTTTTTTTTGGTGGTGGTGGTGTCGCAAATTACCTGAGAAAATCGCCGCCGAAACACAACATGGAATGCTGCTTCATTAGGGACAGCCCATTTTTCGCATTTACAACACGAGAGCATGGCGAGATGCGACGTGAGCTAGCATGCGCGGGTAACGACCAGACGTAGCATATGTTCATAAATTCTGAAATGAAAATATGGGAGCATGAACGTATTGTAAACAAGCCCGAGTTAAATCTTTGTCGGGCTTTACGTGCGAATAGCGAGGCTTAAGTCATCCAAATCGTGGCTCGCGGCTTTTTGCTAAAAGCTCGGAGAGCATCTGAGCGGTGGGCGCCACGAGCGAAATGCGCCGCACTGCTTTCTCTGATGTCAGGGTGAAGAATGGAAAGATTTTTTTAGCCCGACTCACAAAAGGGAAAAGCAACAAAGGTGCCGTTTTGGCTAATGCTACATTTTGTCTAATGGCCAAAAGGATTAGGTAACCTAACCGTAGAAGCACACGATTGTCATTGAAGCCATTTCCTGGCCAAATTACCATTTATAATTTATTTAATGACTAGATGGCTTCAATAGACTGTGAATGTTCGAAATAGTCATTCTTGGCTAATATTATGTTTTGCACGAAAGCCAAAACGATTATGCCACGTAACCGCAAAAGCACATTGGGGCCGTCTGATTGGTCATTAAAGCTATTTCCTGGCCAAATAATGACTTGTAATTTGTTTAATGGGTAGAAAGCAACTCTTAAAATCTGATAAAAGTTTCCGTGATTTTTTTAAATTTTTTTTAAATTTGCGCAACCCAACAAAAGGTTTCCTGATACTTTTTGAAATTCATCATCAAATTGTAATGCTTCCATTATTTTGGGTGACGTTGCCAGTTAGCAAATACTCGTTTAAAAATTTAGAATTTGATGATTAAAATTGGATGAATGAACTCTATGCTAAGTAACGAGTGTAATAGATAAAGAAAATAGCAAATTTCTTTTTCCTACCTACATTCTTGTTGCTGGAGGCTGTAAATTTCCCCAGTGTGGGACAAATAAAGGATATCTTATCTTATATTATCTTAATTAGTCCAAATTGGACATTTTCCCCAAGGGGTGGACTCACTTTTAAGTCGTATGTGCGTGGTGTTACCTGAAGAGGAAATGTACACTTTTATTACGAACTGAACAACTTCATATTGTAGCAAAGTTTCCTTTCTTCAGGGCTGTCCCATTAGAAGATAAAATATTTACCCCCAAAAAATGTGAGGACTGCACTCACAAGATATTCCCGAAGAGCAGTTATTCCGTCGCGACCGTTCAATCATTTCCCTGGAAGCGGCTTCCTCCAGACGGGGGAGTTGAATGAGTGCGTATGCTTGTTAAAAGCTTTTATTCGCCATCCTCTCCCCTTCCTCGGACGCACTAAACTCCCTTAATTGGAGTCCGAGACTTTATATCCGGCCCCGTCGCCCTCCCGTCCCTCCCTCGCTCGTTTAATTCCACGTCCTAAAAATCCAATCAGGGGGCCTTCGGTTCCAAATCAGGTTTTTGTGTTTTCATCGGGATTCTTTTTTTGCTTCTTGCCACCTGGTGCAGGTTACAGGTGCCGGCCGGAGTGACCGCAGGCTGCGGCAGCGGGAAGCGAAGGCTCGGGTGGTTTTAATGAGCTCCGGCCGAGTGCTTCCGCTTGTTGTTTTTGGAGAGGCCAGCTTGAGGCACTTTGGCTTGGAGGAGCGGCGGAGCGAATACTCGCAAATAATCAAATCCTGCTCGCGTTCAGTTTTTTTTTTTTTTTTTTGCTTGAGAGTGTCACACTTTTGGTTCCAGGCCTTGGATTGACCTTGTCATGTGAGCATAAAAGCCAGCCTCCACTCAATTTCACTAGTTTGAATCCACTGAGGGAATGCTAAGTGCTAAGCTAACTCGCTCCGTAGCCGCTCCGGTGCGGGAAGTCAAATGAAGAAGCAGGCGTTTCGTTCAAAGGAAATCCACTTCTGAATGTCGTTCACGAATGTGTTTGCAAATGTGACGGGAAGTCTATCATCTTAGGCTGTCGGGGCCATTTCAGGCTCATTTTGGGGTCATTGCTCATGTTGCTCTAAAATGTCAACCACGCAAAGTCGACGGAGCGTTGCTGCGAGATGGCGAGGGATTTGCATTTTCGGCAGAAGTTGGCGTCGCAGTCGGGACGACTCGCCATTGAACGCCAAATTGGGGTGGGGGGGTCGGGCGGTGATGGAATTTTTGAGAGCGGGGGTGGGAGGGGGGGGGGGTGATGTCGAAAAGGAGAGAGGCTCGCTCACAGCCGCCACCGCGACACATGCTGACAAGCGCAAAAGTCATTTCGCATCTGCTTGTCAAACCCGCGGCTATATCGAGACGAATTCGAGGAGCTCCGAGGTGGCGCGTCCGCATATTGGCTCACTCGCCATTGCTAGCGTGGGGGACATCATGTCCTAATACAGATTGTACATCCATATGCCGTGACTCATCCCGTCCAAAAGTCGACGGATGCATAATTTAAACCGCTTGGCAGGCTCACCCGTGTGCCTCCTGTCGTGTCAAAATGGGACATTAGCAAAAAAAAAAAACAGAAAAAAAACCCTCCCCAAAACAAAACATGACCTTTGCATCCCATTTAATCTCTCCATTTGTTCTCAATCCCCCCCCCCCTCGTGTGTTTTCCAAACATTGATCCGAGACATCCCTCCGTCACAGCTTATTCCCGTCAGGCTGCTTGTTGCTCAGATTAATTGCCTCCCGATGACTAAACGCCACGCGCTCAAACTCTCGGCGCGCGCTTTGCGGTTTGTCAAATTAACCGACTGTGGTGGAGGAAGACGGACGCAGGCCCCAAGAGACTTTGAGAGGGAATCCCATCGATTTTTAATGATGCACGGACAAGGTGGCGGCAGATATAAGACCCCCGAGCCAGCCGCAGGTTACATTCGGATGCGCCTTCACGGGGTGTCAAGATGTCTGGTACAAATGTTCAAAAAAAAAAAATATTTTTTAAACTCAATAAATTGGCATCAATGGGCTCGGAGCAATTTTCCCACAAACAGTACGATTGATTTCGAATGATTTTTGACACGGTGTCTCCATCCTCGGTGCCAAAAGCCAAAAACCAACGGTACAAGGTATATTTGACACAAAATGGCCGACAAAGTGGCTGTGGTTGAACGTGATCCACATTTTAACCAAACCACTTTTGAGTTTCGAGCTGAACATTAAGCCCAGCGGGTCCTACGAGGCTCAAAACCCAACGCATGCTAACATGAGCAGACCCTGTTGCTGCTCGGTGGTATTTTGCGTCACTACTTTCCCCGTTACTCCGCTGAATACGTTTTTGATTCACTGATGCAAGGTTACAGTAGCCCAAATTTTTTCACTTTGTCTTGCGGCGTTTGTAGTTACGACGAGCAGCTGTCGCTAAGCGCTTACGTCGAGATGTTTATTGCAACACGCAGTTAAAATGTACTGTCAAACTAAACATCAAACAAAAGAATGACATGCTGTGTATATAAGCCAGCCGCATTTAAACGGATGAAAACTTGCAAGCTTTATTGGTTGATGATAGAGAGAAACTTTAGCATTATGTAAAGGGCTGAAAAAAAAAAAATGAGACGTGGATTATTTTGTAGACCGCCCCATAACTCTATCCCGAAAAGATACTCACACCAAACCTAGGCGACTTCAGAAAATCAAAAATCCTGCGGTCGTTTGTCAAATCGGCCATCCATCCAGCAGGTCAGTCGTGACCATCCGTCATACGGTCACCTCGCCCGCGCCCGCCGGTCTCTTCGATTCATCGCTGGGTGGGGGGGGGGGGGGGGGGGGGGGGGGGCGAGTCGACACTCTTTTGCGAAGCCGGCAGATAGATCAGCGGCGAGCGATCCGTTCGCTAAACGCACTAAATGACACCGCTTGAGGGAGAGAGCACGTCATCCTAAACAAGTCTCTCGAATGACGTTTGACTCGCGTATCAGGCACGGCAATGATACGCCGGCGTTATTGTGCACACGCGGAGATGGGGAAAATCAAATCATGAATGAATTTTACAATCCCGGCTCGTTTCATTTTCGCCACAGCTCGAGGGAGGTAGTCGACATCTCCGGGACGACGGCGATATAAATACACACGCGCAAAGACACAATAACAGCTCGTAATGTAGTCGCGCGCCGAGCATCTCCCACGTCTGAAGTGGATGTGCTCCGCGCAAGATGGCGTTATTACGGGGATTTATGTGCACGCCAGCGCAAAATCCACAGGAGAGAAAGTGGATGTGTGAGTTTGGCGGCGGTCTCGCAAATGGGATCGAGGACTGAGACCATGTGGTCCTAGTGAGGGCTTAGCGGTTCAGATTCGGGTTCCATGAAAGGGGTTAAGGGCGTTGGGGGTCAAAGCAAGGCTTGGATCCGGCGATTAGCCTGTGGGGTTAGCTTTCGAGGAATTGGTGGCGAGTTTCAGGGTTAAGCGCTTGAAATTTGGCTTTGGGTAGTCACAATTTGGATTATGAAGGTTGACATTGAAGGCTCACCAGGGTTGCCGCGGTGGAGTTCTTAGTTCTTTGTTTTTCCGTGTCACTTTAGGAATTAGCGGTTAAGGTGTTGGGTCAGAGTGCTCAGTTCAAAGGTTAGCGCTAGGGTTGATCTGGACTTAAATTGAAGACCAAGGGTTGACGATGGAAAGTTAAAGGATTTGTTGTTTTGGACCAATCTTAGCGGCCATTTTCATTGAAAGATCCTCTTCAGTCGACTGCCTGAACTGCGTGAAGATAAAAGATTTCCGACTGATTTGCCAGCGCCGAAAACACAAAAAAATGCTGTTGTGATCGTTACGATTGGCCTTGTGCCAGCCAAGAATCTCCAGACAAAACACGACGGCTTCTTCAACGACAACAACAACAAAAACATCCTTTCTGGCAGCTATTAGCCAAAGTGGTCATTTTTCAACGCCTCGTTCCAATAATTACTCATTGCGCAAATTGCTCCGCTACCGCGGGGCTACCCTTAAAGCACCGCCTCCTTGATTTACTTCAAATCGATAGCTCATCAAATCATATTCCCCTTTCGACAAACTCATCGGCGCATGTGAGTTGGGAGCGGCAATCGAACAGCGGCTCGTGCATCAACCCCATCGACCACGGAATGGAATTGCGGGGGTCCTCCGACCAAATTAAATCCTGGCCGTCCTCAATTCCCGCTGAAATCTTATCCAACAATTTGTCTTCTTTTTAAGAAATGTATTTCATGTGTTTTAGTGTGTAAGAGTGAACACATTTGTGGTGAAAAAAAAACAAACAAACAAACTGGCCAGGTGACTTGATTTTCGGAGCTGCAGGAATTGCTAGCACGTAGTGGCTGTACATTCATTCATTCATCTTCCAAGCCGCTTGATCCTCACTAGGGTCGCGGGGGGTGCTGGAGCCTATTCCAGCCGCCTTCGGGCAGTAGGCGGGGGACACCCTGAATCGGTTGCCAGCCAATCGCAGGGCACACAGAAACGAACAACCATTCGCACTCACACTCACACCTAGGGACAAGTTAGAGTGTTCAATCAGCCTGCCATGCATGTTTTTGGAATGTGGGAGGAAACCGGAGCAGGCCCGGGGAGAACATGCAAACTCCACACAGGGAGGCCGGAGCTGGAATCGAACCCGGTACCTCTGCACTGTGAAGCCGACATGCTAACCACGGCTGCCCCGGCTGTACATTTAATGAGCATATTTCACCTGGCGTGTGAGTGTGCTCATGCGGCCACACCCGCCTCTGAAGGGAAGGTACATTTTCGGGTCGCGGGCGTGGCTTGCTAGCCAACTTACACATCGGCAATTATCTCCACACCTTGTATCACGTATTTAGGAACGCATTTCTGAATATAATGAAGGACTAACACGGCCGCTTTGAGTCACTGCTACCAGAATTCTATTTTTTTGTAACTGTAACCCGGCACATAAAAGCGCTTTGGTTTTTAGGCCTTATCAGTCAAAATGAAGTGCAGACATGTTGGACATACCTTCGGCTTCCTGCTTCGATGTAGCTGATCGCATTAGCAAAATAAAGGCTTAGGCGGGAGAAAACACGTTTGTTGGCAGGCAACGCAAGCGCCGACGACAGATCCACTGTTTGGACTCGCCCGCCTGGCTGTTTTTGTTTTCGCCGCCGTGCGTTAAATATTCATGCCAAGCCATTTTTCATTGTTAACGTCCTGGCGGCGGGTTTTACATTCATGCGCTTGTTTTGCTCATCGCGTACGAGCCGCGTAAGAAGCATCTATAGTGGCACCCTATTATCTTGACTCTAATTCTATGACAAACACTTTATCCGTATATCATGTATAATTCATACGATTCTGTACGTGCGCGGCGCTCTCATACACGCTAATGAAACGCTCTCACGTGTTATTGAAACAACCATTGGATGTATTTCAGAGGACTCAAGAACAAGCCCTTGAAGCTTATTCATTAGCTTCCCCAACTAAAGTTAAAAGAAAAAAAAATGCTTCACGACTGACACAAAACCAAAAAAATGGGTGGACTTGACAAGACGCATGAAAAAGTTCCAAGGACGCACGCCAGTTTGGGTGAATTCACAAAACTCCAATTCCAATCCTGATCTTTTGAAAATGTTCAACATTCCAAAAAGTGTAACGCGACTCTACAAGAACATAAAAATAAAAAATTGATTCTATGAATCATGTCACTTTTGGGAGGCATCTTGAAAGCCAGTCGAGCAAAGCTTTAATCCAACTGGAAATATTAATAATTTACATTCATTGCAATTCTGCCACATTTGAGTCAGTCAGTTTTTTTCTAAAAAGAAAAACTCTTCACACAGAGAAGGAAATAAATGGACTGACTGACTGACTGACTGACTGCAGACATGACTACAAAAACCTCAGTTGCCTGGAAAACTAAAGACCTCGTTCCCATACGCCTTGCATCTATTTGCCAGAGGCCAAAATGCAATGCAAACCGGTGCTGGATGCAAAATAATCCACTTCCTTCCTCTGCTGGTCTCCAAAACGAGGTCAAATTTAAAAGGAAAACCATTGAAATATTAAATTGAGTGACTGCAGAAACATCAGATGTCGAATGCAGAAACATTGTGAGTCTCATTCTGTATCTGCAGAATCCGCAGTTCAAAATCACGTGCCGGATGCAGAAAATCAAAACCTTTTTAATGCAACAACTGAAACAAAATTCTCCACCCTTGACTTTTACATAACTGGACCGACTACTGGCCAAACCACAAAAACAGGACAGGTGATGGATGCACAAAAATCAATTTCAACTCAACTTTATCCAGTTAAATTATTTTGACCGACGGTTTAAACATGACTGCAAAAACCTCAGCAGCTGGATGCATCATGCCAAAACTACTAAACTGTAAAAAACAAACAAACAAACAAAAAGACCGCCTGCAGACCAGACCCCACAAAAAACCACCAGGTGCCGGGTGAGGGAAAAAAAAATGATAAAAACAAACACCTCTTTGTACAATGCCAGATTTGAAAAGAAAAATCGTCACACTTGACAACTGGACAACTTGACCACATGCAGACCAGACCCCGCAAAACCTCCGGTGCTGGATGCAGACAAAAAAAAAATCCACTTCTAAACTAAACAACCCCGATTTAAATGCCAAATTTCAACTGAAAGCTCTTTACCCTTGACAACTGAAGAACTTGACCACATGCAGACCAGACCCCACAAAACCTCCGGTGCTGGATGCAGAAAAAACAAAATCCTCTTCTAAACTAAACGGCTCTTATTCAAATGCCGAACTGAAAACTCTCCACACTTGGCTGACCAACTCCAGGCAAAACGACACAAAACTCAGGTGCCGGATGCGGATAAATCCCAGATTAAACCAAACACCTGTTTTTGTAAATGCGTGACTTGAAATGACAAAAACAACTCGACCAACTGTGGGAAAAGGCCACAAAAAAACTTCACAGTAAAAGCAAACATCTCTTTTTTACAATGCCAAATTTTAAACTCCTCACACTTAACCACCTGCCGACCCGCCCCCCGCAAAACCTCAGGAACCGGATACCGAGAAATCCTTTTGCAGCTTCTCCCTGCCCATGTCAGCTGCCTCTCCCTCTCGCTTTCTCTCTCTCGCTGCCGTTTCTCTTTCGAGCAGAGACGACACAGTGATGCTCATTGCTACAAACGCTAAACGATGCATAGCAAGCAGGACGGAGCAAGCCCCAGTCATGACATATCACACGGTGCATCCAGTGATGGTTCACACGCCTCGAGGTCGAGCCAACTTCCCTTTTTTTTTCGGAAAATCCAGCAGGAGAGTCAAATCTGAGTGACTTTGGAGTGAGTCGAAAAGCCTTACCTCCGAGTCAGATGCCAACAACTGGCTGGTGCGACGATGCGTATTTGCGTCGGGTTTTTTTTGTCGTTGTTGTTTTTTGTTTGTCTCGAGTTGACTTGTTGAAAAAGTCCAGGGGGGGGGGGGGGGGGATTTGTTAATTCCCTGACATCCAGTCTTCCTTAAATCTGTTGAAATATTCCTGCTCCGAACTGAGCATCCCTTCAGTGGCGAGAGCGAAAATCATTGCTGCTCAAATCCCAGCCGAATGTTCCCACTCTGGACGGGCGGCAAAAAGCGAGCCGTTCCGGCAACATGGCTTGAGTTTTTCCACCCCCCCTTTTTGTTTTCTAAAAAAAGAAAGAAAAGAGCCGCTCCTTGGGTCGCATCTGCTCTTCTTGACAAGTCTGCACCGGGAAGGCAGAGAGTGGAAGAGAGTGTGAATGCATGCGTGCATATATACGTGTGTGTGTGTGTATGTGGGGAATCGAGGTGGAGTGCAGCGGGAGGCGGCGAGCGCCAAGTGGATCCGGACAGCGATGTGAGTGGCGAGACGAGGATTTTTTTTTTGGGGGGGGGGCGAGGAGAGCGGGAGAGAGAGAGAGAGCAAAGGAGGGAGGCAGGCGCAGGCACGCTCAGGCAGTAACGACAACATTGACAGTGGCGACGATGGAAAACAGTTTGAGCGTTTATTCGATATCCGCCTTCGGGTTTATCTGCCTCACTGTCCTCACTAGTAAGACAATTCAAAGCACTGGTAGAACAACTAGTGGCAGTCACGTGCAATTACATTTTTTTTTTGGGGGGGGGGGGGGGCCGGGGGGCGTAGGATGGCTCTGATTAACACCGAATCATTAAAGGCGGAACGATCGACACGCCTACTTGTTAATTTGAAGGGCGAGCCATAACAAGATCGATACTTGTTTTCAAAGCTCCAACTGATGGAGGACAAATGTGAAAATCGACCGCGGCGAAAATCAAGTCGACTCTCCTGTTATGATGACATTAAAAAAAATGATTATAGGCAAAATGATTATAGGCAAAGCTGTGATGTAACATTTCAAAGGCCCACTTCGTTGGGCGCAGCCGCGGCTATTATTAGCGCCTCACGTCGCGGTTGGCCGTCACCGCGGACAAGAAAGGCATCATTTGCGCCGAGCGGCTGCTTTCGCGCGCGATTGCTTTTGATTGGCGATTCGGTCGTTTTTAAATCGCAGACGATAGTCAGCGTTTCGTTTCGCGTGACGGTGTTAAAGAGGCGGGCCGTTTGAGCGCTCGCTCCCCGGGCGTCGTTACGACCCAACGGGAGCCGATAAAGAGCACTTTGAAACGCGGCTAGCGCAGCGCGCGGGGCGGAAAAAAAAAATTCATTATGCATGCGAGCCGAGCCATTGTCGGAGAAAGTCCTCGTTTAAAGCGGCGGCCGTGAAGACGCTATCGGGGGAACACTTTTGCGGTGGGGGAGGAGGGAAATTACACGTGAGGCGTTCGTTTTTTTTTTTTTCCTGTGGGCAAAGACGTGCATTTTTTTTCGCGCCGCACCTTATCTAGCGACGCCGATTCTTTGACGGCTTTGCGGACGAATGCCAAAACGAATGGCAAAAATAGCCTCAGCGGGAGCTCGTCGAGCTTTTGTGTCGCATCGTACAAAGTAATCCCGTGCTTCTTTTCCCAACATTTTGTGGATAAAACAGTTTGCGCTTTGTCACAATCTCGCTTCTCAATACATGAACGAAGGAATTTCATAGCCGTTGATTGACGCGTGACCGCCGTTGGTCGGACGAATAGTAAAGTCACAAGTCACGCAACTACCTGTCGTCTGTTTCTGCGCTTGAGTTTATTTTTACCTGGACTGTGTGTGTGTGTGTGTTCGAGGGGTGGGGGGGGGGGGGTTAAACTAGCATCCCGAGGTAATCTGACACCACCGTCTGTTCATGCTGCCCTCATCCAATCCGTTTGCTTTATTTGTCTCTCCTGATTGAACTCGCAGCTGGAGGAGATCCTCACCGCGCACTCCTCGAGCGGAATACCAAAAGGCGGGCCTCTGAGGGATATTTTCTTGGTGGGGGGGTTGCGCGTTTTACTTGGCTCCGCCTCGGCTGGGCATCATCAAGCTAATTCATCCGAGGCGATGGGGGGAGGGGGGGGGGGGACTCTCCGGATGATTGAACGTAATGACACGTGACCACATGAGGCGGCTCATCGGAAACGGTAATGAAGCTTGTGATGATGATGAGGAGGAGGAGGAAGAGGAGGAACCCCCCCCCAAATGAAGAGAGGGGGGTTTGCAGCACAGGCTTTTCAAAAGGAATGTTTGCATTTTGTTCAAATTAAACTGTAACCAAATTGTTGTGCAAATAGTCCATTTGAAATAATGTCATAATAATGTGGGTGGGGGGTGGGGGGGGGGTGTCAATAAATTTGATCAATAAGTCCTTTAAAATGTGTTTCTTGCATATTCTACGAAATATTTCTTGCGGGGGTGGCCTGGAACGTAATCGCGGCCATGTTTGGTCAGGTATGCGTACGGCCAAGTCAACCCACGTGAGCGCGCGGCGAGAGTTAGCGCCACGCTTGGCGCCGAGCAGTGCGGCTGCGTGAAATGACTTTGGAGAAGTGCCTCCGCTGCGGATAATCACAAGGAATCAAAATGTAAATGGAACTCATTTCTCTCCCCCTCCCTTCGTGTGGACGTGTATATCAAAAGTTAAGCTAACGCCGTTAACGTGCTCATGAGAGCTTCATTTAAAAACAATATCTGGTTGTCAAAGATTGCGGGCTCATCTGCGTTTTTCGCGAATGACAACAAACGAGACGATGAGTCAAACAGACAGATGCGGAAGGTTCATTCTGTCGCCTCTCTATTTGACTCGAAGCGGGTTTCCCATCTGCCAGATTTGTGAGGCAGAAAGCAAAGGCGAGAGCGACGTTAATCAGAATGCGCGAGGCCGCGACAGAAGAAAGACGCTAGGAAGGAAAAGTCAGATGAACCGCTCGAAAATAAACCGCTCGTTCCAAAGGTGAGCCATCAACGTGGGAAAAGAACGCAATACTATTTTTAGCCAAATTGCTAACATAAAGGGGAAGTCGACTCAAAAGTTTTTAATCATTATTAAAGGTCTAGCCCGGAGCCTGAAAGTCACAGACGGGGTCAAGATAATGATACCAGGGTTAAAGATTTATTAAAGAAATTAAATTGAACACAAGATTAGTTCATGACCTCGCTAGAATTAGCCTTCATCAGCTAACTCGTTAGCTAACCCGCTAATTGCTAGAGAAGTCCAATTGGCTGTTTCTCGCCAAAACTGCCACAAAGAACCGCAAGAAAGAAGGAAGAATTCACTGTCTGTTCTTCTTAGCTAACATTAGCTATCCCGCCTATTGCTATCGAAGTCTAGTTGGCTGTTTCTCGCCAAAACTGCCACAAAGGACCACAGGAAAGAAGGAAGAATTCACTGTCTGTTGTTCTTAGCTAACGTTAGCTAACCAGCCTATTGCTATCGAAGTCTAGTTGGCTGTTTCTCGCCAAAACTGCCACAAAGAACCGCAAGAAAGAAGGAAGAATTCACTGTCTGTTCTTCTTAGCTAACATTAGCTATCCCGCCTATTGCTATCGAAGTCTAGTTGGCTGTTTCTCGCCAAAACTGCCACAAAGGACCACAGGAAAGAAGGAAGAATTCACTGTCTGTTGTTCTTAGCTAACGTTAGCTAACCAGCCTATTGCTATCGAAGTCTAGTTGGCTGTTTCTCGCCAAAACTGCCACAAAGAACCGCAAGAAAGAAGGAAGAATTCACTGTCTGTTGTTCTTAGCTAACATTAGCTAACCCGCCTATTGCTATTGAAGTCTAGTTGGCTGTTTCTCACCAAAACTGCCACAAAGAACCGCAATAAAGAAGGAAGAATTCACTGTCTGTTCTTCTTAGCTAACATTAGCTATCCCGCCTATTGCTATCGAAGTCTAGTTGGCTGTTTCTCGCCAAAACTGCCACAAAGGACCACAGGAAAGAAGGAAGAATTCACTGTCTGTTGTTCTTAGCTAACATTAGCTAACCTGCCTATTGCTATCGAAGTCTAGTTGGCTGTTTCTCGCCAAAACTGCCACAAAGAACCGCAAGAAAGAAGGAAGAATTCACTGTCTGTTGTTCTTAGCTAACATTAGCTAACCCGCCTATTGCTATTGAAGTCTAGTTGGCTGTTTCTCGCCAAAACTGCCACAAAGGACCACAGGAAAGAAGGAAGAATTCACCGTCTGTTGTTCTTAGCTAACGTTAGCTAACCTGCAGAGTCTAATTGGCTGTTTCCGACATTTTAACTGTGGCTACGTCCTTCCATAACGCTTGCTTCCTTTGTGGAACTTTTGCGTCTCGAACGTTGCGGTTATTAACTCTAAAGCATGCGCGCGCACTTGACTGAAGGCCTTTCAATGAAGCTTTGATTGAGTGCAAGCCGCCAGCGCCGTTTCATGTGCAGAAGAGAAAGTGTCATCTTGTCAGGTAACAGCCCCCACCCCCCCACTTACCCCCTATACCACCAATCCCCCGCCTTCCAGCAGCGTGCTCACATCCCGCCACTCTCATCTGAAGAATATTCCAACAAAATACGTCAACAACAAAGGGGATGAGGAAATTGTCAAAGTGTTGCAGCAGAATTGCAGTCAACTTTGCTCAAAGGTTTTCCTTGTCTATAAATGCATCCGGGTCCCCTTCTCTTTTTTTTGTGCAAAAGTTTGACACCAATCACTTTTACAACTTTGCTCGGGCCACCCTGAGTGCAGTTCAGTGACACCTCGATTTCGGAGTTTTGAGATGTGAGCCGTCGCTCGGCCTGAGCAAAAATTTGACACACACACACATACATACACGTTTTTATGTCAAATGATGACTTCGGCCATGATTTTGAAGAGGGTGACGATATGTCAAGTCGCATTCTTTGTCACATTGCTCGCGTTAAAGCGGATAAACGGAGACCAAAATGTTAAGGTGCGTGAGCTTGCGCTTTGGAGTAAAAGCTTCCGTCCAACTGGCGGAATGTCTTCATCGGCCTCCAAACAAAGCGCCGCGTCTTCCCTCCGTCACCCGCAGCACCTCGCAGGGAAGCGGATGACTGGCTGCTTGACCTTGATAGCAAATCGCCGCCGCTGACGCATAAATCGTCGGGAGCGATGGCGCTCGCCTTCGCCGGGCCAGATAACGGCTTATGCGTGAGGCGGGACGCGCTCGCCTCGGCCGGCGGAGACCATCTTGCTCGCGACTTGACTTGAATGATAACCGCCGATGAATTGCGAGCGCCCGCGTCCCAACTGTCATTTGCACTTTTGTGTTCTGGGAATTTGTGGAATTTGCTTTCCATTCGATTAGCTTTTGTTTGACTAGCTTGAGGAAAACGAAATAAATTCCGCTTCCACGTGTCAGTCATATGGAGGCCGAGGCAAAGACTTTTTTGGGATGTGAATAAAAGTGGACTTGACTCCACCCCTGAATTCTCGCTCCGTCGTTGAAATCCACCTGTTCAGGAGTTCAATGACGGAGCTAAAAACCGAGCGAGAGAATTTGTTTTGAAATGAACATTTAGGTGCAAGTGCTTTCCCACATTGAGCTAGGATTTTTGTTGTTTTTTTTACAACAAAAATGGCAAATAAAAAAATAAATGTTCAACTTTGAGCGTCCTCCCTTCATGCCCATCATAACGGGGTGCACAAAAAAAAAAACAAATGGAAAAAAAAACTCAAGCACTGATTACCAAAATAGAACATAAAGTCGGCCATTTTGTTTTGAAGCAGCCATTTTCCTCAACTTGCACTTCTCCAAACTCCGATGAAATAATTTGATCATTTGTCACAGATTCATGACTCCTTTAAAGGCATTTTTTTTTGTTTCCTTGTTTTTTAAATTTCTGGCTTATTCCCTGTACTTTGAGAGCAAACGAAAGTGTTTTGTTTGCTTGTGCCCGAGCAGTATTTTCCGTTTGCGTGACAAATTTCCGGCGAGGGAGCGCAGCCGCCATTCGTCATCTTCGCCGAGCTGACAGTTGAGAATAAGAGTGACACACTCCCATAACTGTGTGTCATGTTACGCCTGAAGGTGATAAGATACGCCCGTGTCATCTTTTTATATCCTACCGTACGGAGGAGTCCCACGCTTGGTTGTCCAAGCCAATGACGGAGGCGTTGGAGCGGGACGGCGAGACTAATGAGGCCTAATTGAAGAACGACTCCGCCGAGAAAGGACGCTCCATCATTCGCTCGTCCGATCGCCGGCGACGGCGGTCAAACTGGACGATTGGACGCCTCTAAAGTAGCGTCGTCCTTTTTTCCGGAGAACCCTTTCAAATGATTTGTCTGCCGCTATAAATGCCTTTATTTGACAGCAGTGAAATTTCCAGATGAATTTCAAGGTCGGCGCGCGAAAACAAGGACAGACTATTTCATCCTGAAGCGTCAAGGAAATAAATAGCGGCGTGATTTGAATGAGTTAAGTTTGACGTTCTCATTGGCTTTCTTGTTTTAAGACTGTGGTTAATGTGGATTGAAAAAAAAAATGTTATTCAATAACGCCACGGTTATTTAATCTGTTTTTAGTGTTTTTAGCCCAAAAAAAAAAAAAAAACAACGAATATTTGATTAAATGTCACTTCCAAGAAGAAAAATGGCACAGTGCACTTTTATTCCAAAGGTATATCTTCATGTCGCATCTCATTAACATTGTTGTCCGGCGGCCATTACTCACGCGGCAGTTCCATGATGAGCCCGAGCCGCTATTAAAAAGGTCTTCGGCTGCCTTATCTTTTGCTCTAAATTAATATGAGGCTCAATCGTTGTGCGACGGGACATTTGTCTTTGCTTTTCCGCTTGCCTTCCTCGTTTTCAGATGACGTTCAAGAGGCAACGTTCAATCCGGGATGGCAGGCGGGAAGCCGCCTACGGTGCTTGCCATTTGTGTGTCGGTAGCCAGTAGGGGTCCCCACACGAGACCTTTGGTGAAGCTTTGACCTTCTGGAACTGGTTTGTTGGAGTTGCGATGGTGAAAACGTACATGTTTTGGGGTTTTGCGGAATCTAACTGCCGAGTGGATATTTTGGAATGCATCGGACAAATTCTTGAAAGGAGTCCTCAAGATGTGCAAAATACCTCTAAAATGATTGCTTCTAAACAAAATGGCAGCCTTTTTTTGTGGGTTGAATCACCAGGGCTCTTTCTACCAAATTTCATGCTGCTAAATGAAACTGGAAGAGCGTTTTGAAAATATTCCAGATGTACACGCCTCAACTGCGAATGACCAAAATAAAAAGTTCTGCTTCAACCCAGATGGGCTGATTTTTTTGTGGGGCTACTCAAGATAGGCGAGCCTACCAAACTTTATAATGTTAGGTGATACCAGTTTCATCAACTGATTTTTTTTTTTAATTCCAGTGTTGTGCTACAGACCTGAAAAAGACTCAAAGGGGTGGCCAATTCTCTCTGCGTTTCCA
The DNA here is from genome assembly GCF_025434085.1 of Hippocampus zosterae. Lineage (NCBI taxonomy): Eukaryota > Metazoa > Chordata > Actinopteri > Syngnathiformes > Syngnathidae > Hippocampus > Hippocampus zosterae. Next base: position 16,218,274 of record NC_067466.1, read on the forward strand.
GGCGAGGGGTTTTGGACGTTTTTGTGGGTCTAACTCACAATAGACATGCCAAGCAAACTTCATGTTGCTGGTTGAAACTCCCTGTCGTCAAAAAGAGACCATATGTCGATATGGCGGGTCGTGTATTAATCAAACTAATGATCCTTGCAGAACCTGTTCAAACTGATTGAAACCCTGATTTTGTTGCCGTTGATGAACCTGATTTAGCATCTTTTCGACTGCGATTGTCTCCAATCGTCGCAGTTTGTGAGCCTGTTTCAGAATATAAAAAAAAAAACATTACATTGTTGAGTGAGTACAGTTTAATTTATGTTCCGGTAAGCCATGCAGAACTGTATTTATTATTCATGGCACTTTTTTTTTGTCCAATCGTCAAATAACCTGCATGATACCGAGTAGGTGGTCCAGCAACTCTTTTCGCGGCAATTAATTCCGATTTGCGTCAGTGCGACCGCCGACGCCGAGAACAATTTTTCATCATGCTGGAACTAATGTTTTAATTATTCACTGGCGAAAGGCCTGCGTTGAAAATGAGAAGAGGAACAAGAAGGGAGGTCATTCATAGGCAAGGCCGTCCGTTGTAATTCAATGCGGTCCAATTTGGGAAAAAAAATAAATGTTAAAAAAGGTTTCATTTCTCTGCGGAGTCTTTTCTCGTAGAAAATCATTACCGTGAGGGGGTGCGGGTTAATTGAAAGTTCAGGGAAATTGCAACGTGGTTACGTGTCGACGGTGAAAAAGAGACAAAGCAATGTTGAGGTTGCCGTTAGGTTGTTAAGAAATCTTGTTAAAAAGGACGGTTATGAAATAGCTGCATGCCCACTGCTGTTTCCATGACAATTCTTTTAAATGGGTTTATGTCCTACTTTGGACCAATCATCTAGTAGGAGTTTGTCAACAAAGTACAAAAATAGTTGGGTTTCAGACATCTTGAGGCCCGCAAAAAAACGGATTCAAATCAGGCTCATTTGGACAAAGTCCCCCGGTAGGCGTCTGTCAAAGTGCCTGACTTTCTTATCAATTCTCGGCATGGGTTCCTGAGCCTTTTTCGTGCGTCTTGTCGCAATGTGTGTGCATCGGTGAAAGTGGGGTGCTGGTGAGTTTTGGTGGGTCCAGTTTGGGACCGCTCATATTGCATTTTTACCGGGATACACAGACTGTGCTTTCAGATCAATACCAGTACGAGTATATTCACTGCTCGAGTACTCGCCGATACCGCTAGCACTTTTGATGTTTGGTAGAAATTTTAATTTGCCTGAAGTTGCAATGTTGCGGTATCGGGAGTCTCCGCGAGTACCCGATACTTGAAAAATAAGGCTGGTATCGGCCTCGTACTGATACGTGGAATAGATATTCGTGGGACGAATAAAGGATATCTTATCTTATCTTATATCTGGTGGTTCGGTTACATGAAACATTTAACAACATTGTGGAGGGACCACTGGCTATCAAGCTACTGCAAATCATTAACTAGGTGGGGGGGGGGGGGGTGGAAAAACAAAACCCAAAACATTCCTGGTTGGTGTGAATACTCCAAATCCATTTTAATTGAATTTCCGATTAATGTGGGAGCATTCCTTGAAGCGGCTGAGTGGTCTTTGCTTTACAAATGGCGGTTGAAAAATCTTCTTGTTTGGGTCTCCGTGAACTCTTCACCCATCTCATGTATGTCAGTAATTGATCTGACCTTCGGTTGAGCAATTAACCTCAACCGTCTGCTCTCCTTTCACGTTTATAACCTCACTCCCCCGACGGGCGCTCAAAAATCCCCCACACACATAATGTTGACTTCTGAATGTTAATATGACAGTGAGGAGAGGGCTAAGGGAGGTGTGTATGTTTGTGTGTGTGTGTTGGGGGGTGGGGGGGGGTCTTTGACCCGCAATCAGCTTGGGCCAAGTGAACTTTACACGGATGCAATTATGAAAGCGTTGATTAGCCTGCTGCGGCTTAGTGTCGCGACGGAGGCGAATTAATCTGAAGGCGGGGGGTTGTCGGCGCATGTTAGCGTGTTAGCACATGTGCGCCTCGCTAACTCATGCATCCATCACAGCGGGACAAACTCCGCCAGCAAAACAGTCAAGCGACATGACAACCGTCTTAAATCGGCAAGTTTCCAACGACACGGACGCTATTCTTCACCCGCGCACTTTAGCAATGAGCCCGGTTTGGCTGTGTTGCCAACCAAAACAGCAGCGCCTAAAAACGGCACATTCCCAGATGAATTAAAGTGCAGAGACTGACGTTCGGCAGAAGGGCAATCCAGTTTTACAAATCAACCCGTCTGTAGTCCAGCACAGATTTAGCTCCACGGTAGATCGTGGGCTAGCGTCAGGAAACTGGATCGCTAACCAAAACAGCAGCACTTATGTAGCATGTTTACGCTACGTTGGAAGATAAGATATTGTTCGGAGCCCCCCCAAAAAAACCCATCAGCCTCCGATACCAGTGTCACTAATTAATATGAATTTTGGTGGACAAGTCTAGGATAACAGTCTTCAGGAGCCGTGGCCTAAATTAAACCGGAAGTCAGCCATTTTGGGCCAATTCCAAGATTTGTCTACACGAAAGAAAATCATCGAAGACACTAGCTTCACTGATTGACCTGAAACTCGGTGAACATGTCAATCATAACAAAAAGCACCAACCCACCCCAATCCCCCCAGTGAGGATTCATATTGGAAATTGAACAGGTGGACCATTTTACTGCGAAGCAGGCATTGTAATTGCATTCTGAGGCTTTCACCTTCTGCCAGGATCGACTCTTTTTCCATGATTGCCGATGGTTTAAAAAAAAACAAAACTGGTTGTTGTTATTGCAAATGCCCCCCCCCCCCAACACAATATTGCCACGAGTGCTATTTGAATGAACGAATGGAGCTCCATGGTTCAAACTTGCCTGCTTCTGTATTTTTTTTATTTTGTTTTTGGCATAATCTTATTTTGCTGCCTCTGAAATGAAAACATCAAAAAAGGACCTTCCCTGACTCTTCAAATCCCATCTCTCGCCCGTCATTGATGTTTTTTTCCCCTCCCAGTCCCAACTCAATATAAAAAATTGTGCATTCATAGTGTTATTTCCTCGCATTCTTTCTATTGCTAGGCCATTTTTTTTTTCCAATCAACCAGGCAATCTGACCTAATTCATATTCCGCCCGTAGTGCAACCCCCCCCCCAAAAAAAGGGTCGGAAATTGCTATTATTGCTTCCCGTGAACAAGAGGGCTGCTATTATAACATCATCCCACGCGCAAACGTCATGTCGGAGGCCGCGCTACCTCAATTAGGCAGACACTTTAATGCTACGAGAGGCTAAAACAATCTTTTTTGCGCAATTGCAGGTTTTGCGTCTCACAAGGGAGCGTGGGCTTTTTTTTTTTCCTCCCCTGAGGCGCCGCTCGCGTCTCGGCAAACAGCGTTTCAGGGCTGAGCAAATGACATTGCAGCTGTCAATCAACAATCGGAAAAAGAAAAATGCACTAAAATGTGTCAAAAAAACAGCAAATAAGGTGCGTCATGTTTCTCTCGGTAAGGATGTATGAATACAGCCCAGCTCGTGACTGGCATTTCCTGTTTTGTTGTAGTAGAATTGGATATCGTTGAGGAATATGTTTTTCACGGGCGCAAAACAGGCCATATACATTCATAAAGTGGGAAAACTGAAGCTAACTGGAGACGGTGGGGTGTGACACGGCAAAGTTAAGCTAACGTTAGCTTACAGACAACACTTGAATTTGTTGAACTTTGTGACAAACAGAAAAAAAGTGTCATAATGATTTTTGAGCAGCTAATAGCGGCCACATTATATACCGAGAGAAGACGCAGGCAAAAAAAATAAATAAATACAGCGGAGTTACGTTTGTTTGTCGGCGCTACGCTAACATGAGCGCACACGTTAATCTTTGCCCTTTCTCATCGAGTGCTTTCAAATGTTACGTGGATTTAAAGGTCGCAGTCTTTGGGCATGATTACCGGTGGATATTGATAATGTTGTTCGTTTTGGGGAGGAAAAAAAAAGGGGATTTGTTGACTGGAAACACAGACTGTTTACTTTTTTTGGGCTCGCTTTTTTTTCTCATCCATTGCTCTCTCCACATATTTGTGTGGATTAAAATATTGATTGAATGTGTTTGTACTATTCTGACGATGCTGTGTTAACCCTTTTACTGCCCCCCTTTTCCAGCGATGATCCGATCTCCCGTCCAATCGTGCTGCAAAACGGCCACGATTAAGACCTGCTAAGTGTCTCGGCGTGCTGATAAGCATCGATGGACCATACCAGGCCCGAAACGGCATTCCGAGGCGCTTGCTAGGTGGAGAAAGACTCATTGGCTCACAGTTTTAGTCCCCTTACATCAGGGGATTTTTTTTTTTAAATGGTGTTGCACGCGTGCATCGGAATGAGTGTGGGATTTAAAATGCAATGGTAGTGTGTATTTTTTCGGGCTGAGGTTAAAAAAATCTTGAATGGCATCGTACCCCATGACTCAAAACACATCAAATCGTCTTTACCCCGCGGCCGTAACATACAAGTGTAAGGAAATAGTGATCTGGAACATTTAGATTTAGTTTTAGTTTTTCCACACCCCAGCTGAGACGTTTCTACAAAATAAAATGTTTCCTACTCAGGCCCGTGTTCATCATCCTGACATAGCGTGACACAGCAGTCATCACGTGGTGTTTCGCTGGTCACCGACAGAACTCGTCTGTTCTCACATGCATGAACCCGCCGGGCTGGCGGCCAAATGAGCTCGCCAGAGGTGGCCGATGGCCTCTGAGGCTCACCGCACGCTATTGGTTGCCCGCTGGACATCGCGCGCAGGTGATTCTTTTTTTTATGCGCATGGCCGAATCTTGCGGCCGAATGCAAAGATGCCGACTGACAGCTAGCGAAGCGTTCGCACGTGACTCGGGCCGGAGTACTTTTTTTTGTTGTTGCAACATGTCAGGTTTAATCTCAAGGTCCTTAAAATGCTGCGATCGCTGATCATTTGTTGTTGTGTGCAGCACCTTCAAACGGGATCATCATTTAGAGTTCTTTTTCAACGCAGTTTTTTTTTTTCAATCAAATTTTCCAGCTTATTGGTGACATAGCGCTTGAAACAAATTTCAACAAAATCCAATGATTTATCTTGTCCTCATAATTTAGACATCAGAGAATTTGACCAGGGGTGTGTGGACTTTTTATAGCCACTGTATTTGAAGGCCGCTTTTTGTTAATTGCATGTCTGTGATCCAACAATCAAACCGTTCGTGTTGTGTTGCGCTCGAAAAAGAAACTAATTAAGCATTAACAGATGGACGCGATAGGATTGCGCCGGATCTCGCAAAGCGCCGTGGATGCTAGGCTAGCTCTCTAAATTAACTTGCAAGTGGCCACAACGGGTTCGCTCATGCTCCGTCTTTGACTACCCTTGTTTTTTTTTTTTTGTTTGTTCTGCTTTTTGTTTTTTTTTAACGCCTGTTGGAGTGAGCACGAGAACTATTTAGAACACGGCCCACTTAGAAGACACATTTGTAATTTTAGCCTCCGGTCTGAGCGCCTGCGGAGAATTTATGAAGGGGCGAATCCACCGTGGTGGCGACACTGAATGAATGTTTGTGGCCTATTTCAACATTTTCTGTGTATGTAAACTATCCGTTGTTGTTTGACAATCATTTTTGCGCTGCTGACTTGGTTCTGGCAAATTCAATAATCAAAATGTGTTGATCTTATTTCTGCCACACCAGAATGTTGACATAATGTACGTTACAGCTTACTTGCGACGTTCTTCTTCTGTTCATTAACTCAACTTGTAATATGTCTGAACATACTATAGTGCCCCCGGTGGACAAGGCGCAATCACCACTGGTATACCGCAGAGTGATATTAAAAATTTGAAAACACCTTCCACTTTTAGGGTGAAAAGAATCAAAATAATGCTCATGTATCTTTGCACTCTTTCCAATTCATGTCCTAAGTGCTGCAAAATACAGAGCAAAGAAACTCCTGGAGTAGTGTCGGGCAGCAGGTAAGACGAAATAGTGCGTCCGCTCCAAAGATTGTCATAATCCCGTCGAGACGGGACTAGGGGAGGCATATGGCCGCCATCATTGTAAATGCAGCCGTCTGGCCACTGCCGAGTGCTTATCTGCCTGTAAAAAGACAAACGCTTAATCAAGTCATTTGGGGAAGCTCCCAGGCGGAAGAAGCCGGCTGAATTATTTGTGGCGTGCAAGTTTCCCGGGCGGTCAAAACTCGTTTGCTGAATTTGATTTTGGAAGGTGAATAATGTCAAACTGTTTTTAACTGTATTTTTTTTTTGTGGGAACTGTTGCTGTGAAAATTTGGAATTTTTTGATCTGGATTTTTTTGCCATGAGAACAACGACTGAAAGTCTCGTCAAATGACAACTTTAGTCACATTTTGAACCACTTTTTTTTTTGGGGGGGGGCTCTGGTCGCAGCAACATCCCATCCGATTTCGGTGGGAAATCTGAAAACGGCAAGTAATCTGCAGATTACAGCACTAAACCCTCAAAACGAGGACGGATGGCAGTGCGGCGACGACTTCTCGCCTGGCGCCGAGCTCATATGCTGTGAAATGCAGCGCGAGATAGAAAGCCCGGAGGTATCACCTCGGCCAACAGCACCGTGACCAAAATAAATGGGGCAGAGATATTTAAAATGTCTCATACGCCGATGACTCCCTCCTGTGAAACTAAAAAAAAAGTAAAAATGAGGGAAAACCCTAACCAGCGAGATGAATCAGTGATGCTTTACCACATCACGACAATTATGTGGGGCCCCTGGTGGACGCCACACGGAATACAAAACGAGGGTGCAAGAGGCAAGAAGACATAAAATTGGGGTAGATGGAGAAGAAATCACATACAGCGGGAATACGAGAATATTTTTAATTTTTGATTGATTATTTAAGAAACAATATCATTTAAAAACATTTTTTTTTCATTCAGAAATGTGTATTTCTTTTTGCTCACTTTAATCATTTTTGACAGGTTTAGTCTACTTTATTGAAATGTTTTTTGTTCAAAACAGATCAAATATTTAATGATTAAAATGAGTACAGATGAATCAAACTTGTTTTTGAAAAAAAAAAAGCAATTACTGAACCGAATATAGTAAAGTATAGTAAAGTAATTATTAAAATATTTACAAAAAAATATTTAAAAGAAATAAATTACAGTAATATTGTCGAAAACGTTTTCTTGAATTAAGGAAATAACAAATGACTCATATTTTATATGATTTATTTTATATGTATTTTATGTATATTGTATTGAATGGTTGATTTTATTTTTCTTTACACAATCAATTACTCCATAAGTGAGAATGAATAACAAATAACTATGACTTTTTTTTTTTTTTTTTGCAAGGCAACACACATTCCAGGACTCCTGTTGATATCAATACTGAGTGGGCCAGATTGAACAATTTGATCGGTGAGCAATCTGGAGTGTATCGCCTTCCTCAGAAATGGATTGAGTGGCTTCTGCTCTACAGTGTGCCCCACTTATGTCGCCAGCGTCGTCTCCATTGTAAAAGCAGCGTTGTAAACGTTGGCCGACTGCCACGTTTCCATTCAGGTGTCGCCTTTCCCTCGAACAAACATCCCTTTTAGCGCAAAAATCAAGACCCCAATTCCTGTGTTTGTTGGCCCCGTAGCTCACTTGGGCGCGGCGCCCATGCGCGGTGTTCAACCAGCAGGGGGGGTCCCCTCAGCGGGGGCTGCCCGCGGTTAGGGGGGTACCGGTGGTGTTATACTTTGATTTGCGGGCACCCGAGCGAAAATGTGAGCAAGAATACACGCTGGCAACCAAAATAGATTCTGCGAACAGGAAATTGCAGCCGTGAAGGAAAATTGAATAATGCATGCCAGCTAACATTGCCCTTCAACTTGAACTCAATGGAACAAATGTTTTTTTTTCAACTCAACTGTGTGCGTGTGTGTGTGTATTAACCTCCACTAAATTCTGTGAACCACACCGAAAAGAGGTCACGCTAACAGATAATTGGCAGCCATACAATAATTGGTCAACCAAACTCCCTGGAAAGAAATGCCCCTTTTCACTCTGCACTGGTTGTAAAATACAAATAACGCGGTTGCAAATTTAATTCCGTTACCGCAGCATGAACTGGAAGACTTTATGATAATGGAAAAGTGACAGGAACGAAACTTAGCTGATGTGTAATTAATGACTTGGATTTTCTAATCTGCAGAATGGCTATGATGGATCAGAGGCGCACACACACACACACGGGAGCGTACATGTGAGCTATGCGAGTAGCAGATCACGTGTTATATCTTTACATCCGAGGCACTGACACAAAAAAAAAAAAGAAAATAAAAATGAAATCAATTTTAGAATAGTCTTTGGTAATCATTCAACTTTTTTTTGTAAAATAATGACAAAATAACTACTTTTTTGTACTTGCTGCACTTTTCAAAACTTATCATGTGTCACGCACACAGTAAGCTGCCGTAAGTCATTGTTTTTCACGGAGGATAAAGAATATATGCGTGTGGGTATCGTCATCTTATGCGTGGCTACGGCTTTTGTTCAAATATACAGCAAAAAGTTGACGGCAACCTTTTTTTTTAATGAACGCATGCTTTAATCACAGCATGTGATCAGCAATAGCGCCTCCTGGTGTGTGATAGATGAACATGAAAAAAAAATACATCAGAAAGGACAGCTTGTCTCATCTTATTTTTTTCCTCTCTCGCTCTCTTTTATGTCGACATGCCAGCTTGTCCGTGCCCCCCCCCCACCCCCCCGCCGCCTCCCGTACGCGCTACATTGATTTTCTTTTACAACCCGTCCCGTAATGTGGTCGTGACACAAGCGCTCTTGTCATCGCAAATGTCAAGCAATCGGCTCGTCTTGTAAAGGTCAGCGTTTTTATGGGCTGTTCAACATGTTTGAAAAAGGATGACGGCTGCGCTGGCAGCGCCAACATATCAGCCGGCGGCGGCACCGTGCCAGGATGCGCGCATCTGTTGAGCGCAAGCGGGGAAAACGGATACACTGCCAGGAATGGACGCAAAACTCAAAAAATCATTTTTGTTGTTGCGCGATAAAGCCATAGAAATTGGCAACTTTTGTCTCACATTCTTGCCTTTGAATTGTTGATTTTTTTTCCTGTAAATTTTGATTGCTTGTAATATTTCTACATTTTCTTAGCAAGATTATGACTATTTTTGTACCGATTCTTCTTGTCAAGTGAGACTTTCTGGCAAGATGATTTTCAAACTGAATTCAAATTTTTTTTTGGTAGGTTACCAAATGTACCGTCAATTTTTTATTTTCTTGGACGACAACTATATCCGTGCCTTCATTCAATGTTTTTCTTGTAATTTTTTCTTTGTGATTGTGTTTCTTTTTTTTCATTATGACTCATGGAAGTTCTGCTTTAATCTAATGTAATGTTTTTTGGGAGGGACCAGCAGGAGCTGATTGGTCCACACGAGTATACCCATACTGACGAAAACAGCCGGAAACAAAAACCGAACGAGCAGATGTGACGTGGAAGAAAAATAAAATAAAATAAAATAAAAAATAAAAAACAATGCATGAGAAAACATGGACCAAAATTACGAGTAAATCTGATGAAAACAAAACCAACAAAAAAATTTTTGCTTCAGATTTCCCCCACCCCTCTATTATATCCTTTAAAATCTCACAAAATGGCGACTTTACACTCTCTTTTTTAAAATTCTTCCTTCCTCCTAGCAATTGGCTAGCTTAGCATATACCCGCAAAAAAACCACAATACATCTTTCCCTTCTCTCCTAACGTCTTGGCACGGCAGTCTTCTTCAAATGTTGGGCCCCAACGCCGCTCGGGAGTACTCCAAGTTGTCGGAGCCTTGCCAATGAAAAATGCACACGGCGCGGCAGGCCCCGAAGAAAACACCGGCTGAACGCGTTGAAAAAAAAAAAAAATGAGCGTCCTCATTTCAAATTTCATTCCCGGAAACAGATGGTGACCTCTTCCCTTTGTTGTGCTACACTCGGATGCGTTTGTGTGCGCTCAAGTGAACGTGGTTTTTTTTTCTTCCAAAAGTACGCCGATTCGAAGAGCGATGATAATTGTAAGCGCATCGACCGTATAAGTTGACTTGTCTTCCGTCGACGGTCAGAGGCGCGAGGCGAGGCGGGGAAGGTCGCTCGTTAGGGCAAAAAAGCTCATTAGCCGACGGCAAAGAGTAAGCAGGAGGGGCGGGCCAGGAGCGATCGCTGTCGCACCAAAGAAAATAACAATTAGGAAATGTCGTCGAGTAAATAACACACTGGGGATGGGGGGGGCTGTCAAAATGGGGGTTAATTGGAGCACACCGCCCGTGGCTTTTATTTTTGAGCCGTTTTTATTTTTTTCGATTCCCCATTCATGTTGGATGCGTTTTCACGATTCCTGACATGGTTCAAAAATGGCAACGCGGCACTCAAAAATGACGTTCTTTATGCGCAACAAAACAAACACTCCCAATTTTTTTTCTTGTTCTATTGCATTTCATATTTTTTTGTGATTTTTTTTTCATACTAAACCTCTTTCTTTTGAACATGTTTTTTTTTTCTCCCGCATCGACTTCTGTCTTCATTCTTGTAATCGCCCCCCCCAACACCTTCCCCCGTAGAATAACTTTGTTATCCTTGTGTCCTTCATATTTCATCGCCTTAGGGCAGCGCGATGACGGCCGACAGGTTGGCGTTTTCATTTGGTGAAAAACGTCACTGATGTCCTTGATTTCAGTTGATAAAGGTGACAACGCAACATACGAGGCTTCAGTCGAAGCCTTGGCGGAGGTTTTGGCCGTCCATCCAAGAGCACTTTTATGGGTTGCATCATTAAAAGGCCGCCCAACGTGCTTCGAATGCGATCGCGAAGCCATCTGAGGAAACCCAGTGGCTGTTGTTGTTGTTTTTCTCTTTTCGCATTCGCATCAAAGAGGTACAACGGCGCAGGGCAAAGGGCTCCCTGCCTCTTTTCCATCACTCTCTGCCCCCGAATTCCCCGGGCAGCTTCACGCAGAGGGGCAAAAAGAGGAGACGCCAACGCATCACGACAGCATCAATGGCGAGAACCCCCGTTTGCCCGTTTGCCTGTCACTAGCTTCCATGCAGGTTTCATTTGCATGCGCGTTAGACGGCGTGCAGCTGTAATTAACTTTCTGCGCACCCCCCATATGTCTGACGTGTCAAACTCAAGGCACGGGGGTCATATTTGGCCTGCCGCATCATTTACATGCTTTATTTTCTCCGTGGCGTCGAAAGAGGAAGGAGGAAAACAGGACGTGGTTTTTGCTCTTGAATCCTGCTTTTTATGCCTACGGAAAGAGCCGAGCGAGCTGTCAGCGAAACACGAACTATGCTGCGCGATTGTTACGTTTTGAATAAAGACAACAAAGTATGTGTTTTTTTTTCAGACGTTTTGTAGGCAGACGAATGAGTGGAATATCATTCAGGCAGGCGAGATGGTTGGTACATCGCACCCCCGAGGCTAGTAGCGAACCGCCCCAAGAAACCCGACATCCCTGCCCAGCGCGTTTACATGCCTTGATGAAAATGACGTTCCGTTGAATCATCGTCAATTTGGGATTTTTTTTTCAGAAAAAAAATAATACGGCCGCAGGACACTATGGAAATAGAAACTCATGCCGTGCAAGGAAATGAGAGTTTGGTGATGCTGAGGAAATAAAAAATAAACAATCCGACGGGTGACTGCGCCGCAATCCGCATGCGGGTTCCCGTCAGCCATTTTGTTTGAAATTCCTTCTGAAAAATCAACTTCAAATACTTGGCTGCTCTTTGATATCGAAGGCTGAATTGGATTGTTGCGGGCCCTCAAGGACCGGAGTTGGACACCTGAGGTCTAGGACTATGTCCACGTCGGGTTTAGGACTGGATTCGTGTCGGTTTTCAAATGAGGTCGAAGTTTGTGTCGCATCTAGGATGAAATATATTAGAAAGCTGCACGAGTAACCCGGTGGCATTTATGTGTTGCCCGGTAGCTTTCGCACTTTAGCACTTAAGCACTCGCTGCGCTTCAATGCTTGAAAGCCTGGGGAGTCTTGCCCCCGAGGTCCTTTAGGCTGTATAAAGACGGTCTACATCCGCACTGTGCGTGTGTGAGTAAATTAAATCACACCACCAGGGGCCACGGCGCGGTCAGACACATGCTCTCTGGCGGTCTCTCTCTCACACACACACCAGCCCACGCGAGCGTGCGTCAAAAAACAAATGTGTTTATTCAATCTAATCCGCAACCAACTTAAGCTTCCGCCGGGCGCAGGGGCGAGAGTTACTCATCAAAAAGTGGATGCGACACATTCTTTAAATTCCGCCGGAGGATTTGTCTGCTCGCCGCTGACCTCTTTGAGGGCGGTGCACGTAACGTGCCGCCGGCTAACGCGGTCGACGTCGGCGACAGTACTGTGCTGAATGTCACGTAATCCGAGGGCCAGGTGCAGAAGAGCGAGGTAGCCAGAGAGGTTAAGGTGGAAACAAATAATAGGATCTTCAAAAGAATGTCGAGGGAGGCAGTGAAGGAATGCAAGAGGCGAGCAGCAGCATTTAGGACCAACTGGAGGTGCTAAGTGGAGGATTGGCTGACTCCAAAGTCAAGGGGCAGGTGCAGAAGAGCGAGCTAGCCAGAGAGGTTAAGGTGGAAACAAATAATAGGATCTTCAAAAGAATGTCGAGGGAGGCAGTGAAGGAATGCAAGAGTCGAGCAGCAGCATTTAGGACCAACTGGAGGTGCTAAGTGGAGGATTGGCTGACTCCAAAGTCAAGGGGCAGGTGCAGAAGAGCGAGATAGCCAGAGAGGTAAGGTGGAAACAAATAATAGGATCTTCAAAAGAATGTAGAGGGAGCCAGTGAAGGAATGCAAAAGGCGAGCAGCAGCATTTAGGACCAACTGGAGGTGCTAAGTGGAGGATTGGCTGACTCCAAAGTCAAGGTGTGCTGCAAGAGGGAAACACTCTAAAAAATGCTGGATGGGGACCCTCGAGGACCGGAGTTGGACACCCCTGAGGTAGAGACTAGGTCTATGTCCATGTTGGGTCAACTGCTTGGTTCGCGTTGGGTTCCAAACTGGCTTCACTTAGGGTCAAGGTTGAGGTCTGGGACTATGTTTATAAAGAGGATCCAAAGTTTTTGTAATGTTCAGCACTGCCCTACCTTCAACCTAGTCAAGAGCTACAGGAACCTAGTCCAAGACTCTTCATTTCACTTGTGCCGGTTTCCACAGAAGCAGAGTTCTACACCTGACACGAGCCTTGACTAGACCCAATAAAAATGTTTTGTTTAAACTACTCTCCGTGAACCATGTTCTAAAACCTTCAAATAAACTCGTCTACAGCCGACATGGCCCTTTGTCTTTGAAGTGTCCTTCCATCCTAAATGTGTCCAATATTCTGTTCTTTCTGACTCTCCGGGCCCCTCGCACAGCGGCAGGCAACTTGGCGAGGTCTCGTGTGGAGAGAACGATAAAGGCCAGCGGTTTGCGGCGGGATTGAAGTGCATATCTGTTAAGGGGTGGATGGAGCAGATAGAAAGTGGAGCCGGGAGGAAGCGGACAATTTTCTGCATGAATCAGCGAGACTTTTCGAGGCCGTCGGCAGGGAAAAATATAGAGCGCGACTCGTGTAGACGTTATACCATCGTTCCGTATCAGAATTGATCGGATACAGTGTTCACGTCGAGAGTATTTGAAGTTTCAAACCAGTTAGTTGCAGAATTCCTCATTTGTAAACCAAAAAACAAATGGTGACGTCGCATCATAAGTATAATTAATTCACCATTAGAATTCATTTTAATAGAATTGCGGTTTTTCACCCCAAAAAAAAATCAGCAATTCAGCATTACTTGTGTCGTTTATTTGCAAAAATTTTCATTCTTATCTTTAAAATTCAAGTTATGATAAGTGATTGAAGAGAAATAATTGTTGTTTTCCGCCAAACTCAAGGCAATTTCACAAAGTCAGTCCATAAATCGTTAGAACATTTTTAGCATGTATTTGGTATCATCTAAGCGGTGAAAGAAGTAACAAAAAAAACAACAACAAAAAAAAGACAATATTGTGTTTTGCATATGTAGCTGCGGAATTTATTTAGCCAACTTTCGCGTGCCATGAGATTCATACTAAAAGTAGTTCTAAATATTTAACCTGATTTTTTTTGTTCAATTTTTGCAAATGTTGAGATTTTTTTTTTTTTTTAACGATTTGTAAATTGAAAACAAAAAAACAGCAGCCGAGTTGAAATCCGTTTCTGCTGCGCGGCTCACTCGGATCTACCCCGCCGCAAGCCGATTTTCTGCCAACCGTCAGATGAATCATGCACTACGGGGCCTCTCGTCACAACGCCCCCCCCCCCCCCCCCCCCCCCCCCCGTTTAAACTTTAATGACCAAACATAGACCTTTACATCACGGTGAAATCACAGCAGAATAAAACGTCCCCGTCCGCAGCCAAACGCAGCACTCCTAACGATCTGTTCATTCATTTTTTTTTATAGCCGATACCACAAACTCAAAAGGCACGAGCCAACTTTTAGAATCTGTCCGGTTTATTACCGCCGAAAGTTTTCACCGTGATGTATAATCTCGGCATACTTTGAGAGCAAGATGTTGAAAATACGTTACGGCGAAGGCGGCGACAGCAGTCATAACTCCGTAGCAGAAAACAAACAAGCGTAAAACAAAGCAAGCGGCACCATCGCTCAAACTAAATGGGTGACTCGTCCCGGGCGGACGAGCTATTAATTTTCCTCAATGCGAGAGCGTAGCGTTTCCCAAACGTCGGACATGTTGTTTGAGCAGATCAAAGGCAAGATAATAAACAGGGCAATAATGTTACAAAAATTGATGGCATGACATTGCCTCAAAGGCACGCGATCACCAAGAAGCATCGCATCACGTTGTCGAGGGTTAAGGGTTTTTAAAAAATGTATTTTGTTCAGTTCCGCAAAACTTGAAACAGATAAAAACAACAACAAAAAAAACAGTAACGTAAGTGGTTTCTCGGAAATTTTAATTTTCTGATACCAGTAATGAGGATATTGTTGTTGTTTTTTTTTAAAAACACAGACATGATTTTTGTCTTTCAACCAATGACTGGACACCACCCAAAATTTGGATGCTAACAATCACATGAAACTATTCGGGTTGGTGGGATACACTATATAAGCAACTGAGGCCTTTTATTATTTTATTTTTTTTCTTGGTTTCCACATGCGCAGCAAAGTCATTACCGTCTGGCGGAGCGCAGTCAGTTTCGCAGTTGGACGCACGGAAAAGTCAGGCCAGGCCACCCGCAGTTTTGATATATGAGGCAATAAACTGTAATGCAGTGAAGTCACCTTCAGACCCCATCGTAGAAATATAACACTTAAAGTAGTATTTGGGTGACTTTGCTTTTTTTTGGTGGTTATTTTACTGAAACATTAGCTCAAGAGTGCAGAGGATTTTAGCGCCGCCGCCGCCACCACCACCGCCAGACTCATAATTCAAAATAATTTACTCAAGGCAAGTGGGTGAGCGTTTAATTCGAATGTTGATCTGTAGAAAAGGATCAATATTCGAAGTCACGTTTGTGAGTCACGGAGCCGCTCGCAGTCACTTAAAAAGATGCGCCGTGACTCTTAGCATTGAGCTAATGCTAGCTCGGTTTCGTTTTCACTTCTGTAGCCTTGCCTCTTTGTCGTCACGTTTCCAGTCACACGTTTCTTTCTGTAATTATTGAGCAAAGTGGCTAATTAAGTAAGGCGAAATACAAGTAGCGCTGTGACTGATATTAAGGTAAAATTAATATCTTATCCTGAGAACGCTAGATTTTTGTTTCACTTTCCCTGCCGTCGCTTGTGTTTTCTGCTCCCTGTATTGGCAAACCGGGCTCAAAATTTCTCACTTTTATCATCTGCTTTGTTGCGCAACGGTATGAAAATGCAGCCGCCTGCTATAAACAAGGCACTAATTAGCCGTCACGTCAGAGCCGCCGCCGGCGGGCTGCCGGTTCGCGGTGTCAAACCGTAACTCAAAACGTTTGTTCCAACAAGGCACAAAACAAAAAGTGAATTGATGAAATGCATTATTCATCGCCGTCGCCACGACCTTGCTGAATGGAAATTACAGAGCACGCAGCTCATCAATATTTGAAACGTTATTTGTGATTAGTGTAAACAATTCATTATGAAGCGGATACGTAGCGCCGGGCTAAGGGCGTGCATGTTTTGCGCTAATTGGGAGAATGTGGCGAAATGACTCCACAAACACGTATCGGTAATCAATCCTAGCTCATTAAAAGTTGATTGGAAGTGGAATTGTGAAAGAAAACAACGTTAGTGTGAGTTGGGAAAGATGGCAAACATTAAACAAGATCTGTAATCGTTTCCAGTTAGCTTGGGAAGTGAGCCAAGCGCTACCTGAGACAATTACATGATGATTTTGTACAAAACGCCTTCTTGAAATGTGCACGATGTGTAAAAAAATGTAGTTGAAGGCCGTCTCATAGGATAATCACATTTCAACAAGCACGCGAGCGCTTTTTCTACTCACACTCGTGAAGAAACCCGTTAAGAAGAGCCGCCGTAATTGCCGTAACTTTATCATGCAAAACCCTATTAGCCGCCGGCTTTTATTACGCCCCCCCCCCCCCAAAAAATAGATAAGGTGTAATGCAAGAAGTGGCCGAGGAAATGAACACCGCTTAACTTTTTTAATAACGGAATCAAATGAGTTGTACAGAACATGAGAGGGAAATGTTACCTTTTGTATCTGGTTTCAGCCGCCGCGTGTTCCCGGCAAAGACGCAATTAGCCGCGACCTACTTCAAGAGCGGGACACGTGATATTTTTTTTTTGTAATTGCGGTATTTTTCGCGGCACGATCCCCAGTCAAACTGCAGGAGAGAAAAAAAAAAAAAGAAGGAAGATGGGGCGTATAATGACACCGCACTTTGTGGGAGGTTAATGAACAATTAGCAAATTGGCTAACGCGTTCATTCATTCGGGCAAATTCATTCAAATGACATTGTAATCAAACTGAAGATTTCTGGGACGCAAAAGTAGAAACAGCGCTTAATCAAGAGTTGTTTTGTTATTGTTTGTTCTCCAGACTTGTCTTAGCAAGTAGCTGGTTGGTTCAAAGCAGCTTCGCGCAAAGTAGTTAGCGCTTAGCTTGTCAGATTTATCCCTCAGCTTGAGACATATCGATATAAAGGTAAATAGCATTAGCATACACGCTTCTAGCATGCATTTTTAATCAGTGTCTCATTTGTGACCACAGCTTCAAAAAAAGTCCCATTTTTGGCCAAAAATTGTCGTCTCTCCAAAACCTCATAAGCCAGGTCAGTCGTTTTTCACGGCAGCGCTTATTTTTCTTGCCTCGCACTCACCGTGTTCATTATTATCCACGCTATTGCTGCCTTCACCTCCTCCTCTTCCCAAAATAAGTTTTCAGCCTGAAGGTCTTTGCTCGCTACCCACCACCGCCCCCCCCCCCTCGCACAAGAGGAGAGAAAAAAATGTTGGCGCCGTAGTGGAGAATGCGGTCGACGAGATGCTGCGCCGCCATACTTACAAACGTACAATTGTTGACCGGGTAAAAGAGGGAGAGCCTTTTTATTACTTCCACTCAAAATAACGCCGGCATTCAGTTTTTTTTTCCTTTGCGCCACCTGCTCAGAGAAACTGAACAATCTGTTTGTATGGCAAGGTTATTTATTCTCAAACGACCCGTTCCAAAGTAAAGGCAACCAATCATACGATGATGAGTCATCGGTCGCCTCATCCTCGGTCCCGGTGACATGCCCGTCAATCAAAGGCTCTCAAAGTGACGCGCCGCATCTGAAGGAGACACGCTGGGTATCATCAAAGCCGTCAAAGAGACGCTTGACCTCTCCGGCTGTCACATGACTGTCATTAATAGAATGATTGCTCAGACGCCATAACGCGAGTGCTGTGACGAGGCGACCGCACCGACGCCCCTCGCCGGCGCTTTTTGATCGAGCGCTCCGGACTGTCGCTCACACCTATTATGTTTGTTCGCAAATGATGCTCGCGTCCTTGCTTTGAACTCGGCATTAGTCAATCAATCGACCGCTTGGGGGGTTGTCTGCGAGTTTGCGTGCGTCTGCGCGGCAAATTCAGGCTTTTAAATCTCTGATTGATGTCCTGTCAAAGGTTCAAGAGCCCGTTTAAAAATGTCAAACTGTTCACTTCAGAAGCAGGAATAATTTTACGTTGAGTCTAAAGGTGTAACCACAAAATCATTTTGGCACATGGGCAAATTTTGCCATTGGCTGGGAAATGGAAAAATACAAAGGAGCACTGGGCAAAACACCAAGGGCTCTATTTTCATGCACGTGCGCTTCAAGTCCGAAATTTGGTAGGCATGTCTAGCATGAGTAGACCCACAAAAAAGTCTCAAGAACACATGCTCAAAAAAGACACAGGAAGTCTTTGAAGCAGACATGTTGGCCATTTCCAAGTTGGTAGCGGCGCAAAATTCTGGGGGGTTCATCCCCTCAGGGTAGTTTCACCCGAACATTTGTCGTTACACCCACATAAAAGTCTCAAGAGCCCGTTTAAAAATGTCAAACTGTTCACTTTGGAAGCAGAAATAATTTTACGTCGAGTCTTAAGGTGTAACCACAAAATAATTTTGGCACATGTGCAATTTTGCCATTGGCTGGGAAAAATACAAAGGAGCACTGGACAAAACACCAAGGCCTCTATTTTCATGCACGTGCGGTTCAAGTCCGAAATTTGGTAGGCGTGTCTAGCATGAGTAGACCCACAAAAAAAAGTCTCAAGAACACATGCTCAAAAAAGACACAGGAAGTCTTTGAAGCAGACATGTTGGCCATTTCCAAGTTGGTAGCGGCGCAAAATTCTGGGTGGTTCATCCCCTCAGGGCAGTTTCACACAAACTTGTGTCATTACACCCACATAAAAGTCTCAAGAAACAATGAATTAACGGGCACACAAAGTCCTTCATTTTGGTTTGATGCTTGTTTGTTACGCAAAGCAAAGAAATGACCAAGAAAGTATAAAAACACCTAAATTGGGGCACGCGTTAGAAGAAAATTTGTGGATAAAGGTTCAAGGTTGAGAATCCATGCCACGTGACCCCAGGATATTTGTATAAAAAAAAATCCCAAATGAGAAAAAACGAAAGCTCATCAACATTTTTAGCAACTTTTGTCCACAACAAAATAGCCATTTCTCCTAGTCGAGCCGATTAGCTATGCACCGGCGCGCCATTCGCCACAGGCGACAAAGATTCCTCGTTCCCGGTTGCCTCGGGCCGCTCTCACATGTTTACATGACGATCAGCAAAATTGTGGCTGAGAAAACGTTCCTAAAACGCTCCACTGGCTTTAGTGCGTTAAAGGCGCCATCGGTGTGGATCATTGCTACGTTTCCCGTAAAGAGTCAAATGGAACATGATCGCCTCTTCCTTTTTCAACCATTTGAGATCCTGACAGGATGGCAGGTTCGGTTTTGGGGCCGCTTTGCCATTCCAGGCATAAGGCGCCTAGAATATTTTCAGGGTATGTGGAAATCTACAAGAATATCAAGACATTCTAGAAGGAAATGTGCCATCCTAGTGTAACAAAGCCTTGGCCTTAACGGTCCTCCGGCGGGATTAACGGCCTCGCCGCTCTTCTGACGTCCATTCCGGCTGATTGGACTGTCGGTGCGACTGTGTCATGACTAATGCAACGGCGACCCCGGAGCTCATTAGGGGCCGGTGCCATCTGTCGACTTCTAAACAGCTCGTGACGAGCCGGAGTCTGGCAACCTCCCGCCGATTGCGCCCTGACAGGCCCGGCGTGAGTAATCGATGATTCTGGAAGTCTGGAAAACGGATCCGATTGTTGT
This sequence comes from Hippocampus zosterae, assembly GCF_025434085.1. Lineage (NCBI taxonomy): Eukaryota > Metazoa > Chordata > Actinopteri > Syngnathiformes > Syngnathidae > Hippocampus > Hippocampus zosterae. The sequence goes on from NC_067466.1 coordinate 16,238,156, forward strand.
TGGCCGTCAGACGCAATGAGAAGTGACCGCGTGCTAATACAAACTAGCTGCCTGGAACATCCTTTCTTTGTGAACCTTGGAGGAATTTCTAAATGTCACAGCGGCTAACCATCGATTTAAAAGGCTTCACGCACAGCGAGCAAGGAGGCCACGAAACGACTTTGCTCCGTCAGACGTGCTAGAAAACAAGGCTGAAGATACAACCAAGGATGTGGAAATGCCAGGCTTTGAGAGCCGAAACAATCCGAGCGATACATATTCAGATTTATGTATTTTTAACCCGGTTACAAGCGGCCGAAATGAGTTTTCTCCGCAGGGTGTCCGGGCTCTCCCTTAGAGATAAGGTGAGAAGCTCGGTCATCCGGGAGGGGCTCAGAGTCGAGCCGCTTCTCCTCCATATTGAGAGGAGCCAGGTGAGGTGGCTTGGGCATCTGATTCGGATGCCTCCTGAGCGCCTCCCCGGTGAGGTGTTCCGGTCATGCCCCACCGGGAGGAGACCCCGAGGAAGACCCAGGACACGCTTCAGAGACTATGTCACCCAGGTTGCCTAGGAACGACTCGGGATCCCCCGGGGAGAGCTGGACGAAGTAGCTAGGGAGAGGGAAGTCTGGGCTTCCCTGCTAAAGCTGTTGCCCCCGCGACCCGGCCCCGGATAACCGGTAGATGATGGATGGATGGATGGATGGTATTTTTAACCCCATAGGCGCAAATCCACATTCCGGTTGGGGGGTACGGCTTTCTGAAATTTCGAGGTGTCGGATGTCAAATGACTCATGGGAAGGGTGCTAATATTCATGGTATGCCTACTGCGCTAAAGAGTGGACAGCATTCAGTTGTTCAATTGACGGGGGTTCAAATTCAGGTTCAAGGTATGACTCGTAGGACTTCCCGGTCAGATGGCGTCTTCCAAAATAACCGTGGCTTCCAAATGCGGATTGACGGTACTACTTGTAGACTTCTGCAACCGGTTGAGAAAACGGCTGAATGCAAAGCTACTTGACGGCCTCATAAACGTCCTGCGTTTGTGCGCATTGGCAAATTGGTCTTCTCGCTTCTCCGGCAAATGGAGGTCAGGTTGTCAGGCCAGACAAACGAGCGCCCGGCATACCGATCATCGGGGGCAAAAACGTTTCAGAGCGCAGTTCCATTATTGAGATCGGGCTGCGGAGGACTATGACATGATTAAGGCCAGCTGAGATGCGGCGCGGGGTCAGGAGTGAGCGCGCGAAGATGCTTTCCGCGTTCCAGTCTCATTCAGATCAGGGCAAAGTCCAAACTCTGACGATGTGTATTCATCTTCTGTTTTTACCGTCTGGTTTATATCAAGTTTTATTGCCGAAAAAAAAAAAATATATTGCTCAATTGTCCCTGAAGTACCAATTTTGAAGTCGACCATGGAGGTGTACAAGTAGTACCGTCTTCCTAGATGTTTGTGATCCTTTTTGGTTTCGTCTGTAGCACTAGCTAAAAAAAAAAAACAAATACGAAGCCACTGACAAACCGCAAACTCCCCCTCCCTCGTGATTATGCCCGAAAAATGAAGATTTGCATCGCTCTGCCAAGTGCACATAAGCCCCCTCATCACGATCAGCCTTTGACAGACACGAAATCCTCCGAGCAAGCGCCGATATAAGCAATGCTGCGGGTTTACGAGCTTGTCAACGCCCCGCGTCGGAACGTGAATCACCATCGCCGACGTGTCAGTTGAAACAAAAGGAGACAAAAAAAAAAAAAAATCTATCTCAATCCGAGCCCCCTAAAAGTCGTCCGTCAGCGCTCGTTGGTGCCTTTTTTTACGACGGACAGCAGAAAATGGATGGCGAGCCGCCGCCGGCGTGGCCTCCGCGCTTTTACTCGCGCCGCCGGTTCAAAGCGTGGAGTGCTTGGACGTTGCGTTGCGTTAAAAAGGGATGTTTCTCCTTAATTAGCGGGCGGCGTGCAGAACTAGCGAACAACTTTGTGTTTCTCCTGACCTTCAGCTCAGGCTGAAGGGGTTTTGCTTCCGTCACTCGTGTGGTCGCGACTGCCTGGAACAATTTAATTAGTCGCCCATTTGTTGGCAGGAAGTGGTTGTGTGTGGCGTATGTCAAAAAAAAAAAAAAAAAAAAAATCGAGTTACTTAGGTACCATCTGGTGAAATCTTGGCGTTGTTGCTACGTTCGTTTGCAATGACTGAAAAAATGACATTTAAGTATCATGAATTGTGTACATGCTAGATGCTATATATAGATTCGAGACAATTTTGTTTCATCAAATCAAATTCATACTTTAAAAATTTTTTTTTAAATAAAATAAAATTTTATATGTAGTGATCCGAGTCCGAGTCCCTAAACCACGTCACCTAACCACCAAATACGGGCTCACTATTTAGCTGTGTGTATTTTCATTTTTTTTTTCATTTATTTTCTGCTACTGAACTATTATCACGCCTTAAAAACTTTTTTTTCCCAAAAGTATTTGATTCATGATTAAGATATTAGTTAGCTACGGGTGCACTTCTGTTTTTTTGTTTCTTTTCGACTGAACAAAAACTCAAAAGTGTTTCGTTTCGTTGCAATTACGGCAACTTCCCGCTAAAACCGACTAGTGCGCTGCCTATTTCCAAAGCAATTAGGACGGTAATTAATGAAACCGGGCACCTGTAGCACAGGCGCAATCATAGGATTGGGATGGGGGTGGGGGGGGGGGCATGAAAAATGCAACAATCAGATTAATCAAGCAAAAGGCACAGACCAATTACTCACAAAGCACTCCGGCAACAGGTGATGCTTATCATTAAATTGGAGGGAGATCGCAGGCGCCGGCTTCGTTCATCACGCGGGACCTTGACGAAGCGCCGACGCAGGGGGGGGGGGGGGGGGTTTCAGGGCGTGATTAACGAGCGCGCAGGTGACTTTGCCAGGTAACACATCAACATCTGCTCCGACATACTCGGGATCCCAGCCTGCCCGGTTGGAGAAAGTCAAGTTTTTTAACCTTGCTCGTCACTCAGGGCCACGCCGACGAGAGCGTTGGCACGTCGGCGGTTGTTTTTGAAGCTAGATAACATTTTGTCAACAGAATAGAATGTGCAACGTACTTTTTTTTTTTTTTAATCAAAATAGTGTTCATATTTCCATCTCTCTCTCTCTCTTCACTGGAAGGATTCGCCAATCAAAAGTTTTTATCTGTTGTGGCTCTGTTTTGTTTCATATCCCAAGACTTCTCGTTTGTTTTTGTCATCGGAGACGATGAACTTCGGCGGGAACGCAATTGAAAATGATAGATGAGCCGTTTCGGGGCAGACCCACGCGCAACGCGGTGCGGGCGACTTTGATTGATTGATTTTGGGCGTGTTTGTTTTCAGGCACTTTTGCGACTCCGGAGAGTTGCTCGGCATCGCCGGCGAAGGTTGCGGGGCCACAAAAACGCTTGCGTCGGTCGGGATTATTTTCTTATCTGTACTCTCCACGCGGAGATTACGTGCACGTTTTTGGGGTTATGGTTCAAATGCGTTCATTGAATTGAGCTGATGAGCGTGAATGGAATTTAATGGTTTGGTTTATTTACTTACTTGTTGCCTTGCTACTGTTTTACTGAACATCTGGTTTGACAGAGAAAAGTCCTGCTACATTTTGCAAATAAGGGCACCCCCCCACAAAAAAAAAGTACAGATGTCAGTGCAGAACAAGTGCTTTGAAAGCTTTCTGCGCTCTTCCATTACAATCTGCAAGTCAATATTTCATTAAGCCAACAGCGGGGGCTTGTTAACAAAAAAAGGCTTGCTGCCTTGTCAGACGTCTTGTCGGACTTTTGATTGCTTCTGCATTTACTGGTCCTGGTTTACAAGAGAAGCCATGTCCAGAATTTGACCAAAATATCAATATGAGCTCTGATTGGGTCATCACTGGACAGAATGCAAAGTGGCTCGGGAGGCTGTAAATAGACCATAATTAAGTTTTTGGAAACTTCAAAATAAAAGTGAAGCCTGAGCAACTGGCTAGAAACAGTGAAATATTGACCACTTGTTGGAAAATGTGTCCTCCCGCTTTAGGTAAAAGCAGGTCTAAGTTGTGGCGCAGGAGGCAATTTTGAGGGATTTGATCGAAGCGCAGACAGACAGATTCTGCGATCGATGTCATTATATTGCGTGGATAACACAACAGCAGGTGCCGAACCCTACGAGTCCTTCGCTAGAATCAATGCATTATTGTAATCATCAGCTTGATTAGATATACCTGTATTAAAACACCCCCATGGGCCGTGGGACAATTCCGCGGGGCTGGGGGGGGGGGGGGGTGTCACACATACATGAACCGTCACATTAGTGTGTGTTTGCCCTGGTCAACTTTACCGCTTTCACTGGCCAGGAAGTAATTCGGCAGTGTTACCCCCACGACGGCGCAATCGCCTGTTTTTTTCCTGCGCTCAGCTACAAAAATACCTAAAGAAAGAAAATTCCACCCATGCGCAGTTATCAATTAAATTTCACTGAAATGTTGTCTTTAAAAGGTTTTTTCAGTTCTCCTTGACTCAAATAACCTTGCTTCAAAACCAGGCGGAAAGAAGCAAAAGATATTTTCTTCCTTTGTGTTTGACTTCTGTTGTTACAAATTTCAAGAGAACCTGAAATGCAAATACGTGGGGAGAGAATCAGGAGGAAGCAGAGTGAACTGTAACAACACAATCCCCCCCCCCCCCCCCCCGGCCCCCATGCCGCACAATTTCTCCGCGTGGCTGGCTTGCCGCCGCGTGTGACATATTTGAATATTGAAATGATGCTTGATGAATGGAGAGCCATGCAGGTAACACAGTAGGACCCAGAGGCGTGGGTTTCTAATATCGCTGACATCACGCCACGCTAAAAGACGTGCTGTGGGCCCGTGATAGGAGGGTGGCAAAAGCAGGACCGTCGGCAACACAACAGCGACACTCAATGCAAAAAAAAGAATGTAAAATAAGACATGTGGATATTCAAACAAAGCTCCAAAATTCCAGGAGGATGCATCCCAAGTGTTCCGTGCCATCCCACATCTGACACCACGTGTCGCGGAACTCCCCAAAGTAGTCTCTCCAACTAATTACAGTCACTGTAACGCTTCTGTGATTTCTAGAGTGAGTCTGTTGCATAAGTTTGGTCCCACCTCATAGCCCCCATTTTGGCCCCAATTCAAGTGCAAATTGCGAGCGGCGTTTGCACCGTTGTGGGAGTGAACAAAGGTGACTCAGGCCAACCAGACCATTAAAATCCCAGAGAGCCCACTTCCCAGTGCCTTCCTCCTCAAACCTCCACCATCACAAATACGTTGAATGATTTCAATATAAAAGCGCTTTCCATTTCCAGTGTTTTATTCGAACGTACATCAAAACCAGAGTTCATTTTAGTTCCCTGGAGGTTAATTAGCAACAAGAGGGCATTATAACCTCATTCTAATTATTCTAAAACAATCACTAGAATCCACTGCGACAGCCCGTACCAAAATTAGAGAAAAGGAAAAGTAAACGCAACTTGTCTCAGGTGGTGTTTACACCCGAACGTAAATCCCACTTGAACGCTGTCGCTCGCCAAAACACCAGCCTTACATCCAAGTGCACGCATGTGTGTGTGTGTTCAGTGCAGGTGGAGTATTTTCAACTACTCATGAATTTAAAAAAAAAAAAAACGGTAGACTTACTTGGATCTTTCCTCCTGTTGATTTCAGACATTTGCGGCATGTTTTCTTGTCCCACAGTCTGACAGGAGACGAGGAGCAACATGCTTCCTGGGGGTGTTGCAGAGAAGCTTGTCTGTGCTCAATAATTCATATCGGTGTGCGTGTGTGTGTGCGTGTTCTCATGAAAACCACAGTGGACTGGCATAAATGTTTCACCAGCAAGTGCAGCAAGTTCTGTCAAAGGGCATTAAAAAAAAAGTTTGTGTGTCCCTGTAATATTTAACCATGACGGTAACAGCCGGATAAGTCAACCACATTGCAGTCATGCATTTTCCTGAAATATAATATCTACTCACCGCACCACGAGTAGCTATCCGGCACACTCTGCAGCCGAGTCAATAAAATGCACTGCACAGGGAAATACGGGTCATATTTGCAGCCATGTAAAAAAAATATATAAATACACACCTAACTTTAAGAAACTTCCCAAATTGTCACCCAAAACCCCTCGTACGCTTATAACGAGCTTCAAATTGTGTGTTTTCATTTCATTTTAGCGATATAAAAACGCCCCAATACTTACACGCTGAACGGGAAAGTAGATGGGAGTCGAGTCAATAAAAGCCACCATGTGAGCAACTTTTGGTTCACATCCATTTACGTCGCAACTGAAATATCAAACGTCTAAAAGGTGACATTTTAAAACCGAACATCTCACTTGAATAAACTTCTGCCTGCCAAATTAAACAATCTGCCTCAGCCGAGTCTCAAACATCAAGCGTGACCGTGAAAGTACTAATTAACATTCCGTCTAATGGCGGCTGCGTGTGCTTGCACTCCGAGAGGCGAATCATCAAGGGCAGCAGCAGCCTAGTGAATTTTGAGAAGGACTTTATTTGTTTTGTTTTTTTGCACCCCTTATTGAAAGAAACGAGCCTGGCCCGAGACGGCTGGCGCTCGCTCGATGAAACTGCAGCCAGACGGATGGTATTGAATGTGAATGTGTTAGCTCCCAGCTAACGGGTGCAGCGCTAATACACCTGATGGTGATGCGAAAAGAAAGTTTGGAGAGTAAAGCTATGCTATTAAAACAGTGATGTTTGATGTATTGTTTATGTTAGCATATACATAGTAACGTTTTCTCTCTTTTTTTTCGTTTTTAAGGGCGATAAATCAGGACTGTTTTCTTGAATTTCTATCATCTCAATATCACACACGTTCACGTTTGGGGGTGGGTAGGGATCGTATCGGCTCCAAAAAAACGAGGTTCACTGTACTGTACACAAAACGAGAAGTGCTAAGAGTGTCTCTTCAGGCATTTATTGACAAAAAAAACAAACAAATATATTGCCGCACTCACACTCATGATGGCCGTTTGCGCTACAGACTGTGTATGATGGTCCTCCTCTTAAGGCTCTCCACGTACTCGTTGGCCTGGTCTAGGCTTGTCTTCTGCTCGATGGTGGGCGGCGGGCCCTCCACCAGTTTGACAAAATAGTGGCAGTAGACTTTGTCCATGATGCCAAACATGCCTCTGCCGTGGTAGCGGATGCGCTTCAGGTACATGCCTTTACCCGTGTAAGACTCGGCTGCGGCGCGGCCGCCACGAGCAAAGCGAGGAAAAGAGAATGGAGACGAAGAGGAACATTAAGCTCATGTCATGGTACAGAGTCGTAAATTAACGATCCGTTGCGGGCTTGTAAACGTTAAAAACTAACTTAATGATGGCTAAAATGGAAATATGAAAAGAAGGGTGGAGAAAAAAAAAGTACTGTATAGTCGTCGGTGATGTTACAATGCCCTCTAGGGCACTGGAATGGAACTGCAATGTTGGAGTGCCAAGAGTTATGACGTAATAATATAAAAATGAAGTATACATTTTTTATTCTGACAATTTTAATCTGACAATCTGACACTTTTGGTTTATTGTCATAAAAAATTGTCGTTTTCTTTAAAAAAATATTGTAACACGATATTTTTCTCTGACTGCGGGTTCGTTGTTAATTTACTTGTCATTTTATGATTTTACTCTTGCAAAAAAAAATCTCAAACTTATGTGTTTTTTTTTAATACTGCTTTATTTTGTGTGCTTTTTTTGGGGACGGGGGTGATTATTCTTGTAAAAATCTGATTCCGTTTACACATTTGTGCGTCAGCTATGTTCTTCTAAAACATTCTTGTACCGGAAGTTTTACCAAATATTTCTAATTGTATTGTTGTTTTGGCATATTTTTGTAACAATAGTTATTTTCTGATGAAATTGTATCCTTATTCTTGTAATAAAAAAAATCTTTGCCATGTTAAATTATAACTTCATTTATATAATCAGACCTCGTAATATGACTTCACTGAACAGTATTGCTTAATAAGTACAGTTCTAATTCTGTGCCAATTCCTATGTCCTAATCGTATATCCATGTTTCCAAAGTGGATTCACTCACCCACATACAAATTGGACTTGTACTCTACGTTGTGATTCTTCACCGCCATCTCCTGAGCTTCCAAAAGAACCTGGAAGGTAACAATCAGAATTTCAATGATGATTCGGACGTTTGAATGAACAGATTGAGTTTAGATTTAGAAACAAACTTCTCTCATGATCTTGGCCCCTTTTTTGTCGTTGAACTGCAACTGCGCCACAGCCTCGTCGATGCTCATCCCCCTAATCTGTTATGAAAAACAATAAAGGACCGTTTACACACCCCTGTTCAAATGCCAGGATTACCGTAAGTAATATGAAGACACGGAAACCATGATGAATCAATTTGATCAATTTTCCCACTCACAAAATGTTATAGCTCACCATTTTAGCCAGGTACCACATCTTGTCTTTGCTGTACTTGATCTGTCTCCTAGAATGATGAATCTCCTGTGTATGAAAGGGGGACATCACGCTTCATATTTGACATTTACAACACAACTTCAAGGGGGAAAGGACATACTGCTGGTCTGCGGGGCTCGCCAGGCAGCTGAGGCGGATAAACGATCTTGTTCTTCCTCTCCCAGTGTTTTTGTTCTCTTGTAGTGCTGGTGTGGAGGCAAGACATCTGTTGAGGACCGGCGGCGGCTACTGTCGCTAACCTGGAAACACGAATATAAAGAGGGGCTAAAATGAATATCGCTGAGGTCAGGTAAAATGACTTCAGTGCATCAATCCATCCATTTTCTATTGTGCTTTTACCGCTTGACTGTGATTACAGAGATAGATAGATAGATAGATAGATAGATAGATAGATAGATAGATAGATAGATAGATAGATAGATAGATAGATAGATAGATAGATAGATAGATAGATAGATAGATAGATAGATAGATAGATAGATAGATAGATAGATAGATAGATAGATAGATACGTGTGCTACTTGAATAATATCTAAGATAGGGGGTTCAGAATTGATTATCATAGTAACAATGTCGATTCGTCCTTCTGAGAGGCTGTGCATACAGTCATCGCTCCATACCTCGGATAAAAAAGTCCAAACATACTCCTTAGTGACGCAATACCTGTAATTAAAATACAAAAATCTAATATTAAAAAAATGTATAGGCATTGTAAATAATCAAATGTCGTCTGTTCCTTACCGCATCCTGTCATGGTTGCGGCCATTTTGGCTCCCCGTCAACGAATTACTTTACGGCAAAGGTTTGTTTTACATGTGTTGTACCATTAATTGAATTTAAAATATCCCAAAACACACACTTTGATATCAGTTGGAGTTAAAATAAACAGATTTTTAAAAATCTTTGAATTCAAACAAAACTTTTGTAAAACGTATGTGTCGTACTTGGGCTCACCCAACTTCCGTCGCAGCGGGCTTTTACGACACCGTGGTGACATACGGTCGTTGCCGTGACGCTCCACCGGTCTGTGGGAAACATGTGAGAGTTGCTTATTCTGTTTTACTTTCCAACAGTCTTTTTTTATATTCGGGAACCATTTAGACATTTACTATCATCATGCACGAACGGTTCCTTCCCGCCTCTCCCAATTGGTACTGTTCCCGCTGCTGTGACATCAACAGCGGCGGCTTACTCGGCGTTGGAGCCAAAAGCTTCATCTATTTGATTGATGTGTCAGCATCTACCTGCAGTCCTCAAGGTGAGTGGGGGTCACGTAAAAAAGAATAATATTCTACTACAAAATCGATTCCGAGTGTGCCGTAAAGTGTCGTTTTGACTATCGTGTGGCCATTTTCGCAAAAAAGTGGCAAACTGCGTAGATTTCTGAGCACCATGGAATGTTACCCACCACCATGCCCCTACTCATATTTACGTCTACCCCCCTCATCCATTAATCATACTTTTTTCCAATTGATGAAATATTTAACAATAGATACAGGTTTGCTTCCAATAAAAAGCAAACACGTCCAAACAAATGCATGTATCTAAAAAAAACCCTCTTATGTGGTTGCTTGTATCACGAGGCACCACTTTAATGTGACTTTATTCTGGTAATAATTTGATTCGGTTGCTATTGTGGCTTGACCCTGTGGTTCAAAACTTCATTTGAGTCTCTATAAAGATGCTCTCTAAAAAAAACTCTCTATTTCAGGTGTTCTCGTGGGCCACAGAGGCTTGGTGTCGGGCGTTTCCTTCTGCCAGGATGCGACGCAGAGTCACATCTGTGCGAGCTCGTCCGGCGACGGCGTCGTCATTTTTTGGGACACTAACACTCGAACTCTCTTACGGGAGCATGCGACTCATCAGGTCAGTTCTGTCGCTCCAGGTCTGATCGTAGTTCCAGAAAATGAGCGCCATTTCCTCCTCAGAGCGCCGTCTCGGCCTTGCACTGGTCCCCGCTGGACAAGAACCTGGTGGTGTCGGGTGACGAGAAAGGAATCGTGGCTTGTCACTGGTACAACACGGGAGACACGGCCAGCTTCTTCCCCGAAGCCAGAAGCATCGTCTGCCTCACCTGCTCCCCGCACAACTGGAGCACTGTGGCGGTCGGGTAAGACCAGGACACGAACGCTCAACTCAACTTTATTTGGAGAGTACTTAAATGAATAACCGTAGCTGAAACAAAGTGTTGGACGGAAACAAAATGGAACATAAAGATTAAATGATACAATTATAAGAACTATAGTAATAGTATTGAGACTATTTCATCTAGCTCGCTAAATTAAGTAAATAGCAAACGAGCTATTTATTGTATTTCCTATATTAAGCACTTATCAGTTTTTTTTTTTTATTTTAAATCATAAAATATTTTATTCACCCAGGATGTTCCAATGTATTTTTTAATCCACAGAATAATACACTTTGTGACTATTGGGTTACCTGATGACCACGATTCCTCACTTGTGTGTCTCTCGCCTTATTGATTGCACTTCATTCTCTCGCGCAGGTACAAAGACGGCCTGATTTTGCTGATCGACGTGAGCAAGAAGGGCGAGGTGACGCGTCGGCTGCGCGGCCACGACGATGACATCCACTCTCTGGCGTGGTCGCCGCTTGCCGGCGAGGATACCCTCAACTGGAGAGCGGAGGCTGGCGACGATAATGGTCACTTCGGGGGGAGTCACTGTGGGATCGCCTCGTTTTTAATTCCAAATTTTCCTCTAAATCTATAGTCTTGTGCGTGTTCCAGCTTTGAACGCGGTCAGTGCGGGAGAGGAGAAGGGCTGCTACCTGGCGTCGGGAAGCAAAGACCAGACGGTGAGGATCTGGAGCGCGTCCACGGGAAAAGGTGAGATGTACGCCGTCACAAAGTGTCCAAACGGCAGAAATAAAACAAACAACACAAACTATTTAACATAAGGCGGTTGAAACAAAAAGAAGACTACAAGACCAAAAAAAAAAACTAATACAGGTACAGTCTTCAGCTGAATTTGAAGCCAAAGAATGAAAAGCTGTTTACCAAAAATTAATAAAGAATTGGTAAATTGTGTTTTTATAAATTAAAAAAATATATATATATACATTTGCACATTTTCTATATAGCTTTTAGATGTACCTTTCACATTTTTGTATTTGTTTGATGCTAACTTAACCACACCATGATTGCGTTGAATAGAGAATCTAAACTCCAAAAGGAATTTTTTTACTGTTCAAATTCTGCGCCTCATCCCACGCAGGCGTGACCACCTTGAAGCTGCCCTACCTGAAGAGACGAGGCTCCGCAGTCGACCCGACGCTCAAAGAAAGACTCTGGCTCAACATCCACTGGCCCAAATCCCGACCCACGCAGCTCGTTTCCAGCTGCTTCAGGTCCGAGCGTCCGCGTGCCCCGCGTCTCCCGCAGCCCCGACGGTTAACACGCGTGCTTGTGTGCAGCGGCGAACTGCTGATGTGGGACCTGGCCCGGACGGGCAAGCAGAAGTGGATCCTGTTTGGCTCGTCGTTCGAGGGCCAGAACCACAGCAGGATCGTGTTCAACACCGCCGGCTTCACGCTGCCCGACGGCCGCCAGCTGCTCGTCAGCACGTCCTTAGACAGAGAGGTGGGCCTCCGTTCAGTTTACGCCCCATTTTCATGAACTATAGAAAGCGGTGTCAGGAAAAGCCGACTAGAGCATCAGAACTTTATTTCGGGGGAATCACGTCTTACCAAGGTCAGCTAGCTTATTGCTAACAGATAATGGGAAAAGTTATAGACGGGCTAACAAAACTGTCCTTCATCATTTATTTTTACAAATTTTGTTTGAACACAAACTAATCTTCATACCCCTTTTTCTTCCTCCTTTTTTTAATTGATTTATTTTTTCATACAAAAAAATGTCAAGTTTTCTTTTTCCTGATTAAATGTAAAATTTCGTTTTCAACTCCTCTTGTCATTTTTCCGGGCTGTAAAGGTGAAATGTTGGGACCTGTCCGAGCTGGAGTGCCTGTGGACGCTGCCCACGCTGGGCGGCTTTGTGTACAGCCTCAGCTTCTCGCCCGTGGCCACCGGCTGCCTGGCGCTGGGCGTGGGCGACAGCATGATCCGGGTGTGGAACACGCTGTCCGCCCAGAACCGCTACGAAGCCCGCTGCTTCTGGCAGGGCGTCAAGTCCAAAGTCACAGCGGTAAGAAGACACGTTTTCCTCGCGGATGGCATCGGGATTAGTTCAAGCGAATATTTTCATTGATTTCATTTGGAAATGATCATTATTGACTGACGAGGATTTTTTTAAAATTGATGTAGATTCTGGTGATTTGGCAAACGATCAAATCAAAAAATATATATTTTTCACTGTACTTTGTCTTTTTATTATTTGTTCAACTTTACAACAAAGAGAAAATTTGGCAAAATACATATTAAAACACATATTCGTGATTTAATATTCTGATTTTCAAAGCCTATCCTACATTATGTCGTCATTTCGGGGGGGGGGGGGGGGGGGTTTGCAGCTGGCTTGGCATCCAAAACGAGAGGGAACCTTGTCGTTTGGAACAGAAGACGGCAAAGTGGGAATCTACGAAGTCTTCTCCAGCAAGTAAGAAAAAAAACAAACTCGTCTTATTCAACAGGTTTCCATCATCCGCTTGTTGGTAACTTTGTGGTCTCCTCGCAGACCGCCTCAGATTTCGAGCACCTACCACAAAAAGACGGTGTACTCGCTGGCCTGGGGACCGCCGCTCCCTCCGATGTCATTTGGTAAAAGCGTATTTGCCACTTTGACCCGTCAGCATTACAACAATGAAGCTAGTCAGCAGACATGAAGAAAAAAAAAAAAACCGCAAAAATCGTCACCCGGCTCTCTCTCTCTAGCCTCATAATTGACTGTGTAACTGAACGAGCCCAGTTCATTTAAGCAACTGCGGGCAGATGGCGTTTTAATGAGTCCATTCGTCAAACCCTGACTCACGGGCCCTGATTGTTGCCATGCCGACCATCTGCCAATCGGCTTTAATGGGCTGAAATGAAGTTAACGTCAGCCCATGTCATTTGTCTTACTAAGGGTGTTCGTTTTTTGTTTTTTTTTTACTACATTCAAACACCTGTATGCTGAGTGGCCGCTACAAGGCATCTGCTCTTCCGATCACATTTAAACTTGCGCTGCCGATGGAGGGATCACTCTGCAAGGCCCGTCAACTAGTTACGCGAGTGACTTGACTTTGGCATTTGAAACCAAATAATAAAATCTCAAAAAGAAACTTTAAAATGTGTGGGGAGCCAGTCAAGGGATGCCAGGGTAGGAGTTATGTGCTCCCTCTTACGAGTACTGAGCTGCAGCATTATGGACCCACTGGAGACGCTTAAAGGAGGATGTCAAGTCATGGCGGCGCGTGTTTCCCCGCTGAGGTCGTGTGCGTGTGACCCGCAGGCGCGGCGGAGGGCAAGGCGTCTCACAGCCTGTACAGCTGCGCCGGCGAGGGTGTCATCCTTCAGCACGACCCCACCAAGCTGAGCGGCGACGCATGCGACATTGACAAACTCATCCGGCAGACAAATAACATCAAGGTGGGAAGGGGGGGGGCAAAGTGCTGCTGTTCAACCTTTTTGACATTTTGTAATATTCCGTCTATTATGATATGTTGTGACGGAGCAAACGGTGACTTGTGTTTTGCGAACAGCACAAGCTTTCTCCTCACACCGACCTCAGCTGGAAGCCGGACGGCAAAGTCGTGGCTATCGGCAACGAGGACGGGTAACGAAAACCCGGCTGCGCGCTCCATCTGCTGGCGACCCGTCGTCCGATCCCCCTCGTCTTCCCGCAGGTGCATCGACGTCTACCAGGCTCCGTCGCTGAAGCTGCTGTGCAGCATCCAGCAGCACCACAAGGTCATCAACGTGCTACGATGGCACCCTGAACACAACGTGCCCGCGGAGCTGCACGGCCTGCTGGCCTCGGGCTCCTGCAATGCCATCATCTACGTCCACGACCTGCGGCAGGTCGTAGGTACCGTAAAATAATCGAAATTACTCTCTTGGTGGGGATGTTCAAGGAATGTCGGGGGCAAATGTATGTTGTCGCATGCAGAGAAGCCTCCGGAGAGCCCGTTGGTGTTGACGGAGCCGTATCGCAGATTGTGCGGCCACACGGCCAAAATCACCGGCCTGGCTTGGAGTCCGCATCACAGCGGCAGGCTGGCCAGCGTCTCGTACGACGGAACCGCCCAGGTCAGTGTCGGCCAGCCCCAGCCCTAAGATGGCTGACTGTAACGCACTTGACTTTGGAGTCGGCCAATCCTCCATTCAGCGTCCCCAGTTGCTCCAGAATGCTGCCGCTCGCCCCTTGACTTGTACTCGAGAGAGAGAGAGAGAGCACTTATTTTTGTTCTGAAATTGCGTGTCATTCAGGTGTGGGATGTGCAGCAGGAAGCGGCGCTCTCCAACTACCGCGGCCACGTGGGCTCCCTGCTGAGCGTCGACTGGTCCCCCGTGGATCCGGACGTCCTCTGGACCGGAGGGAAGGACTTCACCGTGCAAGAGTGGAGAGTCTCCAAGCAGGAGTTCACCAAGCCGCCCAAAGGTGTGACGCTCCACCCGTTTGGACACCCTTGCGCCTTTAAACCGCCAAAGCTGAAGATCCGCATCTTCTTCGTCCTCTCAGGTAAGAAGATGGTGGACCTGAAGGAGAAGGCCAAGCAGAAGAAGAAGAGCAAAAAGCCATCGGAAGCGGTGTGTCCGCCAGTCAACGGCGAGCACGTGACCGAGGCGGCGGCGGCGGCCAGTAATGGACATGAAGCCTCGGATGAAGCCGAACAGGAAGAGGTCCGCTCTGCCAGCAGTCCTGTGCCTGCGCCAGGTGAAAAGGGAACCTTCTCGCCTTGCGTTGTTCCAACCTTAAAGCTAACATTCATCATCCACCTTAGCGACGCAACGGAAAAGCGCAACTGGAGGCAAGAGCAAAGACCAACAAGGTCAGTTTCCACAACGCGCGTGTGTGTGGGAGGGGGGGGGGGTCACGTGTGCGTGGGTTTTTCATGGTAGCGCTTGTGTCACGAATGTGTCTAAAATCTAGTTCACATGTAACTTGTGTGTGTGTGTGTGTGTAGTGTTTGCAGACTCAAGCGCTCTGAAGAAGAAGAAGTTTCGCTCCATCCTTCCCCTCAGCACGTCCATGGACCATCGGCCCAAAGAGGATCTGCTGCAGGATTGTCTCACCCTGGCCTCCATGACGCACGACACGAGTGCGTGTGCATGTGCGTGTGCGAGTGTGTGTGTGTGTGTGTGGAGACGGTGAAAAGTTGTCATGTATGTATATGGCGGTGTTGACTGTTTTCTTGCTTTGGCACGTCAGCGCCTCCGGCAGGCCAGGGCGAGCACCTCCACCTTGGCCTTTTCTCCGACAGAGCCGCCCTGCGCCGGATGTTCCAAGCGGAAGGTGCCTTTGATTTTCACTTCTTTGCTCATCGAGACCCCCCCCCCCCCCAAAAAAAAAAGACATTGAGAGTTTTTGTTGTTGTCGTTTTTCTTAGAAGAGGCTCACGTGGAGAGCGGCCACGTCGAGTCGGCCGTCTACCTGCGGCTGTGGAGCGGCGACCTGGAGGGGGCGCTGCGACTGGCGGCGGACAGAGGAGAGCTGAGTGACCACCTCATCGCCGTGGCTCCTATGGGTGAGTGCTTTGGGCGTCGTCGTGTGAAACGTCGCCATTACAAGGCAGCGGGGTAACTTTTTTTTTTGGGCGGGGGGGCGGCGTGGGTTTTGCAGCGGGCTACGCGGTGTGGCGCGATGCCGTGGAGCGCTACGTCAAGCAGCTGTGTCTGCAGGAGCAGCACGTGAAGGCGGCCGCTCACCTTCTGTCCATCAATCAAGTGTACCAGGCCGTCCAGTTGTTACACTCGCACAAGCTCTACAGGTACCGTGTTGAGATTCCTCACGTCAGGGGCGACGGTTTTTTATTCTCTATTTGTTGTCCTAGAGAGGCGATCGCTCTGGCCAAAGCGCGGCTGCCGGATGAAGATCCCGTCCTGAAGGAACTCTACGGCAGCTGGGCCCTCGTTTTGGAAAAAGACGGACATTTCTCCGCAGCCGCCAAATGGTGACTTGGCTCAAACGCTAATTGCTATTTAGAAAGTTTTATGTCGTGGCCGACATGCAGAGTAGCAAGATGCCGCCTGTGGCATAATTATGGCCCAAGTCGTGTCCCCCCCCCCTCTACCATCCTAATTTCATCTCTCAGTTACATTGCGGCGGGTGCCAGCTTCGACGCCGCCAAAGTGATTGCCCGGAAGAACGACGCGACCTCACTGAGGACGGCGGCGCTGTTGGCCAGCGTGGCGGGCGAGGTCGCTCTGGCCCAGTCGCTGGCGCTGCGTTGCGCCAAAGATTCGGCGGCGGCGCGGGATTGGGTCGCCGCGCAAGAGGTCCTCGCCTCCCACAAGGGCCTCCTGGTCAGTGCTGACACTTTTTTTTCTTTTTTTTTTAATCTTTAGAATGTCATTGCCAAAACTGGGCTTTGAAAAACTAGAACCAATAAAATGAGGCATAGGTTAGTTACTACTATAAAAATATGTGAACAAATATTGGATGAACTTTATTGTCAAATGTACTGTATGTATTTCTTTTAACTGTACCATATACTGTAAATCGCAAATGCTTATTATGCCTTATCTAAACAGAAAATAGCCGTACAATCAGAAAAACTATTTAAAAATTTTAAGAACTGCCGTATAAGAGAACAGAAGACAAATGTGTTAATTTTTTTTAAATATTAAATGATTAACAGAAAAAAAATCATTTTAAAAGAGCCCATCAGGTTAATTTGAAGGAAAAAATATATAAAATTAAGTTTAAAAAATTATTTATGATTTTTACTCGCTAATACATTATGAACAATTAATAGACTAATAATTAATTGCACGAATTACAACATTAAATTGTGTAATTCATAATAGTAAATGAAACAAATAAGAACATTTGATTGTATAAAAATACAAATCACTTCTGTTTCTTTAAACGTTACAAAGTCATTCAATTCATGAAAAATCCTGCGCAGGTTCACAGGCTTCACCTCAGCGTGGCTGAGCTGCTGTGCGCCTCCCTCGCCGACGTCCTCCCCGAAATGCGCGGCACTGGGCACGCATGGCCGGCCGAGGGCAGCATCCTGGAGCGGGCGCGCAATGTCTGGACGCGACACTTTGGCGTCAACTCGGAAGGCGACAGCGAAGACCTCCGCGCTCTGCTTGTGGAACTCCAGAACATGGAGGGCCCAGCGCTAACCGCTAGCCTCCCACTCACGCAGGTTGTACGCCCGCCACCCAGAAGCCAAGTTTGACCCGTTTCGCTGATATGATGTCTCAATGAGCTGCTCGTTTTTCGTTAGGTGCTGTTGGGTTTGTCCCGTCACGTGGCCAGTGGGATCCTATCGTGGTTACTCGACAAGGACGGTGGCACGCTGGCGAAGGAGCTGTGGCTGGCGGCAGCATGGCTCCGGGAGGCCGCCGACTTTCAGGTCTCGGGTGCCCTCTTTCTAATTCTGGCGGCTGCCTTGACAGAGGTCCATCGCGACGTGGGTGAAGAAGCCCGAGCCGAGGGCGACACCTTACGGGCGTGGGCCACCTACCACCGTCTGTACGAGTTGTGGTGGCGATGCGCGGCTGATGATGTCATCAGCAACGGGCTCCATGCCGAAGGATGCCCGGAAGAAACCAAGACGTCCAGTGAGCTGGACTTTGATGCATCTTTGCTGCTGTCCGACGCTCACGCCGCGTGGCAGGCCGAGCGGCGGGCGATGGAGGAGGTGCAGCAGCGCCTGGCCGCCATGGTGGCGCAGCACGGACGCAACATGGCCGCCAACGGGGAGCAACCTGCCGGGGCTGAACAGTGAGTGCTTGGGATCCTCGGTAAAATACTATTCTAAAAATAACCGTAGGCCCACGACGCTGCACCTTTTGTGAGCTTTGTGGCCATTTTGTAGCCATCTTGTAACTGTGTGGTTTTCTGTTCTGTTCAGGTCTGAAGAAGAGGAGACTTTTCTCTCCTTGAGCGCAAAGATGGCAAAACACCAAACGCAGCTGGCTGACATTCCTGAAACCATCAAGGTACTAACATGGGATGAGTGTAACAAAATGACAAAATATTCGAGCAGTACAATAGGTGATCCATGTCAGAGCCAAACCCCCAATGGCCATATTTGGTCCAATCCCCCCCCCCCCCCCCCCCCACACACAAATCGATACTATTGGGTAGGAGTAAATGGAACAGTCCTAAAATGGTTACGATTCTATTCGGAGGAGTTATTTTTGTGAGTTTGTGACCATCGGCAGTTTGGAATCAGGTTGAATGGCCATGAGGTATGGGGTCCCTCAAGGGTCAGTTCTTGGACCCCCTTTGCTCAGCCTGTACCCTGGGATGAGTGTAATCATTGGATTTCTCAGCTCATTCCTGTTTTAAATAATCGGCATCCTCCTCCTTGGCTCTAGTTGTGTCCTCGTCCCGATGTGGCAGAGTGTTGCCTGGTCCTCCTCCACCTCGGCGCCTCCATTTCCGAATCCCTGCAGAGGGACGCCAAAGACCTGCTGCGGAAACACGGAACATGCCCGATGCTATGCAAGGCCTCCCGGCGATTCTTGAGCTAAGTCGTGGACCCAATTTACTGTACAGCCATTTTGTTGAATTAAAAACAAAAAGTTAGAACGTATGTCAAAGCTTCCTTTTTGCACACACTAAACAAAAAAAGAAGGGAGCGTACGTTGAAAATACAAAACAATTTAATGTACAACAATTTAAAACAAGTCAGAACTTAAAAACAACGGTAACATCTTCACGCCGACAGTAGTTTGGCCCGGACAAAAAACGGACGCATGCGTTTAAAACGTTCTCTCTTGACATATGGAGAAAATTTCTAAAACATTTTTATTTTTCTTTCAAAAAAAAAAAAAGATACATTAGAAATTTACAATGGGTGGAGGGCCCTACCGGCGTTCACTTTAAAACCGAGTGAGCGCAGCTTGGTAAGAAAAACCGCCGCTGGTGTTGTGGTCCCAACGCTCGCCAATGACAACAAGCGAACCCATGACAAACAAAAATGGATTTAAAAGGTTCTTAAAACAAGTGCAACGAGGGCAAGGCCGCCAGTCAGTGCTTGTTGTTGCTCTCCTCCTGGCCCGAGCTGGCGATGCCATTCTGGGGTTGCGTGGAGCCCGAACCCAGGCCGTACAAGCGACCGCAATACTTGGCGTCGTCGATGTTGTCCTCGAAGAACAGCTGGCGGGGAAAGCGAAAGACGCGCCGGTCAGCGGTGTGAGCGACCTCGACGCTCCCTTGCGCGGAAGAGCGCGTGCTACCTCTTTCATCCTGAAGAAGGCCATGCCGGTGAGCAGCGAGTCAGAACCCGCCTGATGCTGCCGCCCGATGCGCTTCAGCTCCAGCTGGTCCGCCACTTCCTGTAAGCCGCCCTGAGTGATGAAAACACAAAAGGCACTGATGGAGGTACAGCACCTTTTTGTTTGGGTCGGTCTAAAATGTCCTCCCTTCATTTCGGCTGATCTGAAATCCTGTTGTTGTGTTTGTTGGTGGTACCTTGAGGTTCTTGCAGCTCTTCATCAGATATTTGACGTCGTAGATAGCGGGGAAGAAGAGGTTGAGGATCTGGAAGAAGTCGTGCTCCTCCTCGGGCAGCCTGGCATCCGTCAGCAGCTTCACAAGGTAGCCAAAGTCGTAGCCGCTGGAGGGGGATGGGGGGGGGGTTGGACGACGGCGACGTTTGTTTTGTCATGACGACCGCCGGCGGTAGAATAAAAGGGGGGGCGGCCGGCACCCACCTGTGGAACGAGAGCCACTTGACGTTGTCGCACAGCACCAGGCCTGACGTCATGAGCAGCTCGGCGAAGTAGAGCGTGTCGATGCCTTCCTCCTCGTGTTTCTTGAACTGAAGGCCTGAGTTCTGCAGGAGGTCGATCGAGTCTTGAGAGTACATGTCTTCTCTGGAGCGAGAGAGAGATTTTTAATTTTCCACACCGCGTGTACAAGTTAAAGGTTTTAACTAGAACACCCTGTTAACTGTGTCAAAAGTTTGAAAGACTGAGAAACCAAGAGAAAAATAAGGAGCGAGAGAGGGAGAAAAGGCAAGCGTGAGAAATTGGAAGGCGGACGTGCATGCGTACGTGAGGTTGAACTTGAAGTTGAACTGCCAGGTGGTGGTGCCGTGCGGGTAGTCGCCGTCCTGATTCATGAATGTGAGGCCCAGCTGGATGATCTTGAGCAAGTCCACGTTGCAGCGCAGCAGCTGGTACTGGTAGTCCACCGTGCTGCGGAACTCGCCGATTGGCCGCACCACCACGCCGGGGAATTCAGTGTCCTTGCCATTCAAAAAAAGTCAATTTAGAAGCGCTCGTATTTATCCTTTTGACGATGTGACCGACGATGACCTTAAACACTTTGTCGGGGTGGGTGTAATCAGTTACCATTGCGATGTAGTTGTAGCTTTGGATGATCTGTCGGATTTTCTTCATCTCGTTGTCCACGTTGCTGGCCCAGACCTCGCAGATGATCTGGCTGGCATCCGTGAGTGCGGCCGGCATGTTGGCGGCGGCTCACGAGACCTTTCGACGATCCCCACCTACAGGTCTGCAGCGCTCTTGGGTTGCAGCTGTTCTGGGAGGAGGGGGCAAATAATATCTGACAATGGGGAAAACCTGCATTCAGGATGAAACTTTTTTAAAAGGTGTATGGGAATTGCACTTTTTGCCAACAACTCAGGCTAAACTTAGCTCCTCTCCCAAATACAAAGCTTGACTCTCCAGTCAAGATACTTCAACGTGCTTCCTGAGATTCCAATTAGTGCTTTGGCACCACTTCGTGACATAATAGGAAACACCAGATAAATGCATTTTGTCTAAATGAAGCTCCTCAACTCATTTCAGCGTTTGTCAATATTAAACTTCATCACATATTTGGAAACAGTTTATTTTCTAGGCAGTAAATTTAAATAAAATGTGCAAAACATTCCTTTCATATAGGTTCAAAATAGGTCATTTCAAAATAAACGCTGACATAAAATTAGAAATAAATGTAAATAGTATGCCTCCAGTTATTTTAGCTTCTAATATTCGTGATTTGATTGGTTTATTTTTTTACTAAGCTTCGCGGGTTGCATGCTGGGTATGGCGAGGAGTTGTTTACAAGAACCGATTCGGAGAGCTAGGATGTTGCTTTCACTTGTCGGAACTTAAAAACAACACAGCAGTAATTCCGCCCCTTTCAGCAATCGTGTGAGCATAAATACTGAGAGTGTCGTGACTTCATAACGGGATAAGTAACGACACCGAAAGTTTAGCACCCAAGCTAATGTTGACTAGCCAACGGCGTGAACGTCGCCGGTCGCTCAACTGCTACGTTTTTGTTTCGTAGACGAAAACGAAGACGCCTGCAACCGTATCAACACCAATAGAATTATGTCGCCGAAATGAAAAAAATTCGAAAGTAGTTTGTACCTCAGAATTTCGTCCACGGAGCCGAGCTAGCAAGTGCCGCACCGGGCTTCTTAGTCGTTTCCGCCAACGACTCTGATTGGTTCTTTCTTTGTGGTGCCAACGACTTCCGGTTCATGTGATTGTCGCCACCTGTCGCCCGGAGGGTGATTGGTAGGAAAATCCTTTTTTCGGGGGTGGGGGGGGGGGGGCGGTGATATTCACAGTATTCATTCATTTATATATTTGTGCGTGTGTGCGTGATATTTCAGTTCAGCAGTGGAATGAAAACACACTTATAACTATAAAATGTTTTATTTTAAAGCACTTCATCTGTTTGTTCTACTGCTCTGCACGTGACCTGACCACAAGACTTCATAGCTGACCACCTGAGCTTTGAGAAGGATTTTTTTTTGGGGGGGGGGGGGGGTCAGAACTTGAACTGATGCTACTTGCAAAGCAGCAGTGGTTAATAGTTCAATAGTGGCTAGTTTGACGGATACAAAACATATCGTTAAAACGAGTTGAAACTGAGGAAGAAGGGAGGAAAAAAAAATCAGTGGTTGGGTGGGTTGGCTCTCCTCTGGATGTGGCAGATCTCCAGGATGGGCATCAGGAGTTGGAAGGCGTCCTGAATGTACGACGCACTGTTGGACGCCTATGTGAGGGGCAAGAGAGTTTAGTGCTGAAGTGCCACTCATCCTGGGCTCTTAAGACTCAAGACACAAACCTCTAAAAAGACTCCCGTTATAAGTGGGTTGAGCACTTCTCCCTTCTCGTTTGACTGAAAAAAAAAGGGATACCAGATAAATCCCTGAATCTTTTCCTGTTTGTTTTTTTTTCTCCACGATTCATGTTTCTACGCACCCCAGCCGCAGTTAGACAGCTGGTGAACTTCTTGGAAAGCAGCGAGACTTCTTTACACAGGACAACCGTCAGCCTGAGGATGCAAAAGGAAGGAAGGTGAGACTTGTCGTCAAACTTGTCAAGCGTGTCGATTTTTGTCTGAACTTGTCATTTCCGATGTGTCAATAAGATATTGTTGACATCGATTAAAAGAACAAAATCAGAATTGGATTTTGCTTGTACCGTTCCCCCCCAAAAATTGCCTCCAACAGGCTGAAACCGTCATAAACTCCCAACAAGGCCTTCAGGTTTTGAAACTTCCAGCGTCTTACTGCGACAAGATGTCCACCTCCGGGACATCTCCGTTGGACAGCAGTAGGCCCTCGCCCAGCTTGTGGAAAAGCTCGATGGAGCGCGCCGTCAGCTCGGCAAGACTCCTGATGGCGGCAGCGTTCACCTCCTGGGGAAGACAAAATGGTATTTCTTTTAATTTTTTTACACCAATGATGCAGCTGCATCCTTTGAACAGATAGCGGCGCTGTTTCACCAAATGCGTCCATACCTCCACTGTGAACTGGCCCCTCTCTTCCTCGTCGTCCTCTGCCCGTTTGCTGAAGTCCACGATCACGTCGCAGGCGTCTTTGCAAGCCTGCTCGGCGGTCACATTCACGCAAAGCGGGTTTTTGACATTTACGTCATATCCTAGCCGTGTGCCGATTCGTCTTACTTGCGAGGACCGAGAGCGTACGAGTAAGAGGACCTTTCTCAAGGATTTGGGATAACTTGTTCAAACGGATTTCCATACGCTTCGCATATCATGGAATTATGGGCACCTTGCTAAGTTTTTCGGCGGTGGTGGAAACACGGAGACCCTCCAGGGCTTGGCCGAGCTCCGCCTCAAACTCGGAGCCATCCTGGTCTGGAATTACACACAGGAAGTAGTGGAAGTGAGGACCACCGGACAGGAAATGGAACTTTAACTCGGGAGGCGTTTCTGGAATTGACGTGGTTTTTGGAAAGAGAACAGCTCGTGTCGGCCTTTGATACCTTTTTTCTCGTCCACGTCTTCGTCGTCAAACTCCATCACGGAGAAGGCGGCCTTGATGAGCCCCAGCTCATCTCTCAGCTTGCTCAGCTCGTCTCCCGACAGGGTCGTCAGCACCGACTTCACCTGTCCAATAAGAAAATAATAATCAAAATGACGGCAAATAAACTGGCCAAAATCCTCGCCTCGCTCTCTCTTCCATCCCGACCTTTGACTCGCTTTCCCGAGAAAGCATCTCCAGAGCCTCAAGGTGAGCCAGGCCCTGGTACTGGTCAAAGAGGACCCCGTAGTGAGCCACCGGCTTCTTCTCAGAGTCCGAAGACTCCTCCGTTTGGAGCTCCTCTCGCTCCTTGGCCTCCCTCAACACCTGAGCCAAAAGACGCAAGCGTCAGTTCTTGGTGCTCCCGCCGCCCAACTGGCTGAAGTTCACCTGAGAGAGGGTGGAAGTCCCGATCATCAGGCCTTTGGTCTTCTTGAAACCGGGGTCGCCTTCCGCAATCGCGTCCATCGTCTTCTTCCCGATGAACTCGAGAGCGTCCAGGCCGCCGCTGATCACCGTCTTCCCCTGCAGGCACGTCGGATGCAACGGCGCCACCTGGCGGCATGCCTCGGAACTGTGCGGTCGCCCCGTCGGGACTTACCGTGTTCTGAACAACGCTGGTGAGCGACGTGAGCATCCCCATGGCGCCGGCCGGCCGTTCCACCTCACCCGCTTCCGGCCGCTGCCGCTCCCCCGCCTTCTCGTCGTCTGCCGCTTCAACCGACAGCTCGGCGGGACTCGGGATGCCCAGCGAGGTCTCGGCCTTCTCGATGACTTGGGTCAGCCCCTGGCCTGAGGGGCGAACGGCGTGATGATGTCATAGCGTGAGGACGTCGGTAGGGCAGCTGGATTGTGTACTCACCCACAGTGGCCACGGTGGCGGTGGCAGTGGACAGGATGGATTTGCCCCAGTCGCCCCAGAAACCCCAACCCCCCTGCATAACTGTAACCTGACTCGGGGGCACCTCAAAAAAAAAAAAAAAAAGGAGCAACGTAATCAATAATTGCAAACAAAGTCCAAAAACCGCAAGTGGAAAAAGAAGTTCATACTTTTTTTTCAGGTTTTTTTTATACAAAAAAATGAAATGATTCAGGAATACAATTATTTTTTAAATAATAATAATTTCAGTTTTTTTTCTGTTTTTTTTGTTTTATACAAAAAAATGAAATGATTCAGGAATACAATTATTTTTTTAATAATAATAATTTAATTTTTTTTTCTTTTTTTTAGGGGGGGTGAATAAACATCACCGGTGAATGATTGTTCTATCGTTTATGAACAAAGCATGAAGCTTTTTTGACTTTTCATGGACAATTTTGATTGATCTTACTGTGTGAACAAAGTCATTCGTTTTCTGTGTCTGACAGCTTACCTTTGCCGGCTCCTCGTCCATTTTGGGTTTCTCCGGCCGTCGGGATTGGGGCTCCGCCCTCCTCCGGGCTTTCCTGGTGGGCGCCACGTCGGGAGAGGTCGGCGGGGAGCTGTCCATGGGCGTCTCGGCGGCCTGAACCTCGGGTGCGCTGGATTCGTTGTCCGACATGGTCGACTCTTAGCGCATGCCTGCCGGGAAAAGACATGGCGTCTGTCAAGCTGACTTGGACTTTCCAAGAGACGGTACCTTCCTCGATCCTTGCTACAGTCCTTCCTTCCTGCTTTTTATAGTACCCTCTTTTCTCTCTGTTCCATCCATTGTTTCTTCCTTCTTCATAAATACTTTCCTTCTTTCCATCCATACATCCTTTCTCCCATTCAGTGCCATCCATTTTAACATCCTGCCGTCATCTTTGCTCGATCCCATCCTTGTTTCATACCATCCTTGGACCCTTCCTTCCCAAGTACCCTCCCATCTTTGCTTCTCAACTTTGATCACACTTGCCCTGCCTCTTGTCTTTACATCAGTCAGTCTAGAAAGTTTGGGCCCATCCGACATATTTCACGCTAAACACTTATTATCTTGCTATATTTGATCTCAACCCAAATCAGAATTCGTGTTTATTTACAAGTATCTGTCTTATTGCGGGCGTAAGGCTAATTCTGTTTATGTGCAATTGCATTTCTTGGACATTTATTTTATCATTTATTTATTATCTATGAGTTACGTGGAGGTACAAAGTTCAAAAGTCCCCGAAAACGATTAATTGTGGATGTTTTAAAACGAGTCAGCCAAGCGAATTAGTAAAACTGCTGTTTTGTTGACAATATTTAATGACATTGCTCGGTAGTTTTGGCCAGAGATACTATTGCGTTGCTTTTAGCAAACTAGCGGTTGTGTAAGAAACCGAATTTGGTCGCTTTTCATGCGCTTCGATTACATTTTAAAGGTTTTAGGAGACACCGCTTTGTAAACAGCTCACCACGTCTCTTCCTCTCCAGCTGGCAGTGTGGAAGCTAGCAGTTACGCTAGCCTCCGTGCAACGTTTCCCGATCAAAAACAACAAAAATACATGTGTCCACAATACGAGGTTATAGTTCGACAGAAGTCTTGTATTTCAGAGCGGATCAAATGCCTATATATTCTGAATATTGTCTTCTGATCTTCCAGATGGTTAGCCACGTCACAAATGTGTCTTTTCTTCCTACGAATTGGTAACAAAAGAAGATCCGATTGATTGTTTCAAAATAAAATGATGGCAAGGTCTGTCGAGGCTAAGGGAAAACGTTAGATCTGCCGCCATTAAGTACAAAGAATATGTTACTGTAAAGTATAATATTTATCTACAAACAAAAATATAGCTACTATTTAATGTTTACTTTTAAGGAGAAAAAAGGAGATACCTGACAACGCACTCGCATCGGCTACCTAAATACGAAGCGAAAAAAACAATTTCCGGTCGTTGTCACGAAATTGCTTAGTCTAGTTCACATCAACGTATGTGTAATTCAAGTAAATGTGTTGTATGGTTTTATACTAGATCTTATCATTGTTATAATTTTAAAAAGGTTCAAATAAAACTACAATGTATACACTTTGAATAAAAAACGGCGAAGTTTGTCCACGCCTTTACCTGACAACAAGCCACGCCTACTCAGTCAATACAAAACTATTTTCTTCCTTAACACGGAAGTACATGACACGACCGAATCGAACTTTTTCTACTTTTAATGCAGTTTTAATGTGAACAAGATGACTTAAGGGTGAAAGACCAATCTTTTTTACACATTTCCACTCCTATTAAGCGTCTAAAATTGGAAGTAGTTTGTGTCGGCGGAGGATTTTAATTTTGCAGTCTGCTTGAGCACAAGTAAGCCCTTATTTACGAACACGTCTTTAACTGTGTGAGAGCGTCTGTTTGTTTTTTTGTTTTTTACTGTACAGTGGAACCTCCATTTCTCCAAATTATAGATTTCTAACCATTATTCCACGTGGAGACGGCATCTCGCGAGACCTTAGCTCAGTGTTAATTGTATTTACTATTTTTATCATGATTATTTTTATGTGTGTGTCTGCGCGCGCTTCAGATGTCAAATGAAATAAATTGTACCACAGTGATGCAAAAGTATTTCTAGCTCTACATTTCACATCTGTCTTTAAATGTGAGAAATTGTTCTTGAGTTCAGAGGAATTGTTCTTGGAGCTTACACTGCACGTGTAACCACAACGGGTGATAACAAGGAGTGTGAAAATGTCACCTGACCTGTTTCTGCAGGTCTTGTCGACATGCCAACGACGAAAAACATGCCCATGCTGCTGCTCCTCTGCACCTGCGTGGTAGATGGCGCCCAGAACCGCTCGGAGGAGGAGACCGCATCCGCCGGCGTCGTGCTCAAGGAAGGAACAGACGCCTTGATCGAGTGCAACGTGACGGGGGTCCACGATGATGTCAGATGGTACGGCCCCGACGGACGTCAGCTGGTCGAGGAACCAGGTAGGAGGAAATGAAGAAATTAATTTAACATCACAAGCGTCTCCATTGTTTCAGTAGGAAGTGACTCGTTTCTTGCAGGTCCACTCAAAAACTTTTGGGGAAATTGCTTATCAAGGAAAAAGGGCAACATTACACTCGTCGTTTTCTACTCGCAGGCGGGAAGTGTCTTATCGAGGAAAAGGGGCGACTCAACATCAGCGGTGTCTCCTTCGAGGACCGCGGGCGCTACATGTGCGTAACCGACGGCGGCAACTATAGCGTGACCGTCCGCGTGGCCTATACCCACAGCGGCCTGGGCGTCTACTTCGTGGGCGTTTGTCTCGCCGCCTTCTCTGTCACCATGGTCCTCAATGTGACCCTGCTGGGCATGGTCCGAAGCCACCTGAAGAAGACCGAGCGGGCCATCAACGAGTTCTTCCGCACCGAGGGCGCCGAGAAGGTCCAGAAGGCGCTGGAGATCGCCCGTCACATTCCCATCATCACCTCGGCCAAGACACAGGAACTGGCCAAGGTCACCCAGTACAGAACCAAGGAGTTTGCGCGGCACATGGAGGAGCTGGCCCGCAGCATCCCCTTGCCGCCACTATTAAGCAACTGCCGCGCCGCCGCCGCGGGCGCCGGCGAGCCCCCGGAGAGCGAGAGGGGAGCGGCCGGGTTGATGGCAGGGAAAGAGCGAGGAAGTCAGGTAGCAGACGTGGAGGTGTCCGTTCACTCGCCATGACGGACGGTGAAGACTGGATTGAAAATATATGACCTTTTTCTAAAGTACTGTCCCCCCCAAAATAACAACTTTTCCCTAATAATAAATAAAGAGCTGCCACTAATTATTATTTTTAGAATATAGTTCTTTTGATTAGTTGAATACAATTGGATTTTGCATTAACGTGTATTATGAAACCATCCCCTCCATTACGGTTTATTTAACAATTGTTGTTTATTTTGTGTGTGTGTGTGTGTGTGTGTAGGTCTGAAAAATGTTTTGAAATTGGAATTAGAATTTGACGTTTATTTGGTCTTCCAAAGGAGAAACTGACGCCCCCCCAAAAAAACAATTCAAGCTGCTCATTTTTTCTCATTGTATGATATTAACACAATCTATAGCAGATGGGTCGATGGATAAAATCCAACAAATAAATAGAATCCCTGAAAATCGTGTTTGAATAATCAAATAAACATCAGATATTCACTGACGTAGAAAAAATGTTTTTTTTTTTTTAAATTTCAGCGATTGTTGTGAAAATAATCGACCACCGAGGGGAGCTGTGCCGTTTTGTATCGAAAAATGCAGCTCCTCGAGTTCGCATATGGCTGCAATTCACATTCACTCCACTGTGCACTTCAGATGGTAATTGACCTTGCAAAATGCCATCCGGGGTCCAAGTATATATTTAAAGAGACTTTTGTCAGTGGATTACTAGCACTGAGCACAGCACCCCTGGATGATCTCCTGCTGTTCTTTTGAGTGAGTTGTAAAAGTGAAACCATTCACTGCCCTGTAAAAGTATTCTCACATTTCCCGTTGTGTCATTAGGCGTCATTTGTGTTTTGGTAAAAGACGTCGTAGAATTTGACCAGACTTTTACGGGCTACATGCCTTTTTGCGGCTTTTGTTTATTTATGTATTTGGTTAGTTATTTATTTAGCACAATATCGAATAAGTTGTCAGGCAGGAGTCACCGACGATACGCTTGTTAGCACCAGGTCACCCCAAGGACCACATGAGTAGCTGATCTATAAATAGCTCACCGATGAATTTCTAGGAATGTTGATGTTTAAAATGACAATATTGATCGAGAAAAAATGAGGAATGTCAATTGTTACTTCC
This sequence comes from Hippocampus zosterae, assembly GCF_025434085.1. Taxonomy (NCBI): domain Eukaryota; kingdom Metazoa; phylum Chordata; class Actinopteri; order Syngnathiformes; family Syngnathidae; genus Hippocampus; species Hippocampus zosterae. Next base: position 16,267,694 of record NC_067466.1, read on the forward strand.
CCGTTTCTAATTACGGTAGCCTTGTGCATTTATCGTCCATACGCAAGAGGTCGCTCTGACTTTCGAGAAGGATGAGGACTACTGTTGCTTTGTTGGCACCAAAATGGGAGTTCCCATACCGGGAGTCGAACCCGGGCCGCCTGGGTGAAAACCAGGAATCCTAACCGCTAGACCATATGGGAGCTATGTACGATGCCAAAATTATTCCATTATATTCTAACTAGTACCGATGACATTTCGGATAAAGAAAAAGAAATGAAAAATAAACATTTATAGACACATAAACGTATCACACTAAATCAATTTATGTCGACACGGTATTGAGAAGCATACAAAGTGGTGACTTGTCTTTCGCTTCCCTTGTTGGCTGACATGAGTTGGCACAAAGCATCATGGGGTATGTGGGCAAATGAATGGGCTGGCCAACAGGTCTTCACCATTCTCTTTTTCTCAGACTGTCGATGTATTTTCACAATTGGTAGTATTTTTTAGTATGACAGTAAATAATGTGACTATGAGCAACCTTTGCCGTTTCGTGTTACTGCTGCAGTACGAACGAAATATTTCAAGGTGACTCATTTGAAGTGCGAAGCTAACCGAGCTAGCCTGTGAAGGAAAACGGCCATGTTAACGGCTGTAGATTCGTCGTAAAATGTGGCTGGACGAGGAAAGGCAAAGAAAGAAAACAACGGTAAATTAAATAATTTTGTTAGGGTACTCTCATATGTTAAAAGTGTTCTTTTTCGCACTCCCCTCTAAAAAAATGACGTGCCTTGTCCCGGCTATTCCAGGTGTATTTTCAATTGTTGTTAACGAATTGTTAATAGCTCGAAAAATCCAATTACAAAAAAAAGTCAAAGCGAGGTCTCGGCCTCGAAGCATTACAGGGATGACTTTCCCACATGGACTAATGCTGCTGCAAAGTACTTCCGTCCATTCTGAAGTTAAAAGCCTACCCTGGCTCTTGAGCAGCCCCCACCAAAATCGCAATAACCTTGGTCCTCCGTGTTGACTTACTCCCCCCCAAATAAATAGATAAATAAATAAAAAAAAGAAAATCCATCCTCCTTTCCCAGACCTGTCGTCTCCGGAGGCGAGCTTATCTAAATAGAATTGATCGGCCTTAGAGATCATTCATCACACCAGGCCTGGCGAGACAGAGGGGAAGGCGAGATTTGAAGGATTTGAATTTTTCCTGCAGATGTCACAGAGGTGAGCGACGCACATTGATTGGATTGGAAATAGCATTTCTTGTGTGTGAGTCTGCTTGAGTGTCTGCGCGTGTGGAAACAAGGAAGCAAAAGTATGCAAATGAGCTATTCGTTTCTTGAAATGACATTTATATGAACTCGTGTTTGTTCTGTTCCGTTTGCTGTGCAGTCGACGCCAAAAGGACGACAGACGATGCGGTTGATGACATTTTCCTCCGTTTGCCGAAAAGCTGTGAGCACGGTATCTCACTCATGCGCGTGTGTTTACTCTCCTAATTTGTTGACCTTAATTTTCGTGTATGTGTGGTCCCATATGTTAAATGTGTAAACAATATTCAAATTTGAGACAGATTAAGACAGATCACATATTTACTTCAATCTTTAATTGTAAAACCTTATACAGGAATTAACATTCATAAACGATGCCTTCTGAGATTGACGAAGAGGCTGCACCACACATACAGTATATGGCTTTTGCCATGCGCATGATGCCACGCTCTATTACGTCCCACGTCAACGAGAGGTGATTGTTCAGCCACACATAGCTTAAAAGACGGCCCAGTGGCAAAGACGCCGACCGACGGATTGACTGAACGGTAGAAGGCATGATAAATGTGCAGTAATGAAACTCATGAAATATTCATTGACCCGCTTCCTCCTCCTCCTCCTCCGCTTCCTCCTCCCACCGTGTGTTCTCTAACACAGGTGAGAAATAACACTTGGATGACACCAATGTAATAACTGTTACTATTCAAGCCTCCATGCAAATGGGGCTGGCAGATCCACTCGTATTTACATAATTCACTGTCAGAGAGCCAGTCTGAGTATGTTTGAGTTTGCCAAAGCGCGGAATGAGCTGTAACATTCGGTCATATCTGGGTCACGGCAACCGGCCGGTAAAGGAAGTATATGAACTGCAGGCATGTTGGATGGAATGATTTCGGGAAAGGGTTGACGGGACCGCCATACTGTAATTCCCCAATAAATACAAATATGCTCAAAGATATGCAATATATTTAAATCCAAACAATCTTGTTTGGAAAAAAAAATGGAAATAAATCATATGCCATCATAAGTATTCACAGCTTTTGTGCAATCGTTTTTGTTGCTGCACCTTTGGCGGATTTTAGAGCCGCGGGTCTTTTTAAAGATGATGCAACAAGCGAGGTCAGTTTCTCGTGTAGATGTGATTTTAGTTAGTTTGTTGCGCACACACACCCCCCCAAAAAAATAGTAAATAGTTCATTTTGCGAATGCCTTGCTACACATATGCTCGTCAGAATAGAATAAAATGGAAATCCTCAACTGTCATTGTCAGGTGCAGAAGTGTCATGTTAGTTATACGCGTTGCATGAATCCATTATTTAAAAAAACAAACAAAAAATCATTGCTTGACTCGAACCATCTGAATTGGAGGAAAATATCCCCCCCCCCCCCCCCTGGAAATCCAAATGTTCCTTGGCGAGGATGCAAAGACCGTCTTCATCTGCCTCGCCGCCTTTGTTTTAGTCACTCGGAGCAGTCGCTGGCAAACACCATCAATGCGCGCTAGCTCATTTGGCAGCAAACGCAACAGATTGACTGGGGAGCCTTTTACAGATGGGCGAAAATGGCAGGCGCGCGGGAGCAACAGCTTGCGCAAACGCAATGGCGCGCAAATTTGCACCCGCGTTCAAACAACCTGATTGAACTTATTGAACCAAAAGCTATTTTCTTTATTAGGCACTCACTCCGCGCGCGCTCTGATGAAGCTTCGACGCCATTAGCGGTTAACTGGAGTTGTCGAGAGAGTCAAATGTTCCTGAGGCCAATTGTGCTATTTCAAATAAAAGACGCCGTTCTGAAAACGGTTTGGTATAATAAAAACGGTATTGATCGGCGTTATAGAAATGCATGAAAAAAAAAATACCGAACGCATATGTTAAGCATTATTGACATTATCACATCATCTTGCCGTCACAATATCGAGATAAAATAGCAACGTGCTTGCTAACAATTTTGTTTCCATCATCCAGATCAAAGTCATTTGCAAAAGTTGAATCAAAACAACCGCACTCTTCTGGTGAGTTGAATTTGCAGTTTCCTTCCCGATAATGTTAAAAAAAAAATGGCACACGCAAATATGACACTAGCGTAAATAATATGAATACAGATCGGAACAGAATGACTAATTAGAGCCTCGTTACTCTTTCAGGGAGAATCTTCAAAAAGGATTCTTCCAACTTTGATGCTATGCTCCACCGGCATTGGACGACGTAGGCAAATAAGCTTGGCAATTTTAGCGAAACGTTTCTCTCTTGGTGGCCTGCTTTCGATTGGGTCTCATCGGGGGGGAAACAATCATACCAAAATGGCTAAAACTTCCTATCGCGTTTCGGGGGATTCGTGCGGCCTTTTTGCGATTGAGATCTCCACCCAATTTTGTGTTGGCACTCCTGGAAAAACAGCATAACAAAAAAAACAGCATTTTTTTCTTGAAAAAAAAATGTCCGTACCTTCTGTGAAAGAACTGCAGGCGTGTCTTATTGTTCGGCTGAGACTTAATCAAAGACTGTGTGGATCCAGCTTTGATTGGAGCGCGTCTTTGTTTGATTTTTTTGTGTTGGACAGCAAGGACAAAATCTTTTCATGTTGTAAAATTGCTTTTTTTTTGGTGAAATTCCCTTTTGACGACACACTCATTTTGTTTTTTTTCAAAGGTGCTGATTGCCAACCAGCCATTTGTGTATTTTAAGTCCATCCATCCATTTTCCGAACCGCTTGATCCTCACTAGGGTCGCGGGGGGGGCACTGGAGCCCATCCCAGCTGTCTTCGGGCAGTAGGCGGGGGACACCCTGAATCGCTTGACAGCCAATCGCAGGGCACACAGAGACGAACAACCATCTACGCTCACACTCACACCTAGGGACAATTTAGAGTGTTCAATCAGCCTGCCACGCATATTTTTGGAATGTGGGAGGAAACCGGAGCACCCGGAGAAAACCCACGCAGGGAGAACATGCAAACTCCACACAGGGAGGCCGGAGCTGGAATCGAACCCGGTACCTCTGCACTGTGAAGTCGACGTGCTAACCACTGGACTACCGGGCCGCCCTGTATCTTAAGTCGTTTTTTTGAAAGTTTATTTTGGCCTTACTCGAATGCAGAACCAAAACATGACACATATCGCACAATATTTTCATTGATTGAAACGTTCGACAACATACGTCCAAGCTCAAATCGCCCCCCCCTGTTGGATTGTGTTTTGTTTCGCTGCTTCCACGGTGCGGATAACCCGTTTGTGCGTGCGCACGTCGTACAAAAACAAATGTAATAACAACGAGGAGCAATCACACGCATCACTTCACGCATTCTCTCTCAATTACAAAAAAAAAAAAAAAAAAAACTTACATTTTTTTTCCGCCCCTCCCATCTGCAGCAAAGAACACATCAGCGTATGAAAGCAAAAGAAGAATTGACGTGATGGATGGCGGCGAGCGAGACGGCGGAAAGACTCTGGAGATCGACAACGTTTCAGGTCCCCCCCGCCTCACCCCCCCTCTCTTTCCAACATCTCATTGTTTGTTTCTCTTTCCAGGTGCTCGCCAGACACATGCCGAGAGATGCCGGCGGCCACGATTTGAACATTAATCACATGAGCGACGCAGCAGCGCAGCGCGCCTCGCGTGCTTGTGGATGGCAGGTGGCGGCAAAAGTAAAGCAGGTGCCACGGCGATACTCTTCATGTGACGTGTTCATTCCTTCGTTTCAAACACAAGGGAGTTTTTTTTTTCGAGGATCTTGAGAGCGGCGCAAAGTTTTTCTTGGGCTTTTTTTGACGCTTTTGAAGGAAAAATCAGTCCAGCATCGACACCTTGTACACAAACACGAAGCCGTGGTACATTGATTTGTGTTTAGTAGTGATTTAATTAGTAAGCACACAACAAATCACGTTTGCAAGTATACTCCTGACTCGTATTATCGAGCATGCTAGACGAAATGAAACGCGAGCACAAACTGACGTGACATCACACAGTGAACAAATCTGCAAAGTGGCACTTTCAAACCATGTCTTGTGATGTATTGTGGTCATCCGTGAGTTAGTGTCAAAGTGGAGTAGTCGCCGGCCAATCTTTCGGCGAGTAAGGGTCAAAAATGTGAATTCACAAATGACGAACTGCAAATATTATTTTTGCAAAATAATAATAATAAAATAATAAATTAAAAAATATATTTTTTAAAGTTGTTTTCTATTCCAATAATAATAATACAGAATTATAAATGAAATTGGTGCACAGCACTGTATTGTATTCTTTTCTATCAATGACTTAAATGAATGTTTTTCAAGTATATAAAAACAGTCGTCATTTTTTTTTTTAATCAAGTGTCTAAAATACAAAAGTAGAAATCGTTCTCTCCTAAAATTTGGCCAATTTATTGAACAAAATGCTGTGAATATTTTTTTAAATATTTTTTTTAATAATCAATCTGTGGAAAGAGATAACTACATTCCGTTGTCATTTCAGAAAAATACAAAAGTAAAAAAAAAAAAAAGAAAAGTTTTCAACAGGATATTGTTTTCACAAAATGACCACATTCTCAATTATTTGAGGTCTATATTTCAACCTAAATTTTAACTTATTCTTTTGTGTTATTTAATGACATTTTCAAAATGATTCAATAATATCAATACTTTGCCTTTTCAAAAAGTCCAATCTGACCTATTACAGATCATTCGTGGCAAGCAGTTCTCAATTATTGTGTGCTCAGGAATGACTTTTTTCTCCCCGAATTTCAACCGAAACTGCATTTTGTTTTTTTTGTAATATAAGATGCAAACATGCACACACACACACACACACACACACATCATCATCATCTCTCGGCGTGTTTGATGTTCTTTCTGTGATTTTTGTTTTTTTCTTTCCTGCAGTTTTGCCGTGGGGGTTTGGGTGGGAAAGCCATCATGCAGAACAGCTGCTGGATCGAATTATCACCTGCCTAATCGGGCCCGCCTGCTGCTTTGTAGTTGCCGCAGCTACCCGGAGGTAAACAATTCCCTGGAAAACAAACTTGCACGCCAACGGGAGTTTCACTTTAATGTCCTTGGAATCCATTTTTACCATCTAAGCAGTCGCGTTGGCAGGAGAACACGTTTTGGGAGCGTCCTTGAAGGAATTCATTTACGACCGAGCTAGACTTCATTTTGATAAAACGTTAAGTAGCCCTTTCTCCCATCAATCAAATTTCTTGACTCCAAACAGTTCTCTGCTTCATATCTATATCTCTCTTATTCTGCCCGAACGGGTGAAAAATAAACCTAATGCACTGATCTTGGTGAAGCAGCATGTGGCTCACTGCCCCAAGCGCATCTGCTCTGCAATTTCTCCTCTTCCTGCCATAAAAGGTCATCATCAAGTATATTCTTATGGCAAAAAAAGGTTTATTTTTCAATTTCATGCCTCCGACAAAAAAAAAAAAAAAAAAATGTAATAACTCAACGCAAATATGCATACCACAGAAGCGTATTCATTCCTCGTGCGCGGCAGGGAAATTGGTTGATATTTTCCTTGCGAAAAAAAAAAATGAGCCCACCTTCTTTGATTCTTGGTGGAATCAATAACCCAGGAAGATTGAAAGCTAATTCCGCGGCTTTTTCATCAAAATTATTGACTGCGCTCGCCATCTGCATTTTATTAGACTCGCCTGCGCCCTTTAGACCGCGATATGCAAATGCGGGAAGGAAGCCGAGTCATGTGACCTGCGGAAGAAAAATGGGGGATGGAAATTTACCAAGAGCGTACATGTCATCAGATAATAACGTCTTTCTTGATGAAGCAGCATGTGGCGCGTTGCCCGAGCATTAGCTTTTGTACGCTACGTTTCGAGTCCTTTAATGAGCCCCGCAGGTGACATGAAGGGCTTAACAGCGGTTCAAATAATCTGAATTATTTTTTTTATTTAAAGCGTATAATATTCAGAGAATAAATGTGTAATTTCGTGCAAAAAAATGTCCTGATATTTAAAGAAGTTGGAACGTGGAAGAACGTGGCGAGTGTTGTCATTTTACGAGAAAAACGCTGCGATAGCCCGACGGCAAACGTCGTATTTCAAATGAGGGAAACCGCTTCATCTAAACTCTCAAACTAAGACTTGATGCACAACTTTTGACTTGACTTTCCTTCCCCCGCATGTAGACATTTTGTCTGTCTGGCCGCCCGTCTGTCTTCCTAAAAGCAGCAGCATCGTCATCCTCCTCCCCCGCCCCCGCCTCCTCCTCACAATATTCTCAACCATCCTCCCAATCTGCCGTGATCGAGGTTTCTGTCGTCATATTCAAACAAATGCGCAGCCCAAGATAAAAAGGGAAAAGGGACCAATTAGCATCTCTGCGCCAGACTCAAACCACAGGAGAGTCGCCAGTCATCTCTCTGTTTTCATTTTATACACACACACACACATACAGAGAACCTCTGCAAATCCCGGAAGTCGCTTAAGATAAATTGAACAAAAAAAAGCATACTTGTCGGAAGAGTTCTCCAAGAAAATGAATGTCGCCCAAACTTTCCTGTCTTGCTCATTTTGCCCTTCATTTAACATTCAAATGGTACGCCGTTGTCAAACTAACTGTGGATAGTTTAAAAATTCATTTGGCAGTATGAAATTTGGCCGGCACGTCTATTATGAGCAGATCCACAAAAAAGTCTCAAGAAGGCACAGTCGTGATCGTTTTCAACTCCGTATCACCCACCCGTCAGTGCAGTCGACATTTCGCAAAATCAAATTTGGTAGGCATGATGAAAATTAATTGACCCATAAAACAAATCCAAGTCCATTTTGCTTAGGAGCAGCCATTCTGGAACATAAATCATGATTGGACCTCCAAAAAAGGGGGCCATATTTGAAAGGGCACCAAACCTGCCATTTGTGTTTGCAGCGGCCATTTTTGCATCATTTTAGCCGTTTCCGAGGCGGTCATTCCCCCAGATTTTTTTTTAGTTATTTATTTTTTGGGCAGCGTGGAGTCGACCCTTTGTGCAATTTGGTCGGGATGTCAATCATGCTTAGACCTACACAAAAAAATCTCAAGAATCCATATTTGAAAAGACACGGAAAGTCTGCCATTTTAAGGTCATTTCCCCCACAAAGCGTTTATACCCGTCACTCGCTAATTGTTCGACATCGCTAATTTCCACAGTACACCGAAGAGAGCCTTTTGTATATCGTAATACAAAAGACAAATCAGTACACACACGCGGGTATTCAGCTCTGTAAGTGCGAGTGAATAATTCGTGTGAACTAATCAAGCCAAATTCACTCGAATAATTTAGCCAGTTGGCGTTGAAAGGCAGCGTGACGCACGCAGGTGCACAAACACAATTATCAGCGGGGGGGAAAGACTCACATTAAACCTGTTGAACTCTGCCGCTTGAATGCGGAAAAATAATGTGCGCAGGCACCGACAGCAATTCATTATTCTCCGATATTTAAAAAAAAAAACAGCATCGGAGCTAAAAATGGGAATGTGATTGACATTTGGGAGCGCGTCTCTTCGTACGCTCGCAAACGCAATTGCAACGTGATCCAAAAAAAAAAATGCAGCAGCTTTGATTCGGGTTTTGTAATTTTAATCGTCGATTAATCTATCAATTAATCGATGATTAAAAAATTTTAATCATCGATTAATTGATAGATTAATCGACGATTAAAATTACAAAACCCGAATGAAATCGGATCTACAAAGAAAAAAAATTCCAGCCCTTTATACCAAAACAGGTTTATGATTTCAAATGATTATTGCAGAAAACATCAATGAATATGATTACGTCACGGCTTTGGACCCTAAATTGTCCGAAAATTGGCATAAATGTCAATCATGGTTTTCCAAAGTAAAAACAAAGCAAAAAAAAAAAACTTGATCAGTCAGCTATCATGGAGGAGAACAGATATTGGCGAATATTGATTGGTCATCGGTTAGTGGTTGCTCCTCTGTTTTGGGATTTGTATATCAAAATAGCGTCTCAAACGCGGTTGAGGGGTTCAAACGGGGCAAATTAAGGCTTCGGGTTTCAAACCTGGGTTAAGGTGCATTGCAAAAGTTTGGTTGCAAACTTTCAAGTTTGGTTGAGCGGCTCGGTCAAGGAAAAGAGTTTAAAAGTAGGGTTGGGACTTGTTTTATCTTAATTCGCATTTCAAAACAGGATTCAAGCCAGGGTTAAGGTTTCATATGGAGGGATTTTACCTTTCTCGGGATTTCCAGTCAGTTAGGGTTGAAAATCAGCATTTCAAATTATAATTTGATCAAATGTGGATCAAATTATGATCCACATTTCAAACGAGGGTTTGTTCGTTAGTTCCTAAAACACAAAAGTGATGTACTCACTATTCAGCTGCTGTTGTTACAGTCACTACCTCGTGTCTTCTATCTCTCTCTAATGATCATTTATTGGAGCGAGGCGTTTATTTGTATTTTTTTTCCTCAGTGTGTTCAATTCGGCCTGGCGGCTGCAGCAATTACAACCTCCCAAAAAAAAAAAAAAAAAAATCAAACACACTAAATACTGTTTTGGCCGAGCTCTGAGCCAACTTCAAGATTTGTCTGGGCTGCGACGGAGCTGATTCCTCTTTTATTGCTCGATTCCTTGCAGCCAGTGTGTGCCAGCGAGCATTACCTTTAATTGCGCCGTCACGGCCAGACGTGTAGGGCGCGTCATTCGCGCGCTGTTGTTTACTGCCACGTAAAACGCTTTATTGAACGAGGTTTTGTACGAGGCTCCGCTCGTCATCGTCTTTCAAGCGCGTTTCGAATTGGATCTGCTCTTTCTACCGTTACAAAGTTCAGCTTTCCAGATGCTACGTCAAGCGTAATGGAATCTCCCCGCTGAGGCCTCGCCACGCCGCTAGGCTAAATGAGACGCTGCATTTATTGATTCAAAGAATAATTAGGGGCGCGGCTGCTGATAATTCTCTCATCAATAACAGAATTTATTTGTTTCATTTCCAAGCTGGTCGATTCCGAGCGACTTTTGGCCCGGTAAAGCAGAGCTCAGGTGAACGCGACCTTTCGCGCATGCGCTACGGGCGCATTATCGGGGTGTTACGCGCACACGTTCCTCCCCGTTATCGGTGCCGCGGTCTATTTATTGGGGTAAATAACGGCACTGTGTCGACAGACTTTCAAAAATAATCACCGGGGATGAGATTTGGACCCGAGATGTCGAGTTTTGCTGTTTTCCGTTTCCAATATTTCCTCCGTGGAAAGTGAGGCATGAAAAGACGCGTGCATCAATATGCTAATACGCACGAAATAGGCTTAGCGGTTTGAGATAGAAAGGGGAGATAAATAAGCTTGCATATTCTCCATGGTTGTTGTTGTTTTTTTTTATATATATATATTTCGAAGCGGAACATTCAATTTGCCGCTTAATCTTCAGCAATGTTTGGTGACATGTTTAGCTAGTTTATCCCGCGATTGTCGGGGTTCGACAAGGGGTTACGTCTCCTTGAGACGTCTGCTAACTCGCTCAGTGAATTGGCGAATAACTGTCACGATTTCTGGGAAACGGAAACACAAACTGTTTGGTCGAGCGGAAGTACACGCGCCGACCGCCCGCGATGCCGACCGCCCCAAGGATTGCGGCAACGGACGGCGGAGATTGCGAACATAAATGAACGCCGGTCGAGACGGCGACGAGCCGAGAGGGTCGAATATGGTGCCGGCCGGTAACCATGGCGACAGCAGTCAACGTGTTTCCCGCCCCATCACTGGGCCACTAACGACCCATCCGTACCACTTTAGATCTTTTTGCCAAAACGCGGGATCAAATTGTGGCGGACCAACAGCTGCAGTCTGCCCACGCACAAAAAAAAGAAAAAAACATTTCTTGGAATGGAATGACTTTCTTTTCTTTTGTTTTTTTTTTTTTTAAGGGCCCACCCGTGTTATTCCTAGCTTCCTGATCGCTGCATTATTAAGGCAGCACGATTTGTTGCCAGAGCTTTCACCCTGGCTTCCAATGCTCACTCATTTATTCTGTCATCTCTCCATCCAGGCGCGGCTTTGCTCCGCCTCCACGTGGCCCAGGTGTGGGGGCAGCTGCTCCGTTCCCACCATGTCCACATTGGTCAGGTCAGACACACACACACACACACACACACACAAAACACGCGCGCGGAAGGACAGTACAGCACGTACCTGGCAACCGGTCAAGAGACGATGAATGCAATCGGAGCGAAAGAACCCAGAGGTGGACTCCATCTCGGGCTGCCTTCAAAATGACCCGTCGGCACACTTTTGTACTTGCGTTCATCGAAACGAATGTGTGGGGGGGTGGGGGGTGGGGGGGGGGGAGAAAAATAGTCATTATTTTGCCTTCAAAAATGTTGTGGGTCTTATTGCCTTTATTTTCAGATGAAGTAAAAAGCAGAATATACTGTATTCCATCCGTTTGTCTTCGGAAAGTCTTGAGTTTGTCAATCCTAATGGCTTTACTTTTGTCTTTAGTGAAATACCGATTGAGATTAGGTGAGCGATTTAGCCAAGGAAGAATATAACACGGGTTTGCTTTCAGAAAGTCCTTCGGTTGGCAGGTCTCGCTGCCTTCACTTTTGTCTTGAGTAAGCGACAAAAAGGCTCGCTTGAGTTAAGATCAGATGGCCGAGTCATCCGTTCCTTCGCCTTTAAAAAGTCAAATGTTTTTCGGGTCAAGTCGGCCAAGTCCAGCGACCGACTTGGCCGCCTTCACTTTTGTCCTCACCGAATGAAAATCCTGCTCGATTGGTTTGAGGTCAGGCAAACGACCTGGCCATAGAAGATTTTCCCATACATTTTCCTTGGCAACATTTCAAGCCGATCAATCTCGCCGCCTTCGCTTTTGTCCGTCGAAAGTGAAAAGCAAGCACGCTCGCATTGCGACGAAGTCGCCATTGTCGAATATTCCATTTCTTGGCATCGAACAGTTTTAATCGCGACTCTGAAAGGCACAAACAGAAAATCGCTGTCCGGTATTTAGCCACACGGCGAAGCCCTTTCAAGGATCGATACGTCTTCCTGGACGCTCTTGTTTTTAGACGATTACAGTCATTCGCCGGCCGACAAATTGGGACCTGAGATATCTTAATGCAAACAACATTTCAAATCAATTTGCTCCTGCTTTTTTTATGGCATTTCGACGCACGTGCTTCTTTTTTAATGGAGCACAATTCCCTCCCGGTAAAAGCATTTTTTTTTTTTTTACCCGAGTGCCACGATTTAGTGCGTCTTACACCTCCGTCGCCTTCACGTCACTTTGACTGAAGCTCATCTGCATGGAAGCCCATTAGGCGGAAAGATGAGGCACTCGGGCACGGGACGATCTGCTCCAAATGAATTCATGAATTTTTTTTCTCCCCGCCGCACACTTCATCTTCCTTTTTATGCATTCATTTCCCCGGCGGTTTTCTTTGGGCCACGAAAGCGATCTTTTTCCAGATTGATCGATGGAGGAGGATACCCCCCCACACCCCCCCCCCCACCCCAACCCCCCGTCATTCCAGTCTCTGTGGCTTTCATGCTAAAGCGGTGGGGTGGGTGGCTAGCGAATAGTTCGAAATGATGATTGTATGCATTTCATTTTGAGGGGTGAGGTACTTCCACCGAGAAGCAATTTAGTCCCTCCATATTGATATCCTGAGAGACGAGAGTCAGAGTGCGTTCTCGCGTGCATCCACACTTGCCTGCCGTTTTGCAAAAAAAATACAGAGGATGAGTGATGGAGTGAGCTAAGTTAGTAGTAGCGCTAGCTCGTAGGATTACGCAAAAGCTTAATTTCCGATTTCCCATAAAACGTAGACATCATGACACTTTTGGAGTCCTCCTCAATTTTTGCCAATGGAGTCAATGGAACCATTTTTTTAATTTTTTCCATTTGGCCTCGACGGAGTTCTAGTTTTATTTTTAACATGACACTTACCGGGCGCCTTGATTGTCCTCCTCCCTGCGTGAACGATTGGCGCATATTCAGCCAGACAGAAAAAAAGGGATAGCAAGTGTCGGATGAGCGCGGAGCCATAAAGCAAATTCTCCTTCCACTCAGCAACAGCGGTCATGGCCGATTTGCCGTGCGAAAGTGTAATTCTTCTGGTGAATTACCACTCGTCGACCTTTCGCGGCATGACGAAAGGGCACTTTCACGCATAAATTTCCCCGCAGAACGGCGGCCAGGCTGCGCTTTATCACCGTCCAAATGGACGCCCCGGTGTTTCCTTTGAGTCTGTATATACGCTGTAATAAACGCTGTGTTGTCGCCGAACCTGTTGACTAATGGTGTCATTTGTGCACCTGTGTGGGTCATTCCAGGACTGGAGGACAATTCGAGCAACATTTTTGAAAAGCAGACCATTTATTTTTGAATTAATATTTTTTTGGGGGGGGGTTGTTTGTTGTTTTGGGTTCATGTTGTCAGGAAAAACAGGTCATCAACCATCACCGTTTGAGTCATCCAGTTCAACCATTAACGGTTTCTATTTCGTTCGTCGTGAGCGTCAAAATTTGCCAAATTGAACCTTTACAATTAAATTTTTTTTTAAAAACGTACATTTTATTTGAACGTTATTCGAGTTCCTGTCACGCGGTTGCAAATCGAATGTTCAGTTTTTGGTCTGCTTGTTTGTTTTTTTCTGCTCAAAAATACAAGCTAGCCGTGTCGGCCGTCATGCTAACTGGTCAAAAACAAAATTAGCTTTGATATAAATGTGTCTTTTTCGGATTTTCGGATATTATGACTAACGGTGACGCCCTCCGGCGCTGCTGAAAACATTGACGTACATACGAAAAGCTTCGCTTGACGATGACATTCCAGCCGAGTCATGTCGCTCCCTTTTTTTTTTTTTTTTTTTTTTGCTGTTGCGTGTATGTGAAGCTGCAACATCGGAGTGTAATCGCTATTGCAATGAAACAAAATGTCTTAACAGTGACATTAATACATGTCAATGAAATCATATTTTTAAAGAAGCAGATTTAAAACTTGTTTTAATATTAAGTTGGCAGTTGGGCGGAGCATGAGGGGGAAAAAAGCCACAATATGGGATGCGCACCAGTTATTTGATATTTTAACTAATATTTCGGAGGTTTTATAATGACACAAGTGTATGTGTCTATAATTTGCACATGGGCTCTTTGAAACTTCATGAAGTGGATAGAAACGTTCCTCCAATTCTGGAATGTACCCATACGCAAACATTGCCATCAGTTTGCAAGCGCGGTTAGCCACACACACACACACACACACACACACACACACACACACACACACACACGAGTGCACGATTCGTTAAGTGTTTGGAGCATTTAGAGCTAAAAGTCATGAGCATAATAACGACGGTAATAAGAGCCCCAGCGCCAGTTGCTGCTCAGGTCGCATTTGGCGCGTAATGAGTCGGAAGCTGGAGGGAAATGCGCAGTACGGCGTCCACTGGCAGGAAGGTGTGTTGGCCGCCGGCTCGTCACGAGGTCCCATTTACCTGCTTTATCCGCGGCGGAAGAGAGCCAGCGGTAATGCTCGGCGAATGGCCATTGGGCTTGATTCAAAAAACACACGGCGGCATCCCAAAGGGTGCTAGGGGCATGTCAGTATTGAGGGTAATCGTTCAATTTTCACCGTGATGTCACGTTCTTCCACTTGTAAACGAACCCTTGATTGCCATTTGACCAATGAAATGACTTCAATTTGGATTTTCGTCTCGTCGTATGAAGGTGTGACGCGGCGTGAGATAATTGGCCTCGAATTTGCATTTCAAACTGGTCAGTTGATGCAAAAAAGAGCCATGTTGGAAATTCAAACATAATTAAATCAACCTTTTTACTCACATTGCCAGGAAAGTAGAGCTGGCAACTGTGGAGCGATTAAAGACGACGCTTTCTGAAAGGCTCTCCAATTAATCCTAAAATACATCCACGGGAATAAATCAACACCTTCCTCGAATAAACGCTGAATTTTTTTTGCCCTGGACATCCTCGCCACCACACACAGTGCCTGGAGAGCATCGGTGGCAATCAAAGGCTCATTAGATGCTGCTCAAACAGTGACCTCCGCTCTAATGGCTACAATTTATCACTGGGTACATTGTTTGCGGAAATAAATCAGCACCTCGTCTCAAGTAAACCCTTTTCCTTTTCCACCGTGTGTCGCTCTGGACATCTTCACCGCAGCGAAGAGTGGAGGTGGTTTCTGTAGAGTTGCCGAACAATTAAGGACTAATCAGGCGCCGCTTAAATAGGGTCTAGTGCTCTTATAAATTACCATTCATTCCATAATCGCACGCCTTGGAGAAAATACTGAATATCATCTAAAGTCGAGGAATGTAAACACTCAGATTGGTGCATTCATTAGAAGTTAAATAATTGGGGTTGTGCCCTACACATTTGTATGGCAAAGCTGAAAACTTGACCTCTTGCCCCCAGTAAACGCCCTGTAATGATCCATCATTGTCGCAAGCGGCAGGCCGTTTGCCCCCTCTGACATGCTTACTTATCTACATTCATAATCGAGGGCCCTTCCAAATCCGAGGCAATCAACCGCTCACGCGCAACACGCACACCGGCCAACACTTCACTCCGGCTAATCCGGACCTCTGCACGGCCAGCGGGGAGAAAAGCTTTATCGCCGGCCGGCCCGGTTGTGACAATTCAATCGGTTCAGTGTCTCCATCGGCATGAATTATGGATAAGTCCGTGAACGGGGCTCTGGGATTTATGACTGCAGGCTTGGGAAGGAAATAATGAAAAAAAAAAAAAAAGAAAAGAGGAAACCATTATTGACTTGATGCGAGAATGACAGATTGATTGACCGTCTTTTGGCTTGAATGAATTCCTCGTTGTATACATAGTACTTGCGCTCAGCCTACTTTAAGTTAATGGCATCAAGCGTGACTGAGCAGCAGAAAACCGGCGGAGGAGCTGTGAAGATGCTTTGCATTAAAATAAAAATAAAAAGTATGGTGAAGCCAGGAAATGAGAGACAGTGGGGGATAATGCATTAATGTTAGTGACTGTTAAAAAAACAATATGAGAAATACCTATTCGAATTTGGTTGCTATTTTATTTCATTTTTTACAATATTATTATGAGTTCTCTCTCTCTCTCTTTGTATATATTTATATACTGTATATATAATGTCTGTATGTATGTATTTACCGAAACCAATGGTGTTTCAAAAAAAAGAAAACAAAGAAATTTCTGCTGTCATGCCACAGCAACAGGTGGCGCTGTAGTTATGTAACCCAAAGGTCATTTTAGCCTTAACTTAAATAAATACATTTTTAACATGATCGTAATAAATCTAAAAATATAATACAACAGATTTGACGTTCAGTAATTAAACGATCCCCACAAATGAAAACAGCGTACGATGTGACGTCATATACAGACGACAAGCGAAAAGTAACGATAGACGTCGTAAGAAAAAATAAAATAAAATAATAAACGATAGACGTCGTACAGTGCACCGGATGCAGTTGTTAGAAAGGTAACAGAACTGTTCGTTTTAAAATAATTCTGCAATATGTGCTGTTATTGTGAAAAGCGCTAAAAGAAGTGACGTTTGCTTCCGAAGTAACATTACTTTGAAATCACTGCGCGTCGGCGTCTGGCTCGCAGTGTGAAAGTTGGCTGCGGAGGAGAAGGAGGAGCGCGAAGGGAGAACAGAAGCCAGCCAGACAGCCGGGGCTTGTTCACTTCCGCACGGCCTCTACCGCCGCGTTCCTTCGGCTTGTTCTTCTTCTCCCGGAGCGATGAGGCGGAAGGAGAAGAGGCTGCTGCAGTTCGCGGGGCTGCTCATTGCGGCTCTCCTCTTCCTCCCCAACGTCGGCCTGTGGTCCTTGTACCGGGACCGGGTGTTCGACAGATCGGCGGCCAACGCGGCGGACGGACCCGGCGGCGGCCAGCAGACGCAGGTGAGTCGGCGGAGGTGGCGCGTGGCGGGGGTATTCTACTTTCTCACCGCCGGGTGACGCTTTGTGTGTTTGGTGTACGGACCCGGGGGTTGGAGGGGGGGGGGGGCGGCTCTCCATGGTTCTGAACCAGGCTCGGGCGATTTGGAAGCTAAACTCTGGCTCAAGTTCGGTAACACCTTTACCCTCTGGTCGAAATATTTAGATACCCCTTAACGTGAGCCAATGCGAGGACCTTGGAGAAAAAGGCCACCTTATTGATTTCCTAATTGACTTGCATTTTGGATACCTGGTTCTGAGCATAGTGTCATTTTGGCAAGCGAAGTGGAGTGTATACCCTGTGCTGTTATCTAGCCATCCATCACGTTTCCCAAGTGGGACGAACAATTTCCGTCTGTCCCGACTGGCATTTGGTGAGAGAAACGGGATATCTGATACTTTCCAGGCCAACTCATTTCCCATGACTGAAGCGAAAGTGATTTGGCGAGAGACATTGTTGTCGATCCATTTTCTATACCACTTGGACTCATAAAGTCTCGCACGTCGAGCCTATCCTGGCTGACTTCTGTCGAGAGAAGTGTGATGTAAAATCTTTGACATCCATTTTTGATGGGGGGCCCCATGCATCCATTTGCCACCAGACTTGAGGGAAAAAAATGGTTGTCTATTCATTTGTGAATTCAAATCAATCCTGGCCGACATCTGCTGAGACAAGTGGAATAGTAAATCATTTCTGTCCATTTTTGATAAGTCGAGCTTATCCCAGATGTCTTTCAAGCGCTTTGGGTGAAATGATGAGGAAAGTGTTCAAAAACTATACATGACATTGCTGTGTGCTGCGCCAAATATTTTGAAATGATTCCCCGTCACGAGAAGCCAGAGACAAAGTATTAGAGTCAGCGGGTTATTTTTGATGTACTTCTTTTTTTTAACACAAAAGCAATCATTCCTTGTGTCATTTACTGACTGCCGTTTAACAGTTGAGTTATTGAGTCCTGTCTGTGTTTAATGACAAACAATGAAAATGGAAATGCCACCCAAAAATTGCCGTTTATTAACGACCTTCCAACCGAGAGTTGCGCGTGACCTTCTCCCTAATAACCTTTTAAACGGCACACATCTCATTTTTATTGAAAGTCGACACATGTGGAACCAATTTCATTAACTTTTTTCATCATCTTCTCCCGCTATAGCTTTGCTTCTCTGGTCATTGGTGACTTTTAACAGCCTTAATAGCTAATTGCGTGATATGCCATCACGGCAGAATTGATTCATTTATCAATTGGCAGCTATTCGTAAATGAGCTTCATTTTTTTTTCTTTCTTAGGGACTTGCAGGGATTCCCAAAGTTAACTGAAATCTGGGCTTTTTAATTATTTTTGCACAATGGCATTTGCTACTTTAATTTAGATCCGGCGGTTACATTTTTATTTTTTTTGTTTAACTCCACAGAAACTTCTCTTTTGTCAAATAATGGCAGACAATCGTTGGATGGGCTTTGTACAGAAAAAAAAATGAAACGCTCCGTCTACACGTTGGACCGGACTGAACTATTTATGTTCCCAAGGCAACGTATCGTAACGTCACCACATAGCAACAGCCTAGCATAGCACCAGTGAAAATACACCAACATATGGAAATGAAATACTTTGAACCAGCGGCAAGGCAACGTAACGATGTAACTATGCAATGTAACCACATAATGTGTTCACCGCAACGTAAAAACACACAATGGAACACGGCGTAATAATGACGTAACGGCGTGACACACCAGTGTGACGTAATAGTGCTCTGTCGCAACTTAACACAACTTGGCGTAGCTAGCGTGATGTAATATGTGTCAACAGAACAACATCATGAAAAAGCGCAATGTAACAACGTAACATAACATCATGGAAAATTGCAATGTAGCGATGCAACGTAACAGCAAAACAGTGCAGCGTAGTTGCACAACGTAACGCGGCGTAACCTAACACTGTGATGTAATAACGCCACAGCAACGTAACGGGCAAACGGAACGTACCGACGTGAAGAAACACTGCAACGTAATGACGTAGCGTAACGACGTGTTGCGACAACGTGATGCGACGAGTCAGCTAACAACACGCATGCGCCAAATTGCCGCGATTTGAAGGTACCGTGGTGGCGTTCACAATCTTTAGAAGCAACGGGCGTGGTTTTGGTTAAGTCTTGGCCGACATCAACACTCCCTCGGTGCTTCTCCTGTTCTGCCGTTAAGATGTTGAACACAAAACACCAAAAAAGAAGTCCAAATTCAGATGGAAGACTGCTGCAGGGAGGGGGAGGGGGGTGTAAGCCCCCCCCCATCCCCTCTTCCCCGGGGGCAACACATTTTATGAATGTAGTTCCTCTGCATTCTATTTCATCTGGCATATCAGGCCTCGTCTCGTCGCATTTAATCCGCTCTGATCTCGCTCGGCTGCTTTCCCGCGCTCGCCGTGTCATCTCCGAGCGAAGCAGACGCAAACCAACAAGGGGAAGCAAATGTGCGCTACAAACGGCTCTAACAAGACTTATGTGTGAAAAGGCTGAATGGGATTAGTGTATTGATTTTTTTTTTTTTTCTTTGCTAGCTACTCCACTGAAGTCGTACCAGCCCATTGGGATCAGCCAAACACAAAGCGGAGACGCGCGTTTTTGTTCTTAATTTGTCTGTGGTGGTGTTGTTTAAGAATCGTCGAGCTGAACAAAACGCGAATGGTGGCGCGTCGCGATGGGAGTCGTCCGTTTATCACAGTGAAGCGTAGCCGAGCAGAGATAAATATTCAAGATATTTTTTTTTTTGTGGGTCGAGATTTGCGAGATTTGAGATTTTCGTGACTTCAAAAGGCTATTCTTTCTCACCCAAGTTTTTTGTGGTATTACTGTTCTCCAATGTCAGTCGTAATGATCAACACCGTCTTATTTTGTTGAGAACATTTTTTGCATAAACATTTGGTCAATTTGCGAAAAATGGATGACCGCTAAAGGTGTTCAAATTGCGAGTTTCCATTGCATGTATTAGTATTACCCGTCAACATCAGCACTATTTTTCTTTGTGGCAAATTGCCTATTGGAAATGTGACGCGATGATTTTTGAAGCAAATTATCCCCCCCCCCAATGTTGTTCTTAGAACCTTTGGTGTAACTTTACATTTGGACCTTTGACGTTATTAATTTTAGCACTAATAACTGATACTGTTACAGTTTTTGCACATGTTTTGCGGCGCATTTTCGCCACCAAAATGTTCATCCTGAATGAGTCCGTTTTTGAGTTTACACTGTAGGGCCGCAACGATGAATCAAACAACAATTCTCCCGTTGAACATGAGGACGTGAACCAAAACGAGACCTGTATCCCGCATACACGTTATTGCGTTTGTGGTTTGATTCAGTGCATCCTTGAAAGACACCCCAAAAAGGTTTCTGATCCTGATTGACTCGCCGGTGCGAGAAGTGGCCGACCAAAAGCGAGCAGAGGTGGCGAGGTAATTGCATCTCTTGAGGAGTGGGAAGGGGGTTGGGGGGGATTCAATGCGGACTTAGCAGCAGACGAGGAAGCGCTGAGAATGTGAGTAGGAGGGGTGGAAGCAACAAGCGACTCCTATCTCTCAGTAGGTGGCGGGAAGTATCGACCCCGGCGGGGTGTTGAGAGAATGAAGGGGGATGCGCTGGTCTTATCGCTCTTTCTGTGGGATTTGGCGATGTCCTCGGCAAAATGCAACGCATGCGAAAGGAGGTTGCTCACCAGAGAGGCGCTTGCCAGCCGGACGCGAGAGTCACGTGAAGGCTAAGGCAAATTGAGCCATGTTGCCACGTTGCGCTCCCCTTGCGCTCCACCGGGGGCAGTAAAAAAAAAAATCAACCGACACATTCAAGCCTAAAGTCACCACGGCAAAGTTTAACCGTTTAAAAAAAAAATGACATTGATTATCACGCTAGCCCCCCAACAAACAAATCGGGTAACCGACCACATCGGCGATGTGTCTTTCCATCCACAGGGGCTCAACCAGATGAGGAAGGTCGGCCATATTGGGCAAGACGGCGTGCGACGGACCGACTGGCACGACTACGATGCCATACGAAGGGACGCCGTTCGAGTTGGTGAGTGTGTGTGTGTGTCGGGGGGCAGGGGGGCACCAAAAATGCACTCTCTGAATGTTCTGAGCTCCTGTTTTGATGCTGATGTTTGTGTAGCTATTCTCTCCAATGCTCAAGACAACCAAAAAATTAAAAAAAAATATTGAGAGACAATGCATCGTGTGTGTCGTGTACCCATCCGGGTCGATTCAAACCACCGGTACCGATGCTGCTTCTTGTCTTAGCGGCGAACGCCACTTTCCCCTTCTTCGTGCCAAATTAAACCGACGGCTGATTTGTTAATGAGATGAAAAGTATTTGGCCGCCGAGCGAGTGGGAGTGCAGTGGAGCTCCTGCAGTTGTTGTAAATGAGAAACCCAACGTCACCCCAGGGACCCAGATGATGGATGATGGATAAACACTGATGCCGAGCAATTGTTGGAGAAAATAGTGGCCGCGCGGGGGGGAGAGGCTTTTATTTATGATCTTACAAAAAAAAAAAAACCTCATTAGCACCTATTTGAAGGCTTGAAGTAATGAGCCTCATGCAGCCGTTTTCCAGCCTGACAAAGAACTCGGCGGAGATGTCGGTTGTAATAAAGAGCTCACCAAAAAGTCTCGCAGACGCAGATCCGGAATTCGGCCATTTTTGGTTTGTAGCACGAATTGCAAGGCGTGTACTTTGGATCAAGTGGCGCCGAAGGAATCTTGCCCTTAAACGAGCCCCGATCGGAAGCGGATGCGCGGCGCTTTTGTGTTTTTGTATTTCTTAGGGATCGTATCGGTCTGAGATCAAGGCGATCCGTGCACGCGGCGCGAAACAAAACGTCAATTAGAGGAGTTGATGGCGCCCGCTTAATTACCAGCGGCAAAGCCGACACATCGCGCCCGCTTAATGGAACACGGCGTCTGCGTGTAATTTGATGAAGTCTTCTGACTGGCTGTGAATTCAACCGCCTTGGCTGTTCTCCCTTTAGGAAACGGCGAACAGGGAAAACCTTTTCCCATATCCGAGGCCGACCAAGTGGACCTGGCCTACAGGGAGAACGGCTTCAACATCTACGTCAGCGACCGCATCTCGCTCAACCGCTCCCTTCCGGACATCCGCCACCCAAAGTAAGTCTTTTCACAACTTCACGGTGCTTTGCGAAAAGTGGCGGCGGGCATTAAGCGCTTCAAAACGCGCGCCCTTCATTGTGTGTCTGTCGGAGTCGCATCTGTGACGAGATGCGTGCTGAACCTGGTATCTATTGATATCATCCGTCTTAAAGCCGAAAGTCTTTGGAGACGTGTGTGTGACGTGCCGTTAACTCATTCACTTTTTTTACCGGGGCGCGGCTCTCCCTTTTTCCCCGCTGAATTCGATGCTGTTAGCCCTTTTCGCGCCGTCGCAAAGCTACCGTTTCCCCACTGAGTCCTTGTAAATCCATTTGTAAACATTTCCGACACGCTCTCAATCTCAAAAGCCCTTCCCTGGACGCTTAACCTTTTCCCGAAAAACAGATTCCAATTCCGCCTCGCCGCCATTTTCTCTCGAAGGGCCGCCGCGCCACGATAGCTGCGCTTACAAAACGCCGGCCAACTTCCACCAACAATTAACTGCAATTAATTGGTCCTGCCGTCTCGTCTGCCTTGTGCGTAGCTGCAAGCGGAAGCTGTACGCCGAGAAGCTGCCCAGCACCAGCATCATCATCCCGTTCCACAACGAGGGCTGGTCGTCGCTGCTGAGGACCGTCCACAGCGTCCTCAACCGCTCGCCTCCGCAGCTCATCGCCGAGGTCATCCTGGTGGACGACTTCAGCGACAAAGGTACGCTGATCTTGCCCAATGACAATACTGCGCTTTGTGTTTTGTGGCAGGGGCTGTAATCTCACACCAAAATATTTTTTTGTGCTATTATCGTCTCGTTTGGAGTCGCCTGCCAGTTTTTCACGAGCCCACATCAAATGCTAATTGGTGCCATGCTAATTGCTAATTGCAATGCTAATGCTAATTGCAAACGCGTGCTTTTCCAATGAAAAGCACGCGTTTGCACAAATGAGACTTTTTTTTCTTTTTAACCAAACCAAAAACTTTTTTTTTTAATTGAAACATACACAATTGCTTTTGTCATGTACTGTTTTAAAAAAAAATGCAATTGTCAAATCTGATTGGACCTTTTGTCGCCGTCCAATGTGATGCTCCGATTTAGATTTTGGGGGTAACAAAGTTGACTAGTTTTTATTGGGGGGGGTGGGGGGGAATCGAGAAACTTGCGTTTCATTCCTGACAATTAAAAAAAAAGAAAATGGAGGCCAGGTGGGGCGCCGCAGCACCAGCGAGCTCCATTGTTGCGACTTGAACCCCCGCGGGCTGTCGGCTGTGATATTCCCTCTCGGGGCCGCTGGCCTTTGATTAGATTTCATTCCAACTGTAATTAAGCCTCAGATACCCAAGCGGAATGCAAGCTTCAATCGATGCTTCTCTGCGCATGAGAGACTGCCTGAGGAATGTCGGCGGTGGTGGCGGTTGGCGGGGGGTGCGGGGGGGGGTGTCGGAATGGAGGAGGAAGGCGGTATAAGGCTGAAGTGTTCCTGCGCGGAATGCCACACAAATCAATGTTCCTTTCTCGTCAAAGACTTCCCGCATAAATAGGCCGGCGCTGCCTGACGGAGGTGAAAAGTGTTTCATCGCGGAGGAGGAATCCACCGCGCGGCCACACGACACGGCAAACGCAACCAATAGGAGCCAATGCGCGAGGAGGTGGAGGAGGAAAAGCCGCGGCGCTCGCTTACTGGTGGCACCGACTCTCCCCCCCCACCCCCCCCCCCCCCACCCCCGAGATTCCGCCTTGATTCGCAACATACTTGAACGTCGGCTTATATGAAAGGAAGTCGGAAAAATTGGCCAGCGGCCGCCTCGCCGCCAAGCCACTCGCTCTGCCAAACTCTCAGACAAAAGATAGAAATTGCCGCGCCTCTTCCACTTTGCAGACGGCGGCGGCGTTGGGGTCCGCATCTCGCCTGTTGCCATGGTGACCTCCCCCGCCAACCGAGCACGGTGGCCCTTTAATGGAGTCGTCAAGTAGGTGCAGTCGCATTTGCACTCGCCTTATCACTTCAGTCAGGTGCTTTTCTCGGAAGCCCCCCCCCCTACCCCCCCCCAATTTTAGTTTTACCTTGAATCCCCACGGCCAGCAAGTGAGACTTGACCGACTCTGATGTGGTTTTCCAGTCAATTTGCATGGGAGGTCGCGCTGGGGAATTTCACAAAGGGGAGTCATCTTGCCCCCCCCCCCCCCCCCCCAAAAAAAAAATATATATATACATATGAAAATGATTCCAGCCAGTATCTAAAACATGTTGCTGTTCGGAATCGATCACAGAATAGTAGCGGCAATCTGCACAAAACATTTTTTTTTGCATGTCTCTAAAAGGTCAAAGAGGCATTCGAGAACGCACGTTTTGAGGCCTGCCAGGCGTCCGACCAACACATCTCAGCCTCAATTAGTGTCATGCGCCTCCCGTGCCGAGCGCGGCGAAAGCGACCGAGTCGTCCGCGTCGAGGGGAAGCGATCGGGCCATCAATCTGCCCGTGGCACGCCTCCGTCAGCTGAATAAAACACGCGCTTGGCTACGGGCGGCGATGAACGACGCGTGAAACGTATCCAAAAAGTTAACCTGGAAACCGCCAGAAAAGACGTGGAAGCTCCCACGACTTCCACGTCTGTGCGGCTTCAGCGACCGCACTTACTTGTCTTGTCTCCATATCTGACCGCTTTCCTTCTCTTGCTTTTCCTTCATGGCGGCGCAACTGCTGTTTGCAGGCAATTGAAAGCTTTCAACTGACAGCGCAAACCGCTAATTACGACCATCATTTCATCGAGGTACTGACCCGGACGGCATAGAAAGGCACGCTCTTCCTCAAGCGCTATAAATGTGACCCAATCATCATTTGATGAACTGATTTCCACCTCCAAGACGCTTTCATTAGGAGTGAGTGTGTGTGTGTGTGTGTGTGTGTGTGTTGCTTAGAGGCCGAGAAGGCTGCTATCAAGAGCCACTCAAACCAGCCCTCAGCCACACTGGCTGCGGTGATCGGAAATGATCATTCAGCGGCGGAACGACGGGCAAAACAGCTGCAGCAGCAAAAAAAAAAAAAAACAAAAAAAAAAAACGACAACAACGCGCATGTTTATTCATCAGCCTGTGCCAGAACATCGTGCGCGCGCGCGTGTGTGTGGCTTAGCTAACGCGCTAACGGCGCTCGACACAGTGCGACGGCAAAGGCGGGAGGTCGGCGCGTCACGCGACGTGACCAAAGCAGGATCATTGAGCGACAGCGCTTCAGGAGAGACGCCGATCGATCGGAATGTCTTTGCGGAGCGGGCGAGCTAATTTACGTGCGCGGGAAGCGACGCCTGCCGCGCAGCCCTCGACGCCGTCGTCGCCGGCTTCGGCGTTGACTTACAGCGGGTCGCTCTTATCTGAGCTGGCGCTCGTGATGTCACACATGCTAGGCCACGCCCCTTACAGGCACTTGTTAACTAACACGGATACGTTGTATCGGGGAATTCAAGGGAGCGACTACAAGCAAGACAAAAATGTATTTCAATTTTTTTTTCCTATTTATTCATTTATTTATTATCATATTTATTATTATAAATTATATTATTTTTATTAAATAATAATTATTTTTTTCTATTTTTTTTTTTTCACTCCGTGCCCGCCCGCCTCCGACGTATCCTTTAATGGCGACACGCTCGTGACGAAATATTCCTTTCAACTGCGCTTGTATTTAGTCCGCATGCCTAAAAGGCTGCTTAGAAGCCTCCGGAGGTGCTGCTGTTTTGGTTATCATGTCATCCAGACGATATTCCACTTGGCCGCTTCGACTCGATTTCCCCCCCAAATGGACTCGTCTACCTTGCGAGCGGCCGCCTTTCCCCCTTCCCTCTGCCATTCGAGACGCCTGGCAGGTCACCCGCCCGCCGCGTCCGGCCCGACCGGCTTTCTAATAGAGACTAATGTGTTTGCCGCCGTTTTCCGCGCGCTCATTAGCGTGATTAATCGTCTCCTTGTGTTGGGTAAACACCGAGCCGTATTCCAATTTATTTCCAAGGGAAAATGAACCAATCACAATTAAAGGCGCCGATCTTGGCGGCCCCTCCCGCCCGCCCTTTCCAAAATCTCGTCTCATGAGAGAATTAATTTGCCACTCAGGCTTTAATGCTTTTTTTTTTGTTCCTGCTTTGATTTATAGGGCTTGCTTTTTTTTTTTTACCCTGCCGAGCCCTCCTGTCCTTCATGGCAATGCCACTTTTTATAGCATGGAAGACTGCTGCCCAAAGTCCGACCCGAAGGCAGTTTTTGCTGAAAAAAATCATTCACTCCCAAAGACTTTTGTATTTAAACGTCTTGGTCCAGAATTGGCTGGTACTGAATAAGTTAAGGATGGCAATATGGCACGTTGAGCTCGCGCTGCGGCGTCCCACCTGGCCTCCAATTTTCTTTTCTACATTTGAATCTCAATTTGAGATCACACTCTACAAAAAATGACCGAAACCGGTCCCAAATGACCTCCATCCTTTCTTTCCTCTACCCGCAGAGCACTTGAAGGCAGCGTTGGAGGAGTACATGGAGCGCCTGCCCAAAGTGCGCATCCTGAGGACCAAGAAGAGGGAGGGTCTTATCCGGACCCGGCTGCTGGGCGCCAGCGCCGCCAAGGCCCAGGTCATCACCTTCCTGGACTCGCACTGCGAGGCCAACGTCAACTGGCTGCCGCCGCTACTCGGTGGGGAACTCTTGAAGACCCCCCCCCCCCAAAAAAAAAGCTCTTTCTTCCACCGTCGACAAATAGCGCAGATGATACTTACTCCGTCGCCTGTGCTTCGGCAGACCGAATCGCCCAGAACCGGAAGACCATCGTGTGCCCGATGATCGACGTGATCGACCACGACAACTTTGGCTACGAGACGCAAGCGGGCGACGCCATGCGCGGGGCCTTCGACTGGGAGATGTACTACAAGCGCATCCCCATCCCCGCCCGCCTGCAGAAGGACGACCCCAGCGAGCCCTTCGAGTGAGTGACGCGTTTCGTATGAAATTGAATGGGAAAACCGCCGGCGCTCGCGATAACCTTGCAAATGTGCTCTTTTGAGGCACTACTTCTGGCTTTTTTTGGGGGGGGGTGATCTGAAGCTGAAAATCAGACAGTGTGGCAGCTTCCGTTGCCCCGGCACAAACGTCGGACGCCGGCTGACAACAAGACAAGGTCACTCTGATAAAAACGTTGCCTTTTCTGTCCTCTTGGCGCCCGGGAAATAAGTCTCGAGGGGGCCGGGGGGTGGGGGGGGGGGGGTGGCCGACATTGCAGCAGCAGGAGCACAGTGCAGCCGCTGTCAGTAAGAGAAAAACGTCGACTTCTGTTTGACGCAATTTGTCCGCACATGGAAAGCACAAAAAAGAAATCTTCCGCTCACTCAATGAATATTTTGCATTTAGTGGACGTATTCCAAACCCTTAAACAGCCTTTATTTAAAAACGGACTTGAAAGCTAAACACCAGCTTGAAAAAAAAAAAAGATTTGGAATGTACGCAGAAATTGCAGACGGAAATGTAAAAACCATACGTCTGGATTCGAAACTTAATTGCTCCGATAGCGAATGGAAATAATGACCACAGTCGTCATCGTGAACGCCGCGCTGTCAGCAGTCAGCCAAATCGAGTTACTACGAGCGCCGCGAGCGGGCTAATCGGAACGTCACTTTGTCATCAGCGCGCGGGGGGAGGAGGGGGGGGCCGCGGGGACCCCGTCGGCCGATTGTCGGCGCCAGCTCGTGCCTTTAAATGAGCCTCCTCGGGGACCACTTTGGCCGGAGCGGAGTACGTGCCGGATGATGCCGATGCCCACCTGATGAAAGGCGCGTAACCATGGCAACCGCCTGCGGGGCTTTGAAGGATCTTCTGCCCGTCTGTGTTTACCGGGGGATGCGCACGATAACCAATCATGAACAACACAGAGACCAGCGAGTGCGAAGCTTGACATTTGGCTTTTTCTGTTTGCGGAAACTCCATTCGGGCGAGCTCGCAATCGGAATTTGAAACCTAATTTGCGGTTTCAAATCCTCATCGAAGAATCCTATTCCAACTTGGAACGCAAACCCAGGTTTCAAATGTTAAAAATTAGGAACGGGCGAGTCTTGATGGAAGGCATCGGGTGCCAGACGTGATTACTTCAGGTAAAATCGGAATCATTTAAAAATCTGACGTCATGCAAGTCCTCCTCGGCAGTAGTTGGCGCTATCCTGCACGGCGAGTCATCATGGCCGTCAGAATGAAATATCTTTTGTTCACAAATGAAGTGTGACATATCAAAAGCATTACAAGTATCGGTACTTGGTATCGGTGAGCACTCAAAAGAGTGAATAAGTCTGCCGAAAGCGGCTATCAAACATCCCGAACGCTAAAATGCTAATTTGAAATCCAAACCCTTCATTCAAGCACTTTGCTGCGCGATTTGAAATCAGGCGCCCAGGCGAAACGCGTCAATTTTTGCGAGGGGCGACCAAGGAAGTTTGCCTGACTTTGAAGTGAAGTCGCGGGAGCACCTGCTTGGCTCGTTTGTGCGTCTCGGGTGTTGCGGCGGGCCAAAACAATAGCGCGCCAGAGAACTTGCGCCGCTAACAAGGTGCGCGACTAGCGAAAGCTGCGGCGGGTTAATTGCTTCTTCAAAGCGGCTTCCTATCTGAATACGACAGTCGCTCCGCCCCCCCCCCCCCCCCCCCCCCCCCCCCCGTAAACAGCGCACTGGCACGCTCAACGCACATTTGTGTGTCGCAGGTCCCCGGTCATGGCGGGCGGGCTGTTCGCCGTGGACAGGAAGTGGTTCTGGGAGCTGGGAGGCTACGACGCGGGGCTGGAGATCTGGGGCGGCGAGCAGTACGAGATCTCTTTCAAGGTAAAATCCCAAGGCGACGCCTCCTCGACGTTAGAGTGATTATCGGCCGGTTCACAGTTAAAACCAAAACCCGCTTTGATCGCCTGGCCCAGGAAAGAATGAGTCACCAATTTGTCACCAAGCGCTAACGCGTGGCTAGCAGCGGCCGCGTAAGTCTTAAATCCGCCCGGCCCAGCGACATTCAATTTGGCTTGCCCTTTTTTTTTTTATGAAGATCCCCATCAGCCGATAGGCTTGGCGCTAACGTTCTCCTGAGGTGAGAAGATTAACAGACTCTCGCGCTAATCCCGACAAACCCCGCGACGCGGTCGCTGGCTCTACGTGCAGCCGCCACCGCTCTTTCATTTTTGCCTGCATGCCGGCGATGAGAACGCCGAGCCTTACACGCTCACACCGCCGGATAACATCACGACTTGAAGCCGGCCGGACAGGCGTGCAGAATACTCGCAATAGCATCCATCGGTACGCGAATGCCATGAATCCATTTCACTGCCCCAAAAACCACTAGCATATTTTTTTTCTAACATGTTTTTGAATCAAAAATAGCACTCGGCTGTATTGTATTGGGCAGTAAAATCGTAATCGAGTAGAATTTAAGGAACTGCGCATCGTGATTCCATGCCTCACTGCCCATTGACATTGTGCTACTCCTTAAGTTGCGCGTGTCTTGTCCACCAGGGGGCAGTGTAGTACTTGTGTCATGTGTGTTGAAATGGCCACTGCTGACGCTCAGTTCCATTAGCACACTTGTGACATTTTTTTTTTTATTGTGGGTTAGCTTTCCGCTTGGGGACTTTTGGAAGGCAAAGTTCTGTTCAGTGTTTTATTTTTGCTTTGACGGTAAACCTCAACCGGAATTCGTTTTGAAGAGTTGTTCACGACGTTTGTAACGGCCCCTGAGGCTCGTCTCCACGGCAACCCAATGAAACGGTCATCTCTCGGCGGAGAAATAGTTTGCAACATTGTTGACTTTATTTTTTTTTTTATTTGATTTTTTTTCATCGCTTGGTGGCGGCCGACATCGCTGTCCTCTGTCCCCACCCAAACGGACGCGTGCGCCTTTGCGGGCGAGGGCACGCGCGGGTGGCCGACAACTGGAGGCGATTGATGGCCGTTGGCGT
Organism: Hippocampus zosterae; assembly: GCF_025434085.1. NCBI lineage: Eukaryota > Metazoa > Chordata > Actinopteri > Syngnathiformes > Syngnathidae > Hippocampus > Hippocampus zosterae. The sequence goes on from NC_067466.1 coordinate 16,297,951, forward strand.
CCTGCTGCCCAGCTGCCGTGCTATTGTTCTTATTTTTATTGTGAGTCAAATAGCATAGGAAGTGATTGGACATCGCACATACTTGATGTTTTATTTAGACACGCAAGTCAACCAGATACTAGAGACCGAGTCCGCTTTCTGAGCCCAGAGTTTGTCTTCCAGCTACATCTTTTATTTATGCACTAGTGTGTGTGTATGCGTGTGTGTGTGTGTGTGTGTGTGTGTGTGTGTGCGTGTGTGTGCAGTGGCGTGCTAATGTTAACACAGCCACGGCGCAACTGCTCAGGCTGAAATCCCATTTGCACCCTGGCTTGGAAACTCTCATTCAAAATCCAAATGATAACTTGAAATCCAAACCCCCAAACCGTGACCAGAAACCATAAACCAGACTTGAATCCCAAACTATTGCCTGAAACCTTTGCATAGATGGGAACGCTGAAATTTAAAACGACCAAATTCAAATCACGACCCGGGCTAGATTCGCTTAGGCGAAACCCTAATTTCCGTCTTCAGCTGAAATCACCACCCCGGTGCGAAACCCCAAACACATACTCGAAACTGAAACCCGAGCCCGGACCTAAAATCTTAACCCAGGTTTGAAAAGCAAATATCCTTCCCTGGCACGTCCTTCTTCCGACATCCAGGCTTGCGACTCAAATCTGAAATGCAACCCCTTGGCTTGAAAGCGTCATTTGAAACCCTAATCCAGGACTGAACCCAGAAACTGAAATCCCCAAACATCCGTTAACAAGCCAGATGCTCTCTCTGCAGTTGTGGATGTGCGGCGGGCGCATGGAGGACATCCCGTGCTCCAGGGTGGGGCACATCTACAGGAAGTACGTCCCCTACAAGGTCCCCGGCGGGATCAGCTTAGCCAAAGTAAGGCTTGGCGGCGCGCGCACGTTTCGCCGGACAAAGCCGCGCAACCGGCCCCCTTTTGGCCTCCTCTCCCAGAACCTGAAGCGCGTGGCCGAGGTGTGGATGGACGAGTACGCCGAGTACGTGTACCGGCGGCGGCCCGAGTACCGCCACCTGTCGGCTGGCGACATGACGGCGCAGAAGGAGCTGCGCAGCCGCCTGGCGTGCAACGACTTCAAGTGGTTCATGAGCCAGGTGGCCTGGGATCTACCCGAACACTACCCGCCCGTGGAGCCCCCCGCCGCCGCCTGGGGCGAGGTAAACGGTTTGATGCGTTGACGCCTATCCCGCGCGTAAACGACACGATAAGCTAATACGAGGCTTGTCGTTGCCCGTATTACAAAGACAGAGAACCGTCCTCACTGTAGCATTTCTTCCGCTGACTGACTTGGCGCGTTCGGTGGTCCGCAGATCCGCAACGTGGGCAGCGGCATGTGCATGGAGGTCAAACACTTTGTGTCGGGCAGCCCCGTGCGCTTGGAGAACTGCGCCAAAAGCCGCGGCGACGTGGCCCGGAGTCACGGGCAGGTGGGCTCCCGGCGCCGACGCGTCTCTGCTCCGAATCACTTTAGCCGCCGCCGCTTGCCACGTTGGCTTTCGCCGCGCAGGTGCTGACGCTGGGTTGGCGCCAGGACATTCGCCTGGGCGACCCGGTGCACACCAGGAAGGTTTGCCTCGACGCCGTCTCCCACAAAAGCTTCGTCACCCTCTACGACTGCCACGGCATGAAGGGGAACCAGCTGTGGCGCTACCGCAAGGTGCGCGACCGGCAGAACTGCCGTCGTGAGGAACAAGCGCCTACTTATGCACTTTGTCTTCATTGATTGATTGATTGATTGACATGAACGTTCAGGATAAGAGCTTGTACCACCCGGTGAGCAACAGCTGCGTGGACGGCAGCCCCGGCGAGCGCCGCGTCTTCATGAACTCGTGCGACCCGTCTTTGCTCAGTCAGCAGTGGCTCTTCGAGAGGACCAACGCCACCGTGCTGGAGCGCTTCAACCGGGGCGGCGATTGACGACGCCCTCGCAAGGTGCGTCGGCAATACCTCGTCGAGCGAACCCCCGTCGATCTCGCTGGGGAGGGGGGGCTTTCAGACCCGCCCACGGTTTACCGTACAACTTGTATTATTTGGCAGAATCAAAGTCGCCTAGCTTCATGCTAACAAGAACGGAAAGGAGCGTCGAGGTTTAGGGAATGACGGAGAAAAGCGCGCGTACAAAAAAAAGTGGGCTCGGGACGGATCCCCTACGAGAAAGCCTTGCCGCGGCTCAAATTGTTGATGCGGCGATGTGATCGTCTTCCCCGATCTTTGTGCAGATTAAGAAAACGTCGGCCGAATAACGAGCCGTTTGTCCGACAGTCGTGGAAAAGGCGCGGCCAGGGGGCTCCCCGGACCAGCAGACGACCATTTGACCGCGAGCGCTTGAGACCAGGAAGAAGGTACGACACCGGCCCAGAAAGACATTTTCAAAAGTAAAAAAAAATGAATGAATGACCCGTATTGTGTCATCCCATTAGCATAAAATAATTCAACGCGTAATAAACAACCCCCCCCCCTTTCTTTTTTTTTTTTGTTTTCCGTCCAACTTGTTAAAATGTAATTATTAGCTTTAAAAATGAGCAGGGAGGGCCCCCGCGCGGTCCCAAATGCCGGCAATTAACGGCGGCGTCTGTTCCCAGGTGGTCCCGGAGCGGGGCGGCCGGTCCCCGAAGACCCTTCCGAAGACGTTGGCTCTCTTTTCAAGCTCCCGCCCAAATGTTTGGAGAAAAAAAAAAAAACTCTGCGGGATTAGAACGGAAGCTCTTCTTCAGTCGCCGCCTTTGAACTCTCTGGGCCGAGTTTCTCCGAGAAAGACGCGTGGATGGGGACGCGTGGATGGGGACGCTTGCTCTTGCATCGAGGCGAAAAGCTCTCGGAGTGAGACTGAAGCAAGTTGGAGAGGTGCAAAAGAAAGACTCGGCCATGCCGATCGCGTGCCGATCGTCAAGAGCGGGCAAATAGAAAAAATGAGCAGAAAATGGAGCATTTTACGGCGGGCGTGAAAGGGGCTACCGGCTCTGATACTACCTTCAAAGCTGTCACATTCCAACCCACACGCGGAAGAAATTAAAGCCACTCTGGATGTCATCTTGTCTCTGTTGCAGCTTTACTACGACCGTCGGAGGCGGCAAAATTGCCCAGTCGGCTTTGTAGCTCCGACGGAGAACCAGGAGAAATACGAGCATGCGAGCAGATGCCGATCGCCCAAGACGAGGTCTCCGAACTAAAACGGCGGCTGCTTTCACCCACAAACGTCCGCCTGCCTTCATACCATTGCGGAGGCAAGCACGCAATCGTTTGCACGAATACGCCGGTTGACGCCAAGGTACAATCGTACATTTTAACCTGCGCCACCTTTTGGTAGATTTACGGCAGTCTTGTTTCCGCCATGCGGGATTCACAGCCGGTGTGTTTTGTACCAAAAAAGTTCTTTGATCCCAATTTCATGATCCAGTTGCTAACTTGGAACGTGGAATAACTTTGCTCCACGAGACAAATGCCATTTGATCGGATTTTCCACGCCAGCGGGCCCATGCGGTTTTCTTTCGGAGACCTGACCAAATCGCTCCATTTCCATGACGATCAACGATAAATCTCGACAGCGGGAGGATTTCTTTGCGTCCTCCACCTGAGCTCCCAACAAGCTAACCCGCTAACCTGCTAACCCGCTAACAATTAGCGATCAGGGATTCAATTTGGTATTGCGCTTGCAGGACTGCGCCGGGAAATCCCGCATCCATTACGGAAGCTGTCGGCTTCGCTTGATCCAGATTAAATTCCGCCGGCATATTTTTTGCCGCTTTGTACTTAGAGGGAGAGGGGTGGGGGCAGGGGGGGGGGCAAAAAAAAGAAATCCCTAGAAAGCAAACTTTTGAACTGAGTTTCACTGGCGCCCTCGGAGACTCGAGAAGAAAAGTTATTCCAAAAGATTTGGCCTTCCTGACTGGAATCAGAAATACGATAAAGGCCTGACTAGCTTTTGTGATGACGATGATGATGATGATCTGTTTGTTTTAAATGGATGCTTCAGTGGCGTACAAAGAGAGAGGGGGGGGGGGGCGAGTGGGCGCAACCCCAGGCATCCGACTCTGGAGGCTTTGACGTGCAAAAGTTCACCCGCATAATCATCTCACACGTGGAATCAAAAAGAAGTCGGAGGTTGCGTGGGCTCTCCCCGCGACACGTGAGGCGAAACGGCGGCGCCGCGCAGATGGACTCGGAGTCAAAAGTGTCCGATGGATTTGTGCACGTCGACTCCCGCCGAGGGCGATTAGTCCCGCAGCTCCCCCGCGCCATCCCATCTATCGATCGCGCAGTCGTGATGTGTGGGCGTGCGCGCGCTCTGCTCGATACTGCGTGACTTTTGAGAAGATGAGGGGGGGGAAATGCTCGTGTGCAGACAAGGAAACCTGCCAGGCCAAGATTTAATCTGTTTTTTTTTTTTTTGCTACAGTGCCTTTCTGGGGTGAAGGGGGGGGGGGTTCAATTGGCTTAAATTCAGAGCTTTAGGTCAGAAATACATGTTGTTACTCGAAGGCGGTCGATCTATGACATGGGACATGATTTTGTTGTGAAGCGCTGCCCCGAGGAGGCGCCCTCATCTCCGATAGCCCCGCCGGAGAGACGCGGGTTAAAAGAATGGAGTATCTGGCAGCAGGCGCCCCCACAGATCTTCAGCGACGTTGCCCCCCCCCCCCCCCCCCGAGCTAATCGAACAAGCTCGCCCAATTCCCCGGAGCTGCCAAATTAGCATAAGCCAACGTGGTTTAGCAATTCAACCGCGTCATCTCCACTCGCAGTCGAGAAAGGAGCGCGGAGGCCGCCATCGCCGATGACTCGCCAAAACTGTACTTTGGTCAACAATTGAAAAAAAATATATACTCTATATAATAATAATAATAATAATACAAAATTGGGCACGTAATGAAAATGACTGTAAATCCCACAAAAGGTGCACAAGCATCCGTCAGCATCTGCGTTCTTATTTGCCGACGTGAGCCAGCATGACATCATTTTGGATTCACTTCTTTTGATAAGAATAAACATACCAAGATGGAAATATTCCAGTCCAGTCCCCCCCCCGCACCCCCCCCCCCCCAGATTCATACCTGTATGCTCGATCCCAAACCGTATGCCGCATTCCTTCTATCTGCTTTTCCGTGGAGACGCCACACTCCAGAAACAGCGAGAGGCATCGGTGATGCGATGGCTTCTTTTTAAGAAAGTTCAATATTAAGAGGGGTTTTTTTGGGGGGGGGGGGGCGGGGGGTTTATGTACGTACCTTGATCCCCATAACAACTATCCTTCCTAACATTGCGCGGAACATTTATGTCGGCAAGGCAATTGTCGTGGCCCTTTGATTTCCTTCCCTGACTGTTGCCGCCCCCACACCCCGACCCCCTCCTCCCACCGCACATCTGTTTGCACGGATAAGATTGGAGCGACGTTTCGAAGTCTCCTGTCATCGGGCTCATTGGAAAATACGTCGGCGGCGTACGTGCCCGCCGACGTACAAACCCCCCCCCCCCCCACCCCCCTCGCAACGCCCCCCCCCCCCATCCCCCGCCCTTCTTGGAGAAACCTGCAGTCGCCGAGATAGGAAGTGACAGCTGCACAAATGACTCCTGATTTATTTCCCCCCCCCCCCCCCCCACACCCCCTTTTTTTAACGCATTTTGTTTTCTTATTACGCCGCAGCGGCTATAGGAAGTTGACAGCCAACACAAGCACGGAGGAGATCCTGTCAGCTGTACTTGTTGTTTGCCAACATTTGAGTCCTTATTTATTTCACTGGCCGACGTCGCAGAGGCACAGACGTGTCAGTTAGCGGGGAGCGCTTCTTTTATTCCTCTTGGTTTTGGTTTTTGTACAACTCGGCAAGCCGGTTTTGATAATAGGCACAGGATAGAATCTCATAATTTGGTGAGGCTTGTAAGACTGATTCCAGGAGAGATTCTCTTGTCGGTTCCTCGTTGAAGTGAGTTGAGGCGCTTCACTTTGACAAAATTCTGTTCTTTTCATTTCTCATCTTTTCCATACTCACAATGAAATCGTTCAGCTCTACTTGAACACGGAGTTGGCCTCCCAACCTCAATTTTTATTTTTTTTAAACACTCACCGCCTCCATGCCCCGTGGTGGCAGAAAAGTCTAAGGAAGCTATCGAGACAAAAAAAAAAAAGATGAACTAAAAACAACAACAACAAAAAACTCTCCTCTCTACTTGCTGATCTTTGAGTGAGAAGTTTTGATATTTGTGTCATTTTTTTTCCTCTGTGCCGAAAGACTCATTGAACCTACGCCTGCTGCTTCTGCAGCAGCAAAAAAAAAAAAAAAAATGCTGACAGACCAGGACGCTGACTAAAAAGCATGTCGCACTTCCACCCACGTCGAGCACCCCCCACAAAACTTACCCCTTGTTCATTTTTAATCTTGTCGCGTTTGCGCTGTTGCTTGCCACCGGCCCCCTGCTGGTCGGCGCGGTTGCGGCTAATGAGGGACGCTTGACAGGTTTGCGCCAAACCGCCCGCGTACATTTTAAACAGCTTCTTTTTGTGTTTGGAGAATGTTAACCTCCTTCTCACCCGCGTCTTGACGACGCTTCGGGAGATGACTGTGTGTGTGGGGGGGGGGGTGATAGTTCACACATACACGTCGTGTTTTCAGGAAAAGGTTAAAACCGGAGTTTGTTCTTATTTGGCCCGAAGGCTTCGGAGAAGGTGGGCGGATCACACAAAACGTGTTGAAGTTCGACGTGCTGCTGACATTTTAAGTTTGTATGCGCCGTTGAAGCCATACTTGTCTTTCAAGGGAGGATGAAAACACCTATTTGGTGGTAACCAGGCGACGAGCTAATTTGTTAGCTTGGAATGAGCTAATTAAAAAAGTAGCACGTGAGGAAGTGCCGTAGATATCGCCTCTTGTTTATTCAGCCCCAAGTGGGATACGTAGCGCGGCATCCGAACGCTATCGCTAGCCAGCTAGCTAGCTAGCTAGTTGCTGTGACTCAGGGAGAACCTATTTGTGTTCCCCCCATTTTTAGCCTTCCTTTCGCTTGTCAACAAGATATCAAGACAATTTGTACACTTCTTCGCCGGTAGTTTTCCGAGCCGACAAACAGTTTCCATGTGATTGGCTAATTAGCCCTGTTGGTTAAGTGTGGATTCTACTTGTTTGCGAGCGGGATGCTATGCCATTTGCCGTACTCTTGCTTTTGTAGCCTTCACGCTAAAGGAACTTATCTGTACAATCACGACTGAAAAAGAAATGTCTTTGTGACAAAACAAGCCATGTCTTTGTGGACGAATGTGCACTTGGTCGATCAAAGGAGGGGGCAATTTTCAGGAGAAACGGATGTGCTTTCCTCTTATTATTCTCCGAGGCTTTGGGAAGGCAGACTTGGAAGCAGCAGCAGACAGAAAGTAATAAAAGGGGGGGGCCAGGCCCGCCGCACGCTTGAGACACGGTTGAACCCCGGAGAGAAGCGAGCCACCACGCCGGATGATTTTCACCATCTTTTCAAGAAAAAACTAAACCGGCAGAGCTGAGGAGAAACTGATGTCATGGAGACTTTCAGGCATCGGACTACAGTTAAGTGAACCCCGCCGTTTTATCTCCCCGCGTGTGATCGGGGAAAATGTGCAGTACGCAAGACCACATCTGTTCTGACTCTCTCGCCGGTAAGAAATCCGAGATTACAGTATCAGGCTTACTTCAAGCTGTTTATTTATCACTCCCGATTGAAATTTACTTAAAATAAATAAATAAATAGATATATGCCCGACTGTGATGTCACAATCTGGCTCAATCTCCTGTCAAGGATGTTTTGCAAATAAAGTTGTGCCTGGCGAAGCGTCCACGGGGGCTAATCAATCTGCTGTAATTCTGAACCGTCCGCAGGTGAGAGGACGCAACTTCATCTCTTCACGATACGATTTCTCAAGTAAAAAGTGGCATTCAGTCGATCCGTTATCTGTGTTCACAGAGTCTTTGGCCTTTTCGTCTTCTCACCGTTCTGCTGCTGCTGCTGCTGCTTATCTTGGTCCATCTGCTGACCCGCCCTCCTCTCAGCCGGCGTTTCGGGAGAGAAATGGAGGTTTCATTTTATATTCCCTCCCCCAGATCCCCGCCCTTTCCTTCACCATCCCCCTCACCGGATCAATATCCAATTCTGCCGTCTGTCGTGTCCACAAATAACCTTTAACCCCTGTCAACTTTCAACATAAGTAACGTCACTGCATAGCAGCCGGTCAGTGGATTTCGTTTGGGCCGATCCGACGTCGGCCTTTCCACTGGTCACATTTTCAACGGCGACAGCAAATGTTTTCGATCCCGAACGGGAGTCCAAAAGTACATCTTGAGAACTTTCATGAGATAATTCGCACAAATGAGCCCCAAAACAGAAGCAGACATCCTAGACGGCTGGACGACGCAAAATTATGAAGCTCTTGTTGCTGCGCCACGAAATAAGGGCGGAACATGGCATGAAAGTCATTTGGAGGATCCGTTTGTAGAAGCCAATTATGGATTTTTTTTTTTCCCGCATAAAACCAAAATGGAAGCCTCATTTTGAAAGGGCCTGCTGTCAACTCGTACTGGCTAATGACTCATCTTTGCAAAGCTGTACATGCGCGGTACATTTTATACATTTAGCCCCGCGGGCCATGGTGCAGGCCACAGGATGCATCCCCTTTTGCATCTCACATCTGTTGATGAATAAAAGATGCAAGCACATCTCGCGAACGCTTTTTCTATTGGATGTGAAACACTTCTACTTTTACTTATTCTCCGCTCCCGTAAAGATCAGCAGGTCACGTGAGAGTTAGGTCGAGGGGATCTCTCTCAGCAAGCTCTATGCTTTTTTATTTATTTAATTTTTTATTTTTTAGTAGTAGTTGTATTATTATGAGCCCTTCCTTGCCCGCCGGGCATAATTAATCAGCTCAGACTGATGTTTGCGTTGTCTGAGAGCCTGAGGAATTGTCTCGGAAAAAGACAAAGAAAAGTTCATGCCTCAGCACAAAGTCAAAAGAGATGAGAAGTTGAGCTCCAGGGGAGGCATTGCTTCCTATATTTCTTATCCGCTTCAAAGCCCGACAGAAATTTGGCATCGTGAGGCAAGGCTGTGCCGTGTGTCTCTGTGTATTAGTGTGTGCGGAAAAAAACAATCACACCCAGGAGTAAATCCACTGACCTCCACCCGGAATTATGATGCCTCTGGGCCCGCAAACTTGGCCGGCATTGCATTAAACGAGCGGCGGTGCGGTGCGGCTCCTTTTAACGTTGCCGCAGCAAGTGAATTATGTTGAATTCGTTTTGAGTTCGACGGCATCGATTAGCCCCTTGACGCGAACGCGATCCCTTCTCCGTTGTTGTGTGCTTGTACTCGTTTGTACGACCAGTAACTGGCTATTAGCTAGGCAACAGCTAGCTACAATCGATCTATCCATCTAGATCCTGCTAGATAGACAGCTGGTGGATTTGTAAATTTCCCCAGTGTGGGACGAATAAAGGATATCTTATCTTAGCTAGTTAGTTGTCTAGCTAGCTAGCTATCCATGTATAGATATACTGTATAGATAGATAGAGATAGCTACATGGATAGCTAGCTAGCTGGTTAGTTGTCTAGCTAGCTAGTTAGTTGTCTAGCTAGCTAGCTATCCATGTAGCTATCTCTATCTATTCATTCATTCATTCATTCATCTTCCGTACCGCTTGATCCTCACTAGGGTCGCGGGGGGTGCTGGAGCCCATCCCAGCCGTCTCCGGGCAGTAGGCGGGGGACACCCTGAATCGGTTGCCAGCCAATCGCAGGGCACACAGAGACGAACAACCATCCACGCTCACACTCACACCTAGGGACAATTTAGAGTGTTCAATCAGCCTGCCACGCATGTTTTTGGAATGTGGGAGGAAACCGGAGCAGGCCCGGGGAGAACATGCAAACTCCACACAGGGAGGCCGGAGCTGGAATCGAACCCGGTACCTCTGCACTGTGAAGCCGACGTGCTAACCACTGGACTACCGGGCCGCCTCTCTATCTATCTATACAGTATATCTATACATAGATAGCTAGCTAGCTAGACAACTAACTAGCTAGCTAGTTAGTTTTAGTTTTCCAGCTAGCTAGCTAGCTAGACAACTAACTAGCTAGCTAGAAAACTAATTAGCTAGCTAGCTAGCTAGCTATCCATCCATCCACCAGCTGTCTATCTAGCAGGATCTAGATGGATAGATAGATATTCAGATGGATAGATCGATTGTAGCTAGCTGTTGGCTAGCTAATAGCCAGTTACTGGTTACTGGCTAGCTAGCTATCCATGTAGCTATCTCTATCTATCTATATAGTACATATATATATATATATACTTATATACACACACACACACACACATTTATATTTAAAATGCAGAGTTAAAACAAGTCCACTGACATCTCTGATTCAACTTATAGGATAAAAACAGCTGGTGCGAATTTGATGTCGAAAGCCGGATCCGACGGCAGAACGGAGACAGCGTAGCGACTGATCACCATCCTCGCTTGGTCCACAGCCGTGGTTTTCCCAACGGTAAGATGAATACAGCCTTCTATTCCAACCCAGACTTTGATTAGTGGGGTTTTGAACTTGTGTTTCCCCCCGCTTGTGTGTTTATGGCCCAAAGCTTCCCCTCCGTCTTTGTTTCGGACCAGTCCATCTCGCCTCCCCTGTGCCCCTCAAGAGTCTTGTTATCGCTGCTGTTCGGTCATCTGAGGGTGGCGCGAGACAGAATAGATTGCCTATTAGCCTCCTGCTTTCAAAGGAAAAAAAATAAAATAACGAACAAGCAACACAATCACACGTTCATGCCGAGAAAACAGCAGCGGTCTAAGAGTTTTTAATGAGACTTTTAAAATAAAATGTACATAGGCACGATTGATTTTTTTTTTTTTTTCCTCGACAAAGTGTTTGTCAAACATCTTGTCAAAATAACCTTGAGTGTTCCCACAGATGACAGAGGCGCCTTAATTAAAGGTTGCCGTACGCGGGTGCGATCGTTACACGGACGCATTGGAAGAAGCCGGCGAGTAATGAGCACTTTCAAACTCGCCATGTCAAATTTATGGATTACAGGACTTGTTTGCGAGGCAGGCAACCCTACTCGTGTCCTATTTATTCTATTCAAACAAACCAGAAAAATGCTTGCAAATTAATAATGACTTTTTTTCTTTTTTGCGCAAAAAAGTCTTAAGCACCCAAATCAGACCTTGATCAGGAATTCGGCCATTTTGGTTTGAAGCTGCCATTTTGGGTGAGCGAATTTATCGAAATGCGCCCTGAATAAATCCGTTTTTTAGGGGCCCTGTCATGTCGAGAAAACTCAAAAAATTTTGAAAGCCCATCTAGCCTGCTGAAAAACGGATGTTTTATTTTCTTTTTTTTTTTGTATTCTATGTACATTTCCAGGCAAAGCGAGATGGCTGCGTTCGAAATGACCTTGCCTCAGAGGAAATAATCAGAAACGCCTTGGGTGATGTTTGACCTGCCTCCTTGCGTTTGCATTCATCCGTTTCTCTTATTCTTGTCCAAGCGCTTTTCCTTCCCGTCGTCGACTAAACGGTAAACATTTCCCCGCCTGTCAAACGCGCCGTCAAGAGTAGAATCAACACAATTTGTCGCACTTAACTGTAAACGCCGCAGAGTTTGCTCAGTGGCAGCACCGCCGATTGAATTCGGTTATTAACCTTCCCGTGCGCCGCTTTTGTTGGCGTTTCTTTGAATAGCGTTTTAAAATTGAATCTTGCACTCGGCGCCTTATTTACCAATTGAAGCACCGAATGCGGTCGCCCCCTTGACATTTTTATCTCGACGTTTTCCCTCACGGAGATGAACACGTGCGCGGATTTCACTCCGTCGGGGTCGACGCCTCCAACGCGGGCGTCGATTCGAGTCGGATCGCGTCAGATGGCGCAATCGATGCGAAAGTGGCTGCGACGACGCACGCGGTGTTTGCCAGCCCACGTTCTCACGGCTCGTCATATATCCAAAGGTTGGCTCGTTGTGGTCGGATCGTTTTTCGAACTTTTAATTTGAAACTCCACACGGGTTCAAAAAGGCGCCCTTCCGAGAGCCTCGACGGAGCCGGAGATATTCTCATCGTTCTCGTCCAGTTTACATCCTTGAGCACGCGTGCCCTCTAATCCGCAGAGAAATTGAAAATCGGGATTAGCCGACGTTTACGCGTATTAATTCACGCAGCCCCCCCCCCCCCCGAGACTTGTCGAAACGGGCTTTTGACAGCGATCCACTGGAAACGGCCATTCGTCACACGTGTCCTGGCAGGGCCGCCGGCGTGACCAATGCTCACGAGCCCTCCGGCGTTATTAACATTCTCCGAGGAGGAAGCGTAATCAGTCGGAAGTCAAACGCCCGACTCGGCCATCTCGCATCATAAATCAAAAGGACGAGCGTAATATTATCGCCGGGATTGAAGGACGCGGGGATCGATCATAAAGTGCGCCCGCGACCCTGCCGCACTAATTTCCTCTTCGCATTTCCCCGGGTGTATATTCAGAATAGACTTTGAGCGAACGGCGAGGAGAGAAGAAATCGTGGGTGGGGGTGGGGGGGGTGCTTTTTATATGCGGTAGTTGCTGTGTACCTGCGGTGGCCGCCGGCAGTTGTGGCTTCGCTCCGCTCCGGAGTGGTTTGGAAAATATGTTTGCCTGTGAGCCTGCATATTGCTGCGCATGTTTGTGTGTGTGTGTGTGTGTATGAGATCGCTCCATCTGAAAAATGCTTCCCCAAACATATCAGCAATTCCAGAAGGCTCACACGCAGCCTCACAGGATTTGATAATTTCAAGTCTAAATAGGCTTTGCTGACTTTCCCGAGAGGTCTTCTGACATTGCCCGGCATATATTAAGCAAGTTTGGAAGGCTTAAATCCCAAAATAGTGCAACATCCACCAAGATTTAGTTCTTTATATATATGTATATATATTTTTTTTCCCCAGATGGCATTGTTGCAGGCAACACACACACAGAGTCACTCGGGGTTGTTGTCATGTTGTGGGTCTGAATCTCAGCTTTCCAGTGGCTCTTCTTTGATTGCCCGGCATACTGACATAAGGATCAAAATTGAGCACATCTGCCTTCCAGCTGAGAGGTTCGGAGTTCAAAATCTTAGCTGCGACCAGTCAGACATAAAGACATGGAAAAAAAAAAATCGTCCTTGGCATTGAATGAGTAAAAATGCAATTGCATTTAAAAAAAAATCTGTCAACAATCTTCCAAGGTTGATTTTCAAATTGACGCACCATGAAAAAATGATCTGCGCGTTTAAAGGAAAATTAGCATAAGAATCAACTGTTAAGATTTGGTGAGAGTAAACTTAAAAGACGAAATCTTTTATGCTCTTGGCGGCGAAGTAGGAATCCATCCCAGCAGTGACGTAAAAAATAAACGAGTGCAAAATAATTTTGATTTCGGAGCTTTGTAATGTTTTCTCAAACCACGGATGTCTTTATTAGCGATGTGGGACGGCAAAATGAGATGACTTCCGATGACCCAAAAACCTTTTGAAGGGAATAAGCTATTTCACTAAAAAGTGACTTTTGAGTCGGTTTGAGGCGACTGAGGTTTGCTTTTGAAGACAGCAGGACAACTTTGGACTGGAAGCCGCCGTTTTCAGATAGACTAAGATTAAAAAAAAAAAAAAACCCCAAGGAAATAGTACAGAGCCTTGTGGTACACCACCATCATAAAGTCCGCGCAGTTCGCCCTCTATTGTTGCATATTCTGCGTTCATGATGACCTGCGGTTTCGTTGGAGCCTCTTAAAAATGGAAAGATGTCGGCGGGATTTCCAGAAAATCACGTCTGTGCATGCAGTCAAATCCAAACGGAGCCGCTGCTCCGCCGCTGCGCTCAATCCCTGCGGTATGATCGAATTTGTGCTCTTTTGCCCCTTGTTTGAAAGATCGTTTCTCACCGGAAAGACGGTTATGAATTTTTGCAAAGGCGCGAGATAAGACGTCGCAAAGATATAAATACAATTTCTTGCCCTACGGAGTTATTGGCAACCTTGGTGAAGATGAGCCTCGGGAGGGGGGGGGGGGGGAGTAATGAGTTTATCTTCACCGAGGCCGCCAATAATGCTGGGGCGATGGGGGATGGGGGGGGGGGTGGTTAAAATTTTTTTATAAATGATAACACGCTGAATTGAAACTGCTCGAAATTGTCCCTCGGTGTGAGCGTGAACGCGGATGGTTCGTCTGTGTGTGCCCTGTGATTGGCTGGCAAGCGGTTCAGGGTGTCCCCCGCCAAGGAAAAGCCAATAAAGAGCAATAATATGCCTTTACTGGCCGCTTCAAATTTCTCCCGCCAGCGCCTTTGTCAAGCCCTCCTTTATATTTGCCTGCGTGAGAGCGTTGAGAATAATTAAGTCTTTTTAAACATCGTTTGTCGGCTGAGGTTCGTGGGAAATGAGTCGCGCGGACGAGGCAAGAAATCAACGACGTCAATTCGAGAAACCGCGACTCGATTTCTGTCTTCTTCGATTGGCGACGTCAATGTTGCGTCATCGTTGCTGCTGCGAGACGCGACGCTGTCAATACCGCCGCGTTCCGGCGACCTTTCAGTTTATCGTAGACGATAACGAGACGACGTTTCGCCCGGCTCCAAAAATTAAATCCAATTAAAGACAAATGACCACTCGGTGAGATAAAAAAAAAAAAAAAGAAAAACAAAACAAAACTTGACATTTCACCGAGTCTATGATTTGAGAAATGGCGGGCCGCCGTTCATAACGGGGGCCACTTTCGAGAGCAGTAATTACAGGATGCGCGCGGCGGGATCGCGCGGCAGTCATTTGGATTCATTTGCTGCTCGCCGGCGGCGCATACAAATGGCACGCGTGCATAAACGCCACCTTGGACCCGCAAACGTGAAACGGATCCGCGACGCCAGGAGAACAAAAGCGGGCCTTAGCTAGCAGGCGGCGCGCGCTAAACCCGCGGCGCCAGACCCGCGTTAAAGGGCTGAAGTGTTCACGTGATTTGTGCTGCGTTCAAGTTCCACTTTCAGCTCTTAATATGGGCGATTACGAAACCGCGTTAACGTTTTTTTTTTTAGGGGGGGGGTTAGTCGCGGCGGGGCTTAGCCGCGAGCTGAGGGATTTAGCGCTTGGTCGTTAGCATCCACGTTAGCATCTACAAGACCACTATCGCCTTCTTATCACGAGCGTTTCTCTTATTTGGAACCAAGCCGGTGTAGCTCAAGAGGTTTTTTTATCGCTTTTTGTCGTAACATTTATGGGCAAACGGTCACCTTTCGGCCCATCGGTCCCGGCGTCTGAAACCAAAATCTGCTTAAGCTAGCAAAGTCTCGTCTAATGATCTCGACGACGTTGGCTTTTGTTTCTGGGAGCCTGATTCATCCGGCCGTCGTTTTGGGACAAACTTGATTGCATTGCGGATTTGTCTGACAACGGGGAGGGCGAGGCGGGGGGGGGGCCAAAAAAAAAAAAAAGCCCACAGGGCCATTTTCACTCTAATCAGACACGATTGCATTTCAATTTTGCCGTAATGATTCTCCCCCTGCGGAAATCCATCAAGCGAGATTGGGTGCGCTTTCCTGCTTTTAGCGTCTGCCTCTCCGCAGAAGATTTTGACGATAGGAGGAAATGTTGACAAGCCAGTTGAACTTTCTCGCCAGTTTGTACACAAAAAACATCAAACTAGGGAAAGTCAGCCGCAGGGGGGAGGACGGCGGCGTGTAACGAGCCGCCGCCGCCGCCGCCGCCGCCTCCGCGCACCTCACCATTATTTCCTTAAACGCTCGTCATTAGGCACGGCCGGCCAGACATCGGGAAAGGCCAACTTGTTAAGCTCAGCTCACCCCAACCTCCGCTTGGATGCTTTTGCCCGAGCTCTCTTTTCTTTCTTTTCTTTTTCTTTTTTTTCCCCATCACCTAACTAACGCGCCATCATTAGCCTCGGCCAAGCCAGACATCAGAAGCGAGCCTTCCTTAAAACGGGAGATTGGACGCGTTTTATTTATTTATTTATTTTGCCATACGCCGGGCATTTCCTTCTTCTTTCCTCTCAAAGCCGCAGTCTCCCCTAATCAATCCCATCGGAGCGCGGCCAAAAGGTGACGGTACGAACTCTAAAGGTCAAGTCTCAAGCGTATCTTTGAAGTCTGGCGTAGCGGTGACGCACGCCTTCAAGATGCGACGTGTACTTTTTTTTTTTTTCCATGTCCCCGGCTTTGTCCGTCGCTGCCGTCCACACTCCGAATGTGATTTCCGCCACTCCAATAATAACGAACCCCCCCCCCCCCGTGGAGGTCACGCAGATGCAGATGGCGCCGGTGTTTGATAAGGCCTCTCAAAACGCCTGCGCTCCCGCTGACATCAATCAAAGCTGTAGGGAAAGCGACGGCGGGCGCTTACACACAACAACTCATAACTTCCTTGAAAGGCGCTAAACAAAAAGGTCGACTCGCGGCGTCCGTTTATTCCCACCGCCCCAAAAGATGTGACATTTCGCTCGATTCGACGCCATGATAAGAAGTCCCATCAATCACCGGTGAATGTCATTTAATCAGATTGGCAGGCGGCCATCTCGCTTCCGTTCCCCATTTGCGCACAACGTCCAAACCGTTTGGCTCCCCCCCCCCCCCCCCCCCCCCCCCGAAATGCGTTTTGGGACGTCTGTTAGCAGCAAATGACGTTTGAGCCACGCGCGGTCACGCCCGCATTGTTGCGCGTCTCCCGTCTTGTTTATGTTCTATCCGATCCGTCTGTCGTTTGGCTACTCCGTAATCGCCCACTTTTATATCTTCGGAAAGCTCTGCTGTCACTTGACGTTTCAAATGCGGCCAATCGATTGCGCCCACTTTTTCTCACCTTCCCACCCCCTGCCGGAAAAGGGCCGTTGGGGGCGGGGGGGTCTGAAAAGGTGGCACTAAATTGCAAATCGGGGACGAGTGAGTGAAGAGCAACAATTGGGAAAGACTTGGAAGATGATTACATTGCTCATTCTGTTTTTTTGTTTTGTTTTTTTTGGGGGGGGGGACAGGCGTTTTGGGGGTCCCCAACAGTCCGCCTCACTTCCTCCTGTAAAGTTAAAAAAAAAAAAAGGAAATAAATCTGAACCTGATACTAGTTTTACCAAGCGACGCAAAATTTTGTAGACAAGTCTATAATGACAGGACCCACAAAAAAAACAATGCTAATTGAATGGAGTTTTTTGGGGGGACCATGGCATCAGTTTGATGAACTTTTGCCTCGTAAAAAGGGTTGCATGTGCCCACGGGCTTAGAAAAAAAAAAAAAACAAGTAACCCAGTCCGGTAATTTTGTGGGGGGGGCGGGGGGGTTGCACATTTCTTCGGCGAGCGGGGCTTTCTAATCTTAGTCAACTCGTCTCCTAGCCAACCAAGAACAAAAGGTCTCCATCCTCACCCCTCACTGACTCCCGTGTCCTTGTCGATGCTGAAATGAGAGGCGCTACGATGTTTGGCACAGCAGGATTTAAATTTTTTTTTTATTCACGCCACTCAACGCTGCATCGCGGTGTCGCTGGGTTAATTGGTTTTTTGCCCACCACAGACAAAGCATGAACAGAAGTCCGCAAAAAAAAAATCCGGCAGCTCGTAGCTAGCTTCATTTTCTTAACCGGTCAAGCTGATGGCCTCATTATTATGATATTGACCAACAAGTCTGGTCTTTTTTTTTGGGGGGGGGGGGGGGGGGTTGCATCGAGCAGGTGCAGAATCCAGGGCACAAGATGAGGCCTTATTTGAGGGGACCTTGCATGGAGAAAATGCGCATTTTCTAGTTTCCGTCTTGTGGCTAACATGGCAGCCGGTGTCACGTTTATGCGGGCTAACAGATGCATGCCATTGTTTTCTCATTTTAACTGCTTATCTTTATTCCGTAAAAAAAACCCCCACAAAACTCCATCACAAAAAAAATTCCAATTCATCCTTGAAGGATTTGCGTTTTGTGCCCGTGCTGTGATTGGTTGTCTACATTTAGGGGGCGTGGCTTCGGAATGTTTGACAACCGTCTTAGCCTTTTTTTTTTTTGGTTTGTTTTTGACATTTTCAAAGGAGGCTCCTCATTAAGAGCACGTCTCCCCCGCGCAGCTTGATGAGCTTGTTTTTGATATCCGAACCCGGACCAAACTTCCACTTTACCTTCCGACGTGAATTGAACGAGGGGGAAAAAGTCCGCCTCGGTCCACTTCTTCTCTTGCGGATAATGAGCTTGATTCAAAATGCGAGATGTTGGGGGGAATTGGGACGGCGGACTTTTTCCAAAAGTTCCTTTTTTTTAATCTGAGGAGCAACAAAAAAAATAATAAATGAGACGCACTTCAGAAGAAATAAAAAGCCAAAGGGGCCATTAAAAAGCCTAATATTCATAAGATAGAAAGTAGAATAAACTCATGAATGGTATGTTCAATTTTTGTGCTGCGATTTAAAGAAACTGCACTTCATGATTGCGAAGAGGGAATAAAAACTCTACCCGGGCTCATTCTCTTAATTAAAAAGTTGGTGCTGAATTAAAGTTTTAATGAGCACATTAATATTTGGAATGTGCCTTTAGTTGTATTTTCATGTCTTCAATTTGCAAAATACACTGAGCAGAAAAGCAGTACGGCGTATCAATAAAACACGCCGACAAAAGCAAGAAAACAGGGTTTCGTTTTCGTCATCTTCAAGCGTGATGCTAAAACGGCACGGCGGGGCGACCAGCGTGCGAAGCAATAACGCGGCCTAGCTGAGGGCGGCGGACTTTTAAGACGGGGAAAACACTTTAGTTGGCCCGGAAAATCTTTCCCGGCATGCGGCGAGCTCAAAACGACCCGCTGTGCCACAGCCAAAGAGTGAAATTTGCAAGCAGTCGGCGAAGAAAAACCGCCTCGGCGGGGGATGGCAGATTGTTTTGCGCCGACTGAACGAGGAATAGTCGGATTGCGGGAGGACGGGGGTGGGGGGGCGAGTGGGTGAGAATGCAATTAAGATAGGAGAGTCGATTAGAGCGGCGTGATTGAGATGATAAGAGACTGTGGCGGCGTTTTGGAAAGACTTTCAGGTCGTAAATCAAATGACAAATAGGGGCGGGCGCGGGGGCTCGGGGGGGGTTTGATGAACTGTCATGCTCGGGACTTTTGCTGGGAAACGGGGTCGGGAGCTCACATGTTGCGTGTAGTCTTAACGCGGAACATAAATGATTGGGACAATGGATTGTACACACACTCCGCCTTTGTGGGGACGTCATAGAAACCAATCACGGTGTTGATTTGGGGGACCGCGCCGCAAGAACGCATGCCGCCAAACGGCCCGGAGAGACCCCGAGGTCTCCTCCCCGAAAGCACTCGAAGTGTCCCAGCGTGTTTGTGTATCTGCCGCTTTTTGGCCGCGCCTGCGCCTGCGCTCGCAATGTATCTTTCATGCTTTGTTGGCAGCACGCAGCACGTCGGGGCTTGGCAGTCATCAAACATTCATCGCCGCCCGAGCGCATTTCCATATCAAGGGAGCGCCGTCGGAGCCCCCGTCTACTTGGAGCAGGTAAACCTTCCCTCCTCTGCCCCCCCCACCCACCCTCTTTATCACTTTCTCCGTACCTCTCCCTGCCCACTAACACACACACAACGTTTTGCTCTAATCCTGCTGGTTCTAATCCGGTTAAAAGCCTCTTTTGTTTTTGTCCTTTTGTGCTTTTTTTTGTGCTCCCGCTCGATGCCGTACGACATGGGAGGAGGCGGGGCCGACAAAGGATGGGCGGGTCTTGTGAACGCATCCTCATTCACGCTTTTGTTTACCGTCGTAGCAGAGGAATTTGCGGCCGGCTGTGTATTTCGAGAGCATAACGGGGCCTTTGGCTGAATGCCGGCTTCGGGGAGTCCAGCTTTTTTTGGGGGGGGTTGGGGGGGGGGGGAACGGTGAACCCATGACAGACCTTCCTGCTCTGGGTAAAAATCAGTGATACAGAGAGGCCGTATCAAAATATTTTTGCGAGTCTTAATCGCCCCCCCCCCTCCCAAACACACGATTTAAAGACTTTCCAAAGTGTCTGTAAAGATGCGGGCTCGGTCCCATCGAAGAGCTTCATCCACAGACTTGGTTGTCTGGATTGTGGACTCTTCGTATGCGAGGTCCTCCGTCGCTTCCCCAGGCGCTACTTCGGCTCTCGCTGTCAAAAGATGGCCGAGGTCAAAACAACAGTCGTTATTTTCCCAGCGCCAGACTCCAAGCCGGTTCTCCGACGATCCGCTTCACAGCAAAATTCACGGCGTGCGCTTGATCTTTGAATCGACCCCCCCCCCCCAAAAAAAACGTTCTGGTTTCAATCGGCGCCTGCGTTTAAACAGTCCTCGCTATTTGAACACGAGCGAGACTCATCTAATCAGAAGGGTTAATTGGTCGCAATTTCAACACTTTCACTCGGGGGGGGGGCAGGGGGGTGGACTCACTTTTGTCGCCAGCGCTTTTGACATTCACGGCCTTGTGTTATTGGATCAAAGAATCTGTAAGCTATATTTTTTTTCAAAGATTGCCGTATAAAATGGGAGTTGTGAAGTACGAATAGAGGGAAAGTTTTGGGGGTCGGGGTCGGGGGGGCGTCGACCCTTTTTAAAATTTCGTGGAGTTACGGCTGACGTGGCTTCGTATTAATCTGCAAATGCATGCGGGGTGTTGAACGTGTCAAGCCACTTTTTTGACATTTCATTTCAATTGATAAATGTTGCGCGCTAAGCTACTTTTCCTGGAAGCAAAAACTCATTCATAACCTCCCAGCAGCTTTTGGCTTTTTTTGGGGGGGGGGGGGTAATCATTTCCTGCCGACCATTTTGTGTGAAGGTCAGAACAGCTTGACTTCCTGCTGTAACTTCACCCCCCCACCCACCCCATCTTGCCATGAATAATAAAATGACATTAATGAAGTGTGAGCGTGTGCGTTCGAGTCCCGTCGCCTTCACATTACGAGGACAAAACACACACACACACACACACACACACACACACAAATAATGAACGGATAATCAGCAAGACAAGTTGACCTTATAGTGTCACGTTCGCCAACTTGTCCCCATTTCTGACATTTGGTTTTGTGTGTATGTGTGTGTGTATAATTTTCACACTCCAACCCCCCCCCTCAGCAATTTCACCACCTCACACAGACACCTGAACATATTTTTTTCCCCTCAGCGCCGTAAATAAGGATAAAAAAAAAATGAAATAGAACGCGCGTCGTCAAAACCGTCACCTCGGCAAATGTCAGACAGCATCCGTGCTAGCGCTTTGCTTTGCTTTGCGCGTCGCTAATGAATTTGCCAGAAGGACGACTAGAACAAGACCAACGCGGCCCCGGTGTTGATCTTGCGAGTAAATATCAGACGTGTGGCGGATGATCATTCGTAGCCCGAGCGGGGTTTGAGGCAACGCGGCCTAGTCGATAGAAGAGGACGCGGTGTGAGAGGCGGCGGGGGCAGGATTGAATGGCTGCCGCGGATTATCAGCGTTCTGTCACCCCGAGATGCATGGATGCCATTTTTCTCAAGGGAGGGAGGAAAGGGGTGCGGGGGGGAGGGGGGGGGTGACTGGATGAAGAGGAAAAACAAACGCCTTCGCTTCAGCGTGAGTGTCAATCACCCGGCAAAGGAGGAAAAATGGCGTCCGGGAGCTGAAAAGTGACAAGCCGAGTTGGACTCGCACACTCCGATAATTTAAAGAGCAGTCGTTGAGAACTCTGTTAGCGTACGTCGGCCGACGACTATCATTTGTTAGCGTCGCCATATGTTTACGGATGATTTCTTAATTTCTTCACGCTCAGGAGATCAATCCGAGTCGATCTCTCCGCCCCACGTCGGAGGTGCGCGCAACAGGGCGTTAAAACTGAGGGGGAGGGGGGGGGGGATTCCACTTGACAATAATCACAGGGGTCCCATCAAGTCCATGACAGCATTCACAGCAAGTGTCTGTCACCGGGACAGCGGGCAATTTTCTTCCTCCCGCAACCTATTTCGCAGCCATGGGGGGGGGGGTAAAATTGGTGGCGAGCGAAAGGGAAATTTCCCAGGAGGGCGACGACGTTTTGTGCAAGGCTCCCGTATTGGAACGTATCCATCGGATTGTCACTTAGCAGCATTCGGGAACAATCCGACGTTAGCTTCTGTTAAGTGCTGCTGGTCAACCTCCAGTTGATATTTCCCCAGTGTGGGACTAATAAAGGATATCTTATCTTATATTTGGGGGGGTGGGGTGGGTCACAAAGTGGAACGGTTTGTCCCGAAAATGTACGATTTTCCACTTTGGTTGCGTATCGGTAAGGCAACGTAGCCGCCATTTCCCAGGCGGCTAGCGGCTGGAAGCATCCATTCGTTTTCATTTAATGAGATCTCGCCTAATTCATGCACGCAAAAAAAGCAAAAGTGGCAGTCACGGCCGAGCGCTGGGACGGCGCACCGCCAGCCGTTTGAGCGCTTCAAATGATTCAAGATGGAATTAAAAACGTGTCTCTTTTGGAATGACGCGGCATGTTCATTTACTCATTTGGCTGAAGAGTTCCAATGTGGACACTCGGATCTGCTCGTTTGTCCTCTCAGTAGCGATTGTAGCGCGGCGACAACACATATTGTACGGTATATCATCATCATCCCCCTCCCCCCCAAAAAAAATAGTATCTGAAAATTCTGTGATTTAATCTTCATGTGAAATACAACCAAAATCTTTGAAGCTAGTCGGAGCTACGAGCTAGCTGGACTGCGTTGACATTTGAAATTGTGGAAATTTGCTGTTGAAAATGCGCGTTGACATCAAGTTTCGATTTTGTCCAAAAATATTTTGCCGCACAAATACAAAAAAAAAAACCCCACAAAATGCTTTATTTTTTTTTGACTTATGAATAATTTGCCACAACGATGCCTTCGGGCTCGCGTAGCGAACGTCGCGTGACTACACCCAGAAAATTGGCAACCCTCCAAATGCGTGAAAATGCATGCATTCATCTTATTCCCTAGACACAAAATATTTTGCAAAGAAAAGTTTTGTGTATTTGAAAAAAAAATAAATCCCCTTGAGCTGGTCCCTTGAAATCCCTTTCAATGATTTTTAAGATTTTAAGAATGACGAGCTCGTGGTGCACAAGAGCTTCAATGGCCTCCAAAGCAAAAGTGGATGTCAAAAAAGTCTACACACCCCGAGCTAATTCATTTTCAAAAAATTCCACCTGTGACCTCTAATCTGTTCAACTGTTCTACAATCAGGGGAGAAGAAAAAAAAAAAAACTTCCAGAGGGGGTGTCAAACTAATCAAGTGAGCTAATGTGGCTCCACAAAGCGTGCACGCCCTCGTAATGGATTGGCCGCATCCAGATTGAACCGATCACAATCAAATTCATGTTCAGCGGGAGTCGGCAGCATTTGGAGTGCCACCAGTTAAAGTTCACATGTGTCTTAGAAGTTTTTTGCCTCTCCTTCTTCTTCCTCAAACTTGCAGCGCTTATCAATAATGAGATCTTTTATCTGGAGCCCGCCAAAAAGAAAAAAAAAAATCTTTCCTCGCTAATCTCTTTTCCATATCGTGCCTTTTAGTTTCTGTGTGTTTTGGCTGATACTGCCAGACGATTACTTTTAATCAGATGTTGCTGGCAAGGCTGGCTCATTTGCATTTACCTCCGCCACTTACAGACCCCCCCCCCCCCCCCCACGCAATCCAGCCTTTTAGTCCTGCTCTTTTCTGACTGGCGTGAGAGCGTGCAGAATAAAAGCGCGTGCCATTAGCGGGACGAAGCGACATCCCAAAAGCGTGCTGCTTTCATTCAGTGACGATCATCTGCTTGTGACCACCGGGTAGATAAAAACAAAAAATTAAAAATTGAGCGCGGAAAAAAAAAAAAAGACAAGTTACTGATGTTGCACTTTCCTAAAAAGAAGATAATTGATTGAAAATTAGCAAATATCTGTCGATTTGAACTGTTGTACTTTTTTTTTTTTAATATTTTGTTTAATCCCAACAAAACTCCCCCCAAAACATGGAAAACTACCCCCGTCGCCCCCCCCCCAAAAAAAAAAATCAAACGTGTGAATTAGTTGACAATTTGCACAATTTAATGATTGCTTGCTCTTTTACTCTGGTTTGTTTTTAAAAGTTAGCTCGCCCACGCGTCGCCAAAGTTTACGTAAGCGCATCCATCATCAACGAGAGCAAAATCGTTGAGTATGAAAATAATAAGACCGATCGGGAGAATGGTCTCGGGTGCCACTAATGGACGCCCGGACCCGGGCCGTGAGCAAACGGCCGCCGCTGTCCTCGTTAGCATTCATCTCGCGGGGTCGCGGGGGGGAGACAGAGAAGCTAATCAAAGACGAGTGACTGGGCAGATTGCGGGCCCGACGAGTCGGGCAAATGAGCCGATGACGAGCCTTTCCTTCCTCAAAGCGGCCTGGGGGGTGCGTGGGGGGGGGTTGCTCAAAACCAATGCGGACGTGAAGTCAAGCGACGCGACGACAGGCTTTTGGCACAAAATTGTCTACCAAAAACAAACGCTTATTAACTTGATCAATTTGATGGTCCATTTTTTTTCTCCCTCGACAATCTCTAGTTCGACTTTGTTTTAAAATAATGACAAAATAAATGTCGATGTGTAATATGGGCTTGGGACAGTTTTTCAGCAGCAGATCGTTTTTCATCATATTCCAGCGGCAAGTCCAACAAACGTGACTAAAATCTTTTTTTTTTTAAACGATATCTTCGAACTGCAACGCTGACTCGTCAGAATGAAACAATTCCGTCCATAATTCACAGAAGTGATGAAGCGAATATCTGCAGCCGTATGCTCGATGTCTGTCATAACAAACCCGACTCACCCAAATGGCAAAATTGACATCATTTGTCCGCAATTGTACATCGTACATGCCCGAAATGCCAATTGTGCAAATGGAAGCTGTACAGTCGTATCTCAAAATGGCAAAAAAACATCCAACAAAGCCATTACATTTGGCAACGATTGGAAACATTTCAACATGGTGAGTCAGGATCGAACAACGAGACTAGATTTGCGTCCCCGCTTTTCGGGGACACGGAAAAATAAACAATTTCATCCTCGGGCAAGGTAAAAATGTCTTTTAAAGCTGCCGTCATTTGCGGAGAAAAGGTCAGCCGGCCTTTTTCTTTTGATGCGTCCGTCATTTCGATTGTATGTTTTGATCAATCGCTCGGGTTCAAGTGGAAAAGTGCCTTGGCGGCACTCGAATGTCAGAAATGGTCAAAACAAAAGCTTTCACTCTGATAACCTTGACGTGAAGACGCCGCAGCTGCGGTCTTCGCCCCCCCCCCCCCAAAAAAAACCTTGAAACTTCCACAAAAAAATTAAAAAATAAATGTGCGTGTTTGTTCCAAGACCCTGTACATGTAACGGTAATTGTCGGTTTGTGATCCAGACAACAATCTCCATCTTTGGCCTTGGCCCGAGCGTGTCATTATTCTTATTGCGACATTCAGCACGCTCGCACCTGAGCACAGCCTTGGTTAGCCGCGCGCTAAACAATCGCCTCGTACCCCCCCCCCCCCTCCCCTCCGCGCCGCATGGGATCTTATTGAGTCCAAAAGGGGGGAACGCTCTCATTAGGCGCTATTAAGCATTCATTGTTTCTCATCATGCCTTTTCCTCCGGCCTGAACCCGGCAGGCCAAATGCCGAGGTCCATTATCGCTCATTAGCATCTCACGCTAGCGGCGCTCATCGTTGCCGCTCGTTTAATCCGTCGTCGACGCGGACAGCGGGAGTTCGACGTAAATGGCTCGCTAGGCAACGAGGCAGTCGCTAGTACACACGGGTGTCAAACGCGGGTCCAGAAAGTAAATACCCCGCCGCGGTTTAGCTTTAGCCGCAGTTGCTCAAGAGCTCGTTTACTTCCTGGTGGAGTAGAAGCGCATGTGGCTCAAGCCAAAGTGTGGCTAAAGTTGAAATGGTTTTTAAGTTACTGGACCTGCGTTTGACACCTCTGGCTACGCTTGTAGCATGTGGCTAACGGCTCGAGGTTATTTTCTTCGCAATGTTGCGGTTAACTGTGAACACTTGTACACTTGTAAACCCGAGTTTTGGCTCCCCGGACAGTTGCTGTCACAACTCGCTGGCGGCAAATAATGGAGTTGTTTTCGATCGCGTTAGCTTCGATGACTAAGCTAGCCATTTTCCGCCTTTGGAAATTCCCAAATTCGACCTCGCAAGACTCGTACAGTAATGCTAGATTCACCGATCAACATTATATTAGGTGGACACGTGAAAAATTCACGAGGACCCAAGGTCCGAAATGTGACAGGAAGTCGGCCATCTTGAATTGAAGGAATTGGCCCAAAGTCGGCCGGATCGGAATTAAAACCCTGAAAGTGCGGCTCAGTTCATTTCACCAAAAGACAAAACAAACACAAATGAGTTGTATACGTACATGAAGAGCTTTTGTACGAAATAAACCAACACACTTTGTTTGTCCCACTTCCCCTTCCCTTCCCCAAAGACCGCGGGGAAACATTCGCAAGGCTTAAGATGATGTAAACGGCGTTTTTTTGATCCGGTCGCGTGCGCGTGCGAGTCGGCTCGATGCGGCGGACCATGATTAATGCATGATCCCCTTTCAGGCGCTTCCCCTCTTTCCTTAATGCGAAGCGCGGCATTAATATGGGAGTGTTTATATGTTTACGTTCCCTGCGCGACTTCTCGCGGCCTTGAAATATGCTGGCGGAAAGAGACCAAAAAAAAGATCAATATCGGTAACGTGCATCGTCGGTTCGCAAGACGTCTAAAGCCGAGCATTTCTTGCTTTAACACACGCGACAATTTTGGCTTTGAAGTCCCAATGGAAATGGGGTAAGTTTAGGCTACAAAAATGGCCGACTGCCCGGGTCTGGCCAATCATGGCTTTTTGAGATTTTTTTTTTTTTTTTCATGGGACTACTCATGATAGGGAAGCGTACCGATTTTTCTATCGTTAAATAAAATTAACTTCAGGGGCAACAAGGTTTTCCCCTGCAACTGACTTGGAAATGGTTTGCTTCAAACCAAAATGGCCGTCTTCCTGTGTCTTTTCAGGCGTGGCTTCTTGAGATTTTATTTATTTTTTTGGGCGCTCCTCGTGATAGACGGCACGATTAAATTCCCGGTCGCTAAATGAAACCGTCCAAATCTGCGCCTCATCCATAAGCGTCACCCGCCGTAAAAACAGCAATAACACAGCCCACTGCTAATACCAGCGCACGCCTACCGTCGTGTGCTTTCTTTATGGCACATCTCGGACTTGGAGGGGAGATGGGGGGGGGGGGGAGGGATAAAAATCTATGAAGTTAAATGAGGATGGACGAGGAAGGTGAGAGTCACGGCGGCGCTAATCGACCCTGGCGGCGACGTATCGATCGCCATGGCAACACCGAGCGACGGGGGCGATAAGGACTCTCCGCTTTCCCCCGCCATCTCGCCGCACTCCCGTGTTCGGTCCCGTGCCATTGACGGCCACCGATGGCGTCATCCGGACTCGCCGCCCTCAAAACGCATCGAACGCCTGAAACTTGGTGGATTAGCTTCACTTGTTGAAATATGTGCTTCGGCTAACTTCTAGCTAGGTTAGCCTACCTAGGTTAGCCTACCTAGCTAGAGCGTAGGGTACCTACCTAGCTTCCTGCCTACCTAATGACCCCGCCAAGCCAATTACTTTTGACCACTTCCTGGCTCCTGAAGATTAGGCGCGAATAACTAAGGCCCTTTCGGGCGGTGTGGCTGACTAACCTCGAGCTAACCGCACGATGAGTTTCAGTTGTTAAACGTGGATCGGATGTTTTGGAGTCGCTCTCACACCGAGCTCTTTTTCCATTAGCCAGATTGGCGTTTGGAGTACATCTGCGTTTATGGGATCACGCCAGGTTTAATGGGCGGGCGAACGCCGGGTAGAGCATCTGTGAGGCTCTCACACACACACACACACACACACACACACACATATGTAACGTCCCACCAAAGAACAAGCCTTCAAGGGAGGGCTCGTGGGGAGCGAGATGAGATGGCGAGCAGATGTCGCGGAGTGTAAACGTCGCCCGAGACGCCCAATCTAGGTCAGGAATGTCATCCGATGATACGTCCATTATGATTTTATGAGGCGATTTGGGACAAAAACGTCCATGGCTCATCATTGGACGGCGAGTAAGTAGCGAGTGCGTCCCCTCCAGTGGCAAGGGCGCGCAACGTTCGTGACGTGGCTTTTTTTTTTCTTGTCACGGCACAGCGTTTTTCTCGCAACTTTTTTCGTCGCATCTTTTCCAACCATCACATTACAGCTATCATCTTGGAAGCATTTTTTTTCTCTCGTTAACGATCACATTTTCCTCGAAACGACCATTTTTTTTTCGGGATTCCAACATTTTTCTCGCAATTGATTTTTTTTTTTCACCTCGCAACAGTACACCTGCGCTTCTCATGTTTTTTTTTTTGTTTTTTTCCGTCCCAATTTCGAAATATGCAGGACTACGTAGTCGAAAGCCCTCCCCTTGTGAAAGTTATTTATTTGCGATTCACGGCTCTAATCTGTTCCTGATTAGGACGGCTCACGCTCTGTCTCGGCGGCCTGCCATCTACCAGTGTGAGTTGTGGCAATTCAATCTCTTCCGCGTCCTTCGGCATGAATTATAGATGTACCCCCCCCCCCCAAAAAAAAAAAATCTGACAATGAGGTGAGGGATTTACGTTGATCGAGCAGCCCTTCACTTTATAACCCGTGTCACTAGGCTTGAGGCATGGAATCGCGATGACACACAAAATAAAAACAAAAAAAAAACAAGGTGAGTAGCCTTGTGGGCTTGCTGGTGATTGACGGCTTAGCGCTGGAAGCCATTAGCCGCTCTGCGTAATCAACATTCAATTAATGGCGCAGCTCGTTGAACAAAACAATAGGGCCACAAATAGAGGGCGGAATTATCGTCTGAATGCTAATGGCTAATTCGCATTCAACCTTTGGCTCGCGCTCATAAAAATGACAAGGCGGCAAAAGAAATTCAATAAAATTGTCGTGCAACCCATATTTTGCTGACACGCTTTGACTGGCCCGGTGGGGCCTGCTCCTGATTGGCATCTTGGCACACGTTAGCGCGTTCCGCGAGGCGCCCCGTGATCAACAATTAGTCAGCGTCGGTTCCACTCCGACACACAATGTCGGGTAAATCAAGCCTATCGATTGGCCGAAAGGTATCTTCTTGTACAATCTCTCCGAGTGTATCGAGGAAACGTCTTCAGAGGATGCGTACCAGCAACAAAATTGCTCATTGAGTGAATTTTTAATAGCGACCCCGTTACCTGGAAAATGCTACTCTTATGTAAGCCACAAATTTCAGTGATGAAATTAAATCCATGTCTGAAAAGTTATTTTCCTTCATGTTTTTCGGAATGAAAAACAACCAAAAAAATGATGTAACAACATAGGAACTTGGTAAATATTCTGCTACCAATCAGACCTCAAAGACTTGACCCGGCGAACATTGTAATTTCTCCTCTTTGCTCCGCGACTTCACGTCTCATTTGATGCTCGGGCGGCAAACCGGCGAAACAAGAGGCCGGAGCAGAAAAATGACAACGGCCCAGCAAGCAGAATGAAAACTGTAAGAGTAGAGACGGGTAGAGGGTGAATACAAATGAGGCAGATCCCGGTTGCTCGGTTGCCGGAGAGGCAGCTCCAGAGTGCTCGCCATTGATTTAGCCGTTCCTTCCATTTCAAGTACGGCGGTGTCGACGCTCGCTGACACAATCTTCGCAACCAAGCACGTTGCAATGCTTCACACTTATACCTTCCCATATTTTATTTGCAATGCGCCTTGCGTTGTTTTTTTCTCCCCACTTTCCTCCCAACCACTTGTTGCATTTGTTTACTAAAGACAATTAACAGTAGCTTAGCCCTGGATGAACTTGAAAGTAGATGTAGCATCATTGCTGCGATTTATGATGTCATACTATGCAATCACAATATTGTTGTATTTGATTAGAATCCTTAATTTGGAGTATTTCTTTGAATCGGCATTATAGATAATTTGAACGTGACCGTGACATTTTTGAACCATAGAAATGAACTCGAGTTCATTCTCATGGTGTATTACACCGTCAGTGGATTTTCCACTGTGAGGAATTTTTCAAAATATATAATAACATCATTTGTTCATAAATCATTCATTTTTTTATAAATAATTTCACTGCCAGGTTATGATTCTTAAAGCCCGCGTGCCATAGGTTTCCCAACGCCTTGAATGCTTTATTTCCAAGGTGCTTTTGAATGCAACAGATGGTGGCATCATCCCCCCCCCCCCTACTTTATCTTTTCGAAGTCGGTATATATTTTTTTACATCACTGTTTTGACGTATCGATGTTATATTGATTACAAAACATTTTAAAAAGTAAAATACAATACATGCTGTAACAAGGTGCTTAACAAAACAGTTAACATAAAGTAAAATAACATTTTGAGCATGACGTCTCCGATGCACTGGTTAAAACCTAAAGGACATCTCAAACTGCTTCAAACAACAAAGCGTGTGACGGGAAAAGTGGTTAGGACTGACTGCATGACTGTCCGTGTTTGATGTTATGTGTTGAAAATACACTACAAATTAAAAAAAAAAGAATCCTTCCTCCCTCCTCCTTCCTATGCTTTGCTTTCCGCCCTCTAGCGGCAGACAGCTGGCGCCCATTCGGCGTCACGGCTCCGGGCTTGACGGGCTCCTTCCGTCCCGCTGTCAGAGTGGAACTTCCCTCCAGTCGGATACCGCAAGACGAAGCGTGGACTCTCGGGGGAGGTTCGCCTTGATTCCTCCGCCGCCGCTTCTTCCTACGCTTCGTTTTCCCCTCCCGGTGAGATGAGGCGGAGGGAAAAAAGGCTGCTGCAGTTCGCCGGGCTTCTCGTAGCGGCTTTCGTCTTCCTCCCCAACGTCGGCTTGTGGTCGTTATACAGGGACCGGGTGTTCGACAACCCGCCGGACGCGGCGGCGGCGGCAGCGGCGGACGGCCAGGGCGTCGGACCGCAGCTTCAGGTGAGGCTGGAGTGCCGTCATGGCGTCGTCGAAACGCGGATGTGTGTCGGTAAATAAACAAACTAACGCGAGCTTCTCCGGAGGACTTCCAGTGTTCGTTTTGGTCGGTGTAGTTGTGATTTCGCTTACATTTACATGCGCCGAGTGTGTGTTTGAGCGGCGTAGTTGTCGTGGCGTTGGCCTTTTATTTGATAGCCGCGAGAGCGTGGTTGGTGAGGGGCCCAAGCGGCCAGAACGTGTCCGGGGGCCACGTCGCCACCTCGGCGCGGAGCAAGTAAAGTTGACGAGACCGACTTGAGGAAGTTGCTTGTGGTGCGTTCACGGGTTGACAGTTCAATGCAGCACTGGCTCTGGTGTTATCTTAAGCAATGACACTTTTTTTGGGAGGTGTGTGTGGGGAAGAGGGGATGGGGGGGGGGGCACGACCCCAACTCTTCAGCTCTCGAAGCGAGAGGGGGGTAGGTGGCCTCGTTGTCATGACCACCCCAAGGAACCCCAGGCAAGGACCATTTTCTTTCTTTTGCTGTCCTGATTTCTGGGGTCGCTTCCAATTGTCTTCAGTGGGTCTGCTTGTAGGGGGTCCCCTGAGGGAGAGTCCCAAAGACCACCATGGGCTTTCCAGTTGTGTTGCTGATATGGACCAACATCAGCTGTCTCTTGAAGTCGCCAACAGCAATCGCTCATGTTGCAGCAGCGTCTCTGAGCACAACCCCAACATTTGCCTCCTTTCACATGAGTGGCCCTCATCGCGAGGGGCGGGGGGGCTCGTTGTCATAGTGACCCCAGCTTGGCCGAACCCTGGCGTCACTCCAAATGCTTTTCAACAATGGCGGGATTCGAACCTCCAGGCTATGAAGTATCTTCATGCAAAATCGTTGACTTAGATTTGTTCTTGATTTTACTGTATGGTGCTTTCTACCGCCTTTTATTACCGATTTGTCTTACTGTTTATTGTGCATGTTAAATTGCTCCATGTACAGCACTTTGTATGCAGCGATTGAAAGTGCTCTAGAAATACTGTTGACTTGACTTGACTTGACTTTGAAACTTAGCTTGTAGCTGACACGACTGTCCGTGTTTTATGTCATGTGTTATGTTTATTATTTTACTTTGTTAAGCGCTTTGTTACAGCTGCCACTGTTGTGAAAGCGCAATATAAATCAGCATGTATTGTATTGTATATAGTAAAAGTTGCCTTGCAGTTTGAAATGCCCAATTCTGGTGCAGTCCATGCGTTAGTACTGCGATTTTTTTTTTCTTTCTTCTTCTTAATGATTTATGGGATGGGCTGTATCTAAATAAATGCTCTCCCCATTTATAAAACAAATATTTACATCAGGAAATAAGTAATAATTACCCCCCCCCCATAATGAACCCCTGCGAGCCAACAATAGTTGCTCCTCTTATTCAAATGGGCCCAAATCTGCTGAATAGAGGCATTCATTGAATATGTGTGTGTGTGTGTGTGTGGGTGTGTGTGTGTGTTTAGTAGAGTGACAGCGTTGCAATGTAGCCTGACTGGAATGATTGTTCGCTTTTAGAGTGAGTTCTTCAGAAGAAAATGTTGATTAGCTGCTATTGCAGTGTGAAATATCTTGCCTTTTTAATGGCCGGGGGGTGGAGGTGGCAGTGTTGGTGGGGGCCTTGAAACTAATTTGCTGAGTTTGTGAGTCGCCGCGTTGTCATTCGTCGCGCGTCGCCTCTGGCGTTGACTTGTCTGGATTTGATATCTCGCCTGACAAGCGTCGTAATGAATGGGATTAACGGCGCCGAGAGCCTGTTACGTATTAGCAAACAGTGCGATAACAGCTGTCGAGCTCCGGAGCCATTTAATAAGTCAGTGATTGGGAAGATACAGTGCGTGTGCAAACACTTTTTATTTCAGGGCTGACTCGCTTCCTTACGCCACTGGCGATGTTATTTGCTCCTCCCTCCTCATCCTCAACTTCAGCAGCCATCCATCCAGCCGCACCAACGCCGACTGTCCAACAGCGCCGACATCTCCGCTGAACAAAACGGGGGTTGTGAAAAATGCTGCCCATTACAGGCGCAAAAAAACACAAGCGCCCCAGGGTTTGTTCAGCACCGACGGTCCATGGCGCCTCCCAATCAAAATCTGCCTGGCGGACTGGAAGAGTCACAGAAAGGCAGAAAAGTGGACATCCTTCGGGATGGGGCACATGTTAGAAAAGCAAGTTTTGTCAAATGAAACTTTTTTTCAAAATGTTCAAAGTTGGAAACTTGACATGCGAAATGAGCTCGGAGCGGGAAAAGTTCAATATCGTTTTGCATAATCTGCCGTAAAACAAGCAAACTTTCATTTATGCTTGAGTATGAAACCTTTACATGAAATTAGCCTCAATTCTCCGTTAATTTCCATAAATGCCCTTTGGAACGCTTTCAATTTGGATCTTTTCCAAAATGGCAAATTGACTTCCCGGAAATGTATTGGAAATATTCCACCTCCGTGCGACCCTTGCATCTCGGGTCAATTTTCATTTTTTTTTCCCATGCTGCCAGTGGGTTTTCCGGCGCCACGTGCAATCGGGTCATCGCCTCGCCGGGGAAGATGAAGTGCGCTCTTGAAAGGGAAGTTGGCAAAGATTCACGACGCTGTCACGGACAAATGAGAATCATGCGGTCCGCCTGGACACCGCAGGCGACGTTTACCAGTCCCGCGTTGTTGGCGGCATCGCTGCACATTCATCACTGTGGGGGGGGGGTTAGAAGGGGAGGGGGGAGACCTTGTGCTTTTCTGCCACACTTGGAGACAGATGCAGCGTGGACGGTCGTTTTCCCCGCCGCCCTCAGTCTCCTCTTGGATAAAATGAACCTTCTCTTCGTAGTCTTATCGCGTCTTGCTCAGAAAAGATGCGTTCAATGACATCACGTGCATTTCGCAATTTCCAACACTTCTCTCCAGCAATGTCCTTCAAAGTTTCACTTGTGTTCCGAGCTCTGTCACACCCAAAATGTATCGCCCGGCGCCCACGTTTTGCCCTTCTCGTGATTTATAGCGGGGGAGCTTTTTCGGACCCCCTCCTGACATTGCAAGTGAGTGATCCGTGTTGAGATCAAGTCTGAAGCCCCCCCCCCCCCCCCAAAATAAAAAAATAAAAACCTGAGTGAATTTTCCCAAGCAGGCGGGGCGGCGTCGGCAATTAATGGAATCACATCAGCTCCCCGTTTTTAATCCTGTGAGGTGAAGAGCAATTAGAGAAAAGGATTTAAACTATTAAGCGCGGATTAGGGTGGGGGTGGGGGGGCTGCAAGAGTTGATTTTTCTCGCCGCACAGTCGAAGGCGCGAACGGTTGCAAGCGACTTGAGATTGGAAGTGAAGCAGAAAGGACAAATTAGCAATGAAAAGAAAAGAAACGGCCACTCTTCCTGACACAAACATTTGGCTTTGAGTTGATCGCATTCCCACGCAGCTCAGGGGTGGCCAAACTTTTCATTTGAGGGCCGCGGCCAGAAACATGCAAAGATGAAAGGGCCACTTAAAAACTCTTTTTGAAACGAGTTTTTAAGTTTGGTCAGGAAAGCAATTATGGACCGTTTGTATTGTCGAGATGATTTCATCACATTTCGTTTCAAGGTGTTGAGGCAAATGTTTTTGGGGTGGCCAACTGCCCTCGATGTCAAGGAATAGATCCGGCTCTGACCAATCGCCTCTCCGCATTCAGAACAGAAACAGAAAAAAAAAAAAAAGATTTTTGACGATTGTGACGATATTCATTTTCTTTTTACTGTCATGTCGCCAAAAATGGGTAGGCAGGCCGCAAACGGCCCTTTCGGCGCAAGAATATCGATAGCGCGACATTCAACATCCACAGCGAGTCAAGTGGACACAAACGGTCAGCATGGGAACAACCCCCCCCCCTCCGTCGCTTGTCTAGATGTTTTTGGCGGTGATTTCCGAGCCCCGCTGTTCAACTCCTGCGGTTTGAACGCACGCGCGCTTGTTTTGCGCGCAGCCTCGGCGGTGCCCCCGTTTGAGATAAAGAAAAGCTAATTAAATTCCCGCCGCTCATCAAAACGGCACATATGGCCTATAAATACTCTGCGGCGTGCGTTTGCAGATTTCGCCGTCTTCTTTGTCAACAACACAAACAAAAATAAATCAGCGATCGCTCTACGACCTTTTCCCGGGGAAGTTTTTCTAAGTCGTCGTCGTCATTAGCCGACGCTTATTAAAACCCCCAAATTATTTTCAGTGTCCGAACGACTCAAATACGCTTCTCTTGCTTTGGCCATCGACGGCGGATTTTTTTCACAGCCGCGCGTAGACACTCCGGTCTAGAGCTTGAAAGTCACGGGCAAAGACGAGCACAGGCGCTTGTTGTCGCCGGTGCTGATAAAACACCCCGGGAGGCAAAGGCAAGCGCCAGCAGGTAAAAGAGGTGTTTTTGTTCACAGGCTAACCTCGTTGGAGAGCGTTTCCTTTCCCCCGGGTGCTGGCGTGCACGAGGCACAACTTTTTTTTTTTTGTCTTCTTCGTGCTAAAGCTATTTTTCATTTTATTCTTCGGGACCGGGGTTCAATTTGAACCTCAAGTTCAGCATTCGCTTCAATGATATCTGGCGCCATCTAGCGTTGAGAATGGGTCTAATGTCTAGACCTCGAATTAGAAGACGCCCGTCTTATTTCAATGCAAAAAAAATTAAAAATAAAAACACTGTCTCCTATTCGGGCCGATACGATAGTTGACAGCGCAGAAAGAAACAAACGCTCGCGCGTGCATTTGACTGCGCTTATCTGACAGGCGTGGCCGCAGAAGTCTTTGCAAAGCGTCTTTGGTGAACCGCCGTGCTGAACGTTGGACTCATGATTATCTGAGAAGAGTTTGATAAAAGCGCCATGCGATGATTGATGAGAAGTTTCTCTTTCATAAAAGAAAATTGTTTTTTTTAAGACAATTTGGTCAGACGAAATTGCAATCTAATACGTCCCAACCGGCTTGGCAAAGGTCGAAATGATCTGCGTTGTTTCCGACTAAGTGCTTTTTTTCTTATTAAAAAAAAAAGGCCCACATATTTTTTTTCTTTAATTGGTTTAATTTGGGAGGCTGGGGGGGGTCGATTTGGAATACGTTATAATTTTTTTTGAAATTTTTTTAGTTTTTTTTTTAGTTTTAGTTTTTTGTTTAGTTTTTTTTTTTTTTTTAGTTTTAGTTTTTGTTTAGTTTTTTTTTTATTTAAGTTTTTAGTTTTCAGTTATAATCTTGCTCAAGGAACGAATCCAACTTGTGCTGATAACTTGGAGAGCCGTACTTTTTGGAGACGGTACTTTGTGTCAAAAGTTTGAGCTCTACCGCATTGAGAGGAAGACTTTTTTTCTTCTTCTTCTTCTTCTTTTTTTGTGGTGGAGGTTGTTTTGAAAATTGACCTGGCAATAATTGTGGTATTTCTTGCTCGGCTGGAGCGTGGCCTTCTCTTGCCGAGCTGTTTACAAGAACGAGAACTGTGGCTACTTCCCAGCCTTTGATCACACACGCGCGTCTGTCTTCTCCTTCCCGCCGCCACACTTTTGGCCGGCATTCATCGGCGATGTGAAAACGACGCAGGAAAAACGCAAGCTGCGTGGGCGAAGGTGAACGACACCGCGCTCGCATTCATTGCGAGCGCAGCTGCCGAAATGGCGGCGACAACAATGCGCGAGGAGGAGTCCGCCGCAATATTATACACCGCCTGGCTTCGCGAAATTCAGCTCCTTATTTTTTAATCTTTTAACCCGATTGGTGGTATGTGTTGCCTTGTTCTTCACAGGTGACCGGATCTCTGGGGGTTGGGGGGATTGGTCACATGGCCCCTCGCTCGCGTGCACCTCGCCATTATCTCGGCCTCCTTTGGTTTCCCTCATTTGTACACAAACAGGAGCCCCGGCCCGGCGGTTGCTAACGAGCGTCCAATTTAGCCGTTGCATCGCTTCCTGCTGCCGACCGCATTGATTTTTTTTTTTTGGTCCGCATCGGGGAAAGCTCCACAAAATGATGCTTAGTGGGATTAGGACCCGTGGAGACGAGTCATTTGCAGATCATTATGTAAGCCACATCTGTCCTCTGCTCCAATCCACCCCCCCCCCCCCCCACCCCCCACCCGTCGCTGTAGCTCCCGGTCAGCCCACGTAATGCGACCACATCATGTCCCGCTTACAGACAAGAAAGTCAGGGGACTTTGAGAGGGATGATGGCGGCGTTATCGTACAACCGTCGAGCAGGTGACCAGCCAAAGTGGTTTTGGCGGTCAAAGCGGGGGGAGCCTCGCAAGTGGATTTGACAGGTTTTAGCAAACCGCGGACTCGGCTCGCGAGATGTCGCAGGGTAGCGCGAACGGCCGTCTCTTCCTTTCGGGCTCTCCCGCGATTGGGCGATGCGATCGTACGAGTAGGTGACTGATCTCGCAAGGCCCACAGGATATTTGCTTCTAATGCGATATAAACAAAATAAAATTTGGACTCTCTTCACCGTTCTTTAGCAATCGGCATTACAAAATGGCTAAGTTTCATGGAAATGGCGATTCCTGGGCAAAAAAAAAAAAAAAACGGCGAAAGAGAGCACCACTGCCACCTAGTGGTCGCTTTTTGACATTAATCTACAATGCAAACGGTTTATTGTCATTCACAGATTGCATCAGACCCGCCTCCTCTCTGACGCCCAAAAAAAAAAAAAAAAGACTTGGACATACAAGTACGTCCTTTGTAGGCGGGGCCTAATTTGAAAAAGACGTACAAGTACGTCTTGTGGAACGAAAGCGTTAAACTCGACGGATCCTGACGGGATGATAACCGTGAGCAAGAATAGCGCGGTGTCACGGTTTTGGCTCGGAAATGTATACTTCATTTTGAAACGGTTAAAAAAAAAAAAAAAAGACTTCTCCAACGAACTCACTCAAAGTATGAATCGTCTTCGAAGGTCGCTCGTGAAACTTTAGCGACAGCCTTTTGTTGTCATCGAGTGATTGGACTCGCAACCACTTCTAAATTCCGAGAAAGCACCGATAGGAAATGTTTTCGTTTTTTTTGGGGGGGGCAACTGCTCAACTCGACGCCTACTCGCTGCGATTTTAGCAAGATGGCCGCGCAACAAGAGGAGCCACACGAAAGCCTCCAAAGTGCCTCTTTTGCTCACACCGAGTTCGAATTCTCGCCGGGCTGAAAGCGGAGAGGCGGCCATCCGCCGCGGCCTTTGTCCGCTCGCCGTCGTAGCGCTCGGCTTGCCGATAATGACTCGTGTCGCTTCCCGGGAGGTCCCGGCGCCTCAATCTCTGCTCGGCCGACCTCGACGTGTACGGCAAAGAGAGAGCGCGGAAGTGGATCCCGCGGAGGGCTCGACGCTTCAAACTTTTGCATGAGATCCGGCTGGCTTTTCTCAAACTCTTTTTTTTTTTTGTCTCGTAAAGAAGAAACGAAGCAAGCGCTCAAAGCCACGAGATGTTTTCACAACTCTTTGCAGTGTTTTATTCATGACCGTATTTTTTTTCTTTCTTTCTTTCCCCCTTTGTCCTTCACCTCGCATTGGATATGTCGGTCTGTTTGTGTTTTCTTTCTGCTCCGACTCGTCCCGGAAGAATGCACATATTTTTATTTTTATTTTTGTAGCGGCGGTGATGATTTTACCCTGCGCCGGCACCAAATTCTCTTCAATGGAATGGAAGCAAAGTCGACAGTTACGCGAGTTACCCCCACCCCACCCCCACACCCGCTCGGTTACATTCTACTTTTCTGACCGCGATGCACCACTGGCGGCATCTCTCTAACTTTAACCGATTCCTCAGTGTATCCCATTTTTGTGATCAACGTCTGCCCCCCCCCCTTACCCCCAATCCCCAAAATGTGATTGTTTAATTTGAGTAATTTACAAGGCTGTAAGCCCGAGGCAAACATTTCTCCTAATGAATATATGAGAGTGTCGGGCCGCGAGCAATGAAATGAATTTTTATTTCGAGCAATGAAATGAATTTTTATTCATTTTTTAGTGTGCAGGAAGAAACAAATGTATTGTATTTCTCCCCCTCGCCCGCGCATTCGGTGATCATTCATGGATGACAGCGGCATTACCGGAGCATCCAACCTTGAAATATAAAGGACCACTCTGGAAACTTTTTCCGTCGGTATAATCATGTCTGCTGGAAAAAAAAAAAGGTGGGGGCACAGTGGGGGCTGCAACATCGAATTTGAAATGAGCGTATTAATATATATATTTTAAAAAACATTTTTTAAAAATAAACAAACACGCACACATCTCGCAGCCGTATTTATTCATCACCCCGGAGGTAGTCGTGAAGAAAGCCGGCACGTATCTCTGGCACGTATCGCTGTTATTATGTCGCGCAACATCTGCTGACGGTCTGAACCTCCTCCAGCGGCGGCGGCACCAATCCCGTCCCGCACGACTGAATTGCAAACGTATAATCTGCCGTCGGGCGGATTACCAGCCGACCGCGGCGGTATGGAAATGAGGTTAGCCAGCCGTCGTTTTCGGAGACGCTGGTCCTAATCTGAAAATCCCTCCGCAGAGGTCAGAGAGAGGAAAGTCGACGACCGCTCGCCGGATGACTGCCGATTCCGTTTGGATTACGCCGATGCGGTTGAAACGCTGCGGCCGTTCCGTCGGGGGATTGATTCGAACGCGTTTGCAATGTTTGCGGGAATTTGTCCTGAAATCATTTGATTGATTTTTAGAGCTGATGGGGGTGTTGAAAAAAAAATGGACCAATCTAGT
The DNA here is from genome assembly GCF_025434085.1 of Hippocampus zosterae. Classification (NCBI taxonomy): domain Eukaryota; kingdom Metazoa; phylum Chordata; class Actinopteri; order Syngnathiformes; family Syngnathidae; genus Hippocampus; species Hippocampus zosterae. Next base: position 16,337,680 of record NC_067466.1, read on the forward strand.
TAAATTTGGCAGAAATGTACACAAAAATGTTTTATCTGACTATATAGGATGAGAAATTAATAATAGCACAGCACATCCCTGGAGTGAACAAGATCATCTGGATTATTATTTTTTTTTCTACACTCCCCCCTCCCAAATCCTTCAAAAACGGTAATAAACCTCCAAGAATCATTTACCACCAAAAAACAAGCCCCCCCCCCCAAAAAAAAATCTGTCTCAGGGTCCTACCCCAACCTCTTCCTCCCCAGCAACATTCGCGGTGGCGCTCAGTTATCGCACTTCCTCGACTCTTCGAATCGAATCGTCGGCGCGGGGGAAAAATCTCAGCCGCGCCGTCAAGTGAGTCCGTCGGAGGCGCCCGTTTAATATTCAAGAAGCGGCTCGGGAGGACGCGGCCGAGCGAACAGACCGCGACATGTGAAAACCAGTGCCGCAAAATCCCACTTTTTCTTCCGTGTGGGTGATGCTAACCGAGAGGACCCGGAGAAACGCAACCAACCCCCCCCCCCCCCCTCCCATGCCCAACTTCCCCCTCAATCCTGCCTCATTAAATTTAATGCTGCCATTTAAGGCGATGACAAAAGGTCACGTGTCAATCGGTGTTTGCACAGGGGATCCCAAACCACGGTGATGGCTGCACCCAAAGGGGCTGAAAAGAACTCAAAGCACGCAACGACTGGGGGGGGGGGGGGGGGGGGGGGGGAGTTTGGTTGAGCGAGCCAGTAGTCAAACCACCTGATCATAGTTTCGAAAGTAAACAACTTCCTCCCACTTGTTCTGAAAGGAGCGCACGCCGTGATTTTGAGAGACCCCCCCCCCCCTCGCAATCTAACTACAAACTTTATATATTTTTTTGTCCTTTTCTCCTTGTCTTGTTTTCTCAAGGTGCTTACTGAGCGAGCTACAAAAAAAAAACAAAAAACTGGGGAACACGACATGGTCGACGTGTGCTGATATTTTAATCAGGAGCAAAAAATGGGGCCAGCAAAAAAAAAAAAAATCCTGTCTTTTTTTTTATTTTATTTACTTTTTATTATTCTTCAGTGTGCATTTGCACAGATGGACTCTCTTTGCTTGTGTTCCTTGTGTGTGACTCACCCAATGCGTCCATCTCTGACAAGAGTGGAGGCAAAGCCAAAGTGAAGTGAACTGAATGTGTTTCCTTGATGTTTTTTTTTTTTTTTTTTTTGCCTTGGCCTCTTGGTCATGTTGAGAGCGAATGAGAGGACGCCAAATAATGGCTAACAGCCTCTTTCCTCGCACCACCAACACTAAAACGCAATTCCTGCTTTTGTGTGTGTGTGTGTGTGTGTGTGTGTGTGTGTGTGTGGTGATGGCGAAGCAGACAGAATTGTCACAGCGTGAAAGGTGGTGCAGAAAATAGCCCTTCATTGAAAGACATTTTGGGGCTATTTGTTGGGCTGCGAAATGGGTTTAAATTGCACGAAAGAAAAGCAATATGTGTTCGGTAGAAATAACAAGATTGGAGTTTTTCAATGGGCGGCATGCTACGTTACACGAGCGGTTGGCACATTTGTCTCGCGGATCTGAGGTTCCGGGTTGGAATCTCGAGTATTGCCTGCGTGCGCATTCTCCTGGTTCGCCGTCTTCCTAGCATATTTCCAAAACGCGTTTCTAAAGTTAAGGTGTGACTCTAAATTATCCTGAGGTGTGGATGTGAGCTGAAATGCTTGTTGTTCTACGAGCTGTGATTGGCAAGCGACCAATCCGGGGTATACCCCGCTTCCAGAATAGTGAGCACCAATATTCAGTGGGATGGGGATTGAGCCCTGTGGCTTTTGAATCTCATAGAATCACAACTTTTTCCTTAATATTAAGATTTTGTTGAAAAAAAAAAAGTTGATGCTATTACCACAACATGAAAAGACATTTCTCCCCAATACTTTTCTTTGGTCGGAGCAACAAAAAAATAAAATAAACACACACACACTCAAATGCTTTTTATTGCATAATGGAGGATAGCGTTGAAAAATATTTTGCCAATAGGCACGTTATCATCACGTACCATCGGAAACAATTCCGCTCAATCATTTGTGCTAATTCCTTTTTACAAAATGATACTCAACAAAAAAAAGTGCGCGGATTAAAAACGGAATTGTGTGTAATCCACCCGAAGGTGTAATGACGGCGACACGCAATGGCAACCGAGGAATATTAGCGCGTATGTGACACTCTACTTTGTTATTCTGTCTCACGTTGTCGTGAACCGCCAGTCGGGTTAATAATTCATGCTAATTCATGCCTGCTGCTCGCGCCATTTGTATTTATAGCGCGGGTGGGCTAATTGCCACTTCCTGTCACCTAATTATTCCCCGCAACGACGCTGCAATCTCGCACTCGCCGTGCTAATCGACGCGCGCACATGCGAGTCATTTAGCACCCCTGCGCGATGAATCCGACGCCCTTTTGCACGCGGAGTGGCTCGGGTGCTACGTACATATACCGTACAGTATAAGGCCCTGTTTCGTCGGCGCATTGGTATTCACCTCGCGAGGTTCGCCGAGCGTGAAATAGAAGAGCACACTTTTCTGCGGGTAAACTCTCAGTGGAGCAGTGAACAGGCTGCCGCTGCTGCCGCCGCTGCTGCTTCTGAGAAGAAGAAAAAAAAAATCTGCCACGGATACCGTCAGGCAAGAAAAAGCCTGTTGTATAACTGAAAGTTTTCTGCGCTGTAGTTATCAAGAAAAAGATTGAATTTCTCTCAGGCTTGTCTGTATTTGCAATAGGGCGGCTCGTCTTGGAGTTGTGGCTCAACTTCCCTTCCATGGAATCAAGAGTTTTCCCTGCCGGTGGCGTCCGCGCATTTTAAAAAAAAAATACTAGACAAATACAATTTTATTTCCAAAAAACGGGTCGGGAACGGAAGGTATTTGTTATCGGGTATATAAAAATATATGTATAAAAAAATCTGCATTTTATATTGCGAAAATTGAAGTGCTGTCCAAATGAGTTTCGTGACATCAATTCGAAAAGACAGCACAAGCAATCGATAGGTGTTCACGTTTGTTGCGTCCATTTTGAGTTTCAATCTGCAACCATAACTGATCCATTACTTGATTCGAATGCAAAGACCGACAAGTCGATCGCAGTCGAATCGGATAAATCCGCCAACCCTTTAAGTCCGTTGCCCGTTAGCTTGCGAGTTTAGCTTGTTTTGTGTATGACGAGCAATCGGTTGGCAAAATACGTTTCTTCAGCTGCGACACCCTCGGCCAATATTCAAAATGGCCGCTTATCTTTTTGTCATTTGTTGAAAACAAGCGTGAGCAATACACGTTATTTTCACCGCTGCTTCTTTTTTTTGTACAAAATCATCCTAAATGTTTTTTTTGTGCGTTCCTTTTTTCAGGGTGTTAACAAACTGCGGAAGGACAATCGAGTGGACAGGAATGGTCTTCAGAGGAAAGACTGGCACGACTATGAAGCAATCAAAAGGGATGCCTCCAGATCTGGTACGCGTTTCCTCCCGCGATGTCATTGAAACTTTTTTTTTGGGGGGGGGGGGCGCTGGATCGCCGCTTCCCGCCATCTTGTCAGCCAACTTTGTTTGTTCGATCCAGGGAACGGCGAGCAGGGCAAACCGTTCCCCCTGGCGGACGCCGACCGGGTGGACCAGGCCTACCGGGAGAACGGTTTCAACATTTACGTCAGCGACAGGATCTCCCTCAACCGGTCCATCCCTGACATCCGACATCCCAAGTGAGCGTCGTCTCCTCGGTCTCGAATCCGCACCGCCTTTTTACTTTTCTTGACGTGTTTGTCTCGAGAGCAGATTGTACAGTCGATGCGCGTTTCTCTTTGTTTGTTAGCTGCAAACGGAAGCTGTACGCCGAGAAGCTGCCCAGCACCAGCATCATCATCCCGTTCCACAACGAGGGCTGGTCGTCGCTGCTGAGGACCGTCCACAGCGTCCTCAACCGCTCGCCTCCGCAGCTCATCGCCGAGGTCATCCTGGTGGACGACTTCAGCGACAAAGGTCAGGCGGATAAGAGAAAAGCAAACACGGTTGAGGCGACTGACCTACTTTTGACCACTTCCGTTCGAATATCGGGTGACCCGCCGGTAGTAACTTTAGGTTAGGGACTGAATGCGCGAGGTACCAATTGCGCAGCCCCCCCCCCCCCCAAGAAATTCACGAAGGGAAGCGATTGCATTGAAATGTCCTCGTTTCCGCCCACGTCGGCGAGGAATCGCATCTCGCGACATTCCTGTCGAAATATGAATATTTTCAAGAGCATTGCCCTCTACAGTCGCCTGCCCCCCCCCCGCCTCCCACCCCCCTCCCTGCTAGCTTCCTCGCCTACGCTCGACGCTGACTCAGCCCAGCGCACGCAAATACTGAAAGTCTCCTGTCACCTGGAAGCATTTCAGACAAACTCACTCAGCTCTGTCGCCGCTCATTTGGTCACGTCGGCGGCTAATGAGGAATCTCGTTTTTGCTCGTCATCGGCCGAAGGTCGTCAGCGCTTTGGGAAATAAGTGCCCGCAAACTTAAGAGATTTTTAAAACCACGAAAACTAGTCAACAGCTGTGTTGTTAAGATGTGTGCTGTTCACACATTCACTCCCAACGACGTTTTTAAACGTCTTTTTAGACTTGGTTCTTGAATTGGCCGGTACGGAATGAGTTAAGGGGCGTGGTCTAGTGACCGACATCGACTAACCCGTCCTGTTAGTCTGTGTGAGTGTCTGTTTGTGAGTTGTGGCGGACAGCAGATCCTTGCGAGCGTTCTCATTTTAGAATTGTGTGTTTTGAGCGCGTGGCTGAAAGCGCCTCAGCGAATGTGGCTCTCCTTGCCCACACCTGAGGGCATCACCATGCAAAATCCAGGGTGGTGTGCAATTTGGCGCCCCCCCCCCCTAGTGGGAGGAAATGTGTGAATTGACCTCAAGGTAGGAGAGCTAATGACGGCCACTTGAAGGGGGGAGAAAAATACGTCTCGAAATAGAGCAGCGGGAGCACGTATGGGCATTGAAAACCGGGCGCTGCGCTAATCCGCCTTTCGGGGTCGATGACGAGCTCCAGCCCGGAGACCACGAGGTCGGCTCGCTCCTCATTAGCCGCTAACCGAATTTCCGCGGCCTGTGCGGGGAGCCTGTTCAAGCTTCACTCCCCCCCCGTGCAGGAGGCGGTGTGGTGGGGGAGGGAGCGGACGTTGGCCTCCCTCGGCATCCTTTCAAGGTGAGCCAAGCTAATGGGCTCGTCTCTCGGCGGATTCCTCTGCTCGCCATCTGTCCTGCGCCGAGATGGAGACCGGTTCGGGGTTGGGGTTGATGAATTCTGACCCCGGCGGCTGTTAGACCGCCAAATTGTGAAAACAACCGAGTGGAGCGTTAAAACGCTCGCCCGCTGTTGGATTTAGCTTCCATTTTAAGGGGAATAGAGACACCGTTTCGTGACCATTAAGTCGTAGTTTGACGGGGATGGTGTTTTGGTCCTTCCCAGGATACTAAACATTTTGTCAGAATAAAAAGACACTTTTCATTGTAATAAAAACGTATTTAGATTTTTCAAAGAAAGTACATATTTTATGAAAATAGTCATTTCATTTGCGCCTGTTAGCTTGTTCGAGGAAAGATGAGTAGCTACGTTTGGCTAACGTGGTCTTGGCTAAACGCTCGCTTGTCGCGGCAAAAACTAAGCTGCCATAAAAGGTAAGAAGGCCTTCTTTAAATTGCTCGATATTATTTTTCGCTACGTATGAAAAAAGGCTCACGGGCCCTTGCCCCAAATTAAACAAGATGTCCGCCCAGGTTTGAAGTAGCCATTTTGAGGGACACCAGTGTCACCTATCGCCAGGAAAGCGAACAGGAATGTAGCCGTTCCACTTTGAATCTGATTTTGTGCAAATTCTCCGGCTCAGACTTGAACGAGCCCCCTTCCTGGGACTTTGCCCGTCTTTATTGCTATTCTTTCAGTCGAAATTGGGACTGACATTAGCGCTGCTAATTGCAGCTGTAACTGGCAGTCATCCAGCTTAATGCGCTTCCTCCGCATAGCCAAAAAAAACAATTACAAACGCACGTTTTAACTACGACGCACCTGGGGGGGGGGGCGGCGGGGGGGGGGAAGAATGAATGGACGGCACAGAGTAACGAGATGACAAAACATTGGAGCGGGCGAGCCTTTTTATTCGGATTTAATGGCGTTCCCCGTTGAGCGAAAAGGCCGCTCTCGTCGAGCGCGCCCGACCGATCAACCGAACGATCAACATTTTGCATGATTGAATCCTATTCTTCGGTAGGCCTGTTTTTCGCCCAGAAAAAGTGTCATTAAAATCAGCTATTTTAATTTCAGGGCTGCCCCCCCCCACCCCTTTTCACTCACACATTGCAAACACGCTGGCCCCATCTCAGCAATGACTCCCTCAAGGACTAATGCGCCCCGTGGGGGGGTCAGTATATTTTGCTAGTGTTTGTCAGCCACATGACGCGGCAGGGTAGGGAGGGGGGGTGACTTAGCGACAGCAGCGACGTCAGCAGTGCTTTGCAAACGGTGACCAAGGATGACTCGGCTCTGCCGCCGCAAACCCCATGAAGATTTCTTCCTTTTTCCTCACGCTTGCGCTTCCAATTTTTTTATTTTAATTTTTTAACGCGGTATTACAGAATACAAAGTTTCCCACTCCACGTGTGTTAAAGGAGCAGTTGTTTGCTAGCAGTCATTCGCTAATTACATTTCGCCCTTCTTTCCCGTTTAACGTTACGCGTTAGCATCAAGTGAGCGGACGTTGGTGTCACTATTTTGCGCTGCCGCGAGAGTCTTTCATTCTCTTCATGGGGCCGGTTGTCTCGTAAACTTAAGCCGTGAGTGATGGCTTGAAGCGAGCACGCGTAACCTCTTATTTGGAGAACCCGCATGAAAAAGGGTGACGTTGCGACGCGATCGCGCCGTTTCTTGACGGCGATGGAGCGACAAGAGATGCTGGAGAATCCACTAAGTTTAAACGCATGTGCGGCAAGGTAGGAGGGGGTCGAAAGATGCATTTGTTGATTGCGGATGGATTCAGACGGCGTGCGGATGGCTGCATGGCTTTAGCAGGACTACAGTACCCTGAAAATTGTTCTCTCCTTTCATCAGAACGCGGCTTTCATCATGTTCGGCAGTGACTCCAAAGAGCACGTGTGCAGCATCTCTCCTAATAGGCTCTCAAAGGCTGTGTGTATTCCGTGTGAAAGGGGTAAAAGTATCTTGGGGGGGCGGGGGGGTGTCTTAAAATTCCCTCCAGACTGGCTTATATCATCACAGACTCTCCTCCTGCATTTTTTTTAAAATGACGCTTGCAGCAAAGCAGCCTCAAAATGCTCCCCGCTTGGCAGCCTGCGAGGGGGTGAAAAAAAAAAATGTGCGGCATATTTTGGGGGAATAAATTAGCAGCTTGGCTCTTTGGTGATGCGTCAGTAGGCCTTGGCGGGCAGGAATCCAGCAGGTTGACAAGGAAAAGTGCACCGCTGCCTGAATGGATTCCGCTGGAAGTGGAGGCTAATTGAATCGCCCGCAGAAAAGTCATCGGCACCTCTGTTGTTAGGCTGATGATAAGACGGTTTGGGAAGGGGGGAAGAATCAACGTAGATTACACATTAGCAACAGATAGAGCGGGTGTGCTGCCCAGCCATGCTCATTTAGTTTGTACTGTACAAGTGACGTGAAATTTGCCCAGCACGGCGATCATAACAGGACGCATCACGGACCCACGGCCAAAGTGAACATGTAGACATCCGTATTGGGGGAAATTTGAGGACCTAAAATCAGGTCCTTAAATTTGAACACTTGAAAAGTTGACACAAAAAAATATATATATCCCTCAATGCCAGTTTCACAGATCAACACGATTTGGTCGCTATGTCTATCATAACATGACACGCGAAAAAATCTTAAGGACCCAAGCTTAAAAACTGATGGTCGGCGATTTGTCGGAAAATGCCGAACTCCAAAAATCCTCCCACGCCAGTTTGACAGAGACACAAAATTTGCTAGCCGCACGAGAAAAAAAATTTTAGAAGCCGACGTTCAGCCACGTATGCCAGACGGATGGTCGGAGTGAAATTGTAAAGAATTCCCGAGTTTCTACCACTACTGTCGCTCAGAAAAGGGACCAAAAAAAAAAAGCACAGAGCGTTTCAGGTAATCCATAATTGAGCCTTTCAAAAAGTGGCGACAGTCTCGGAGACCCGGTCGTGTCCCGAAACACCGCACTCTTGAGCAGGACTAAATGTGTTTCCTAACGACGCCCCCCCCCCCATCTCAATTTGCGTGATTTACAGCCTTGCCAATTGTCCGTAAACCAGCGAGGCCGTAGCGTATCCCAATTTCTTGCGGCCAAATGAAGCATCAATAATTAGACGCCGTAACCTTTCCCTCCCGTTGTCCCCCTAATGTGTGCGAGCGTGTCATGAAACGCTCGCCGCTTCCTCCAACCTCGCTTGTCAGGGAGAGAAGGTTATGCCAGATTCGGCCCGCGGACGCCCCCCCCCCCCCAAAAAAAAATCGATCTCCTAATGAGTTGTCGCTAATGGCCTGACCTACGGCCGTGTTATGAAGGTGACGTCTGGCTTGCTTTTTTATTTTTATTTTTTTTTTTCGTTCCATCCCGGGGGTGGCATCAGTTCTCGGGAGTCATTGCCTTTTTTTTTTTTTTTCTGGCAGACTCGTTTGTTTGGAACGTCGCATAACAAATTCTACGATGATATTGAGGGCATAACTTTCAGATGTTTCGGCGCTTATGTCAGGTGTTTCGGCGCTTATGTCAGGTATCCAAACAGGACCTTTGGGGGGGATGAGGCGGCAGAGGCTTGTTTATTCCTGTTTTGTAGTGCGCTGCTTCGAGGGCTTTCAAATACTCGGGAAAACGGAGAGAAAGTCGCAGGCTTCGTTCTGGTGATTTGCTCGGGGTTGTCGGCATGACGCCCAGAACCTGTTTATATAACAGTCTTAGTCCTCCGGTGATGGGGAAAATGACGGCCGCGAAAGCCAGTTGCGCTTTGCGATGTGAAATTTGGTAGGGGTGTCTGTCATGAGCGCCCCCACCAAAAAAAAAAAAATGTCAAAAGTTGTCAAGAAGCAATGCCTGAAAAGGATACTTGAAAGGCCGACATTTGGATTTGATTGTGATGGACACTTTAAGGGCATGAAACCGTTCTGCTCCTTCCCAGAATTTTGCCACCCGCGAGCGATGACGTCATCAAATGATCATTCAGGGCACTCTCCCGTTTCTCTGCCGGATTCTTTTTAAAAGGGGCAAGTAAAAGTTCGGCTCGTCAATTTCTCAGACCCTCTGAAAAGTGAGACCAATTGGGTCAGATTTGATGTCCCTTTTTAAAAAAAAAACAATTTATAAAGGATAAATTGCGCTCGCAGTGATGTCATTGAATCTCTGACGGTTATTGTAGTTTTTCAAATTTTATGAAATTTGCCACATTAAAGCGAATTGCATTGCTTTTTTTGCGGGGGGGGGGGGCGTTTTGGATACTCGGAAGCTATTAAAAAGCCACTGTTCAAGAAAGTATACGACGGCTCGAGTCCGAGAATGCTTGGAAGACGTCGCCGGGGGGTTGGGGGGGGGGGGGTATTGTTGGTTTTGCTGGTCACGCTGTCCGTCGGGATCAGTGACGCCTTCACCGAGAGACCGGCGCTGCCAAGTGGTATCAAAACAGACGAGCGGACGCGGAGAAGCCAGAGAGGCCAGGCCGGGCAAGGCAGATGTGTTGCAAGGGTGGAGGAGGAGGGGGGGGGGTGGGTCATTTGTAAGAACTGCTATCAAGGAGGAACACTGACTGGGCTGATATTTTAGAGGCAGGGCGCCTTGTAAACAGGGGAACGGTAATTAGAAAAGTGGGCCCCCTACCCAGCGACTAAATCCCCCGTGGCCGTGCATCAACGGAGACCCGCGCGCGAATCGATAATTCATAATGATCAATGAAGTGACTATTAAGAGATGCGAGGGAAATCAACGCCAGAACTCACCCCCCTCCCTCCCCCTCCTTTCCTCCGCCGTACAGTGACACACTTTCGCCTCTCAAAGTGCTTTTACGAGACGAGACGGACCGCACCGAGCTTGTTCGGGGTTGTGGGGGGGGGGGCACTAAAACAGACAAAGCGAGCGGGCAGTTTGTTTGTTTCGCCTCGTCAAAATGACACTTATGGCGCGGAATGAATCAGGACCTCCTAGACGAGAAGATTCACAGCATACGGCAGATTGATTTGCGACACAAAGGAGGAAAAGGGCTGCCTTTCGGAGGCCATTTTTTTTCCCCTTCCCTTAATGCAGAAAAGTTTTGTGCAAAGGAGTTTTGTGGATGAGCTGTGATGTGGAAGGCCAAAAGCGGGGGGGGGGGGGGGGGGGGGGATTTTAAGTTTGGAGCAGGTGGTGCTGCCAGATGTCTTATTTAATGATGATAGTTAGCGTTTTTCATCTTTTGGAGCAGGATAGTCGGGCGCTCTTAAATAAAGGTTTAATCCGCCCATCTGATGCTGCTTTTGAAGACTTGGTCTTGAAGTCTTTGGTTTTCTTCGGGCTTTGGAAAACTATTTTTATTTGACAGGCGTGTTCATTGTGGTATTTTTCTTTTTTATTTATTATTATTATTTTTTTTTGTCGTCCAGAAATTCGGCCCCCTAAACCAGGGGTGCCCATTAGGTAGATCCTGATCTACCGGTAGATCTAAGACAGGTCCCAAGTAGATCCGAGGAGTGTCGAGAAGAAAAAAAACAAACAACCATTTGTGTGTCTTTGTACATGTTAGTAATATATTTTTTGTGTTAATATACACTGCACACTAATCAGTGTCATTTTCACTACAAAAATATTTTAAAAATAAAATAAAGCATGTAAATCTTTAATTTGTGTGTGTGTGTGTGTGCATGCGCGTGCCGGTAAGGGTAGATCCCGTGAGGTTAGTTGATCAAAAAGTACATCTTCGATCCAAAAAGTTTGGGCACCCCTGCCCTAAACCGTTTTTATTGGTGACGGGATATTTCATAAGCCTGGTTATCAATTTACAACCCTGACCAAACTTTCAAAACCTACAGAGCAGACTTATAAAAATGTCGTTGAAGAGGCCATATTTGGGTTATTCTGCACATTGGCAGGTTTGCAACACCTCCCGGAATTGAAAAAAAATCAATAAAATTGTGCCGCTAAAGCGAGTTGCAACCAAAATTTTGGGAGACGGGTCTGACAAAAAAAAAAAAAAAATCTGAAAAACCTGTGCCCTAAAAGCCACATAAAATCGAGCCATTTTGCTTTGAAGCCTAAAATTTATAATCATTTGACACGTTGGCAATTCCCCCTCAAATTAAAAAAAAAAAAAGAATAATTTGGCCCCGAAGCTGGTTTCAATCTTTTGATGGCATGTCCATCATGAATAGACCTCAAAAAACAAAACAAAAAAACAAAAAAGCCTTAATACCCCATGCATTAAAAAACTCGACTTTTTGACTCGAAGCGGCCGTTCTTACAATAACAGTCAATATATCCCCCCCCCCCCCCCCCCGCAGAGCACCTCAAAGCAGCCCTGGATGAGTACATGATCCGCTTGCCCAAAGTGCGCATCCTGAGGAGCAAGAAAAGGGAAGGTCTGATCCGGACTCGTCTGCTGGGCGCCGCCGCCGCCAAGGGCGAGGTCATCACCTTCCTGGACTCGCACTGCGAGGCCAACGTCAACTGGCTGCCGCCGCTACTCGGTGGGGAACTCTTGAAGACCCCCCCCCCCCCACAAAAAAAAAGCTCTTTCTTCCACCGTCGACAAATAGCGCAGATGATACTTACTCCGTCGCCTGTGCTTCGGCAGACCGAATCGCCCAGAACCGGAAGACCATCGTGTGCCCGATGATCGACGTGATCGACCACGACAACTTTGGCTACGAGACGCAAGCGGGCGACGCCATGCGCGGGGCCTTCGACTGGGAGATGTACTACAAGCGCATCCCCATCCCCGCCCGCCTGCAGAAGGACGACCCCAGCGAGCCCTTCGAGTGAGTTTCCTGGAATTAGTCGTCTCCGCCCTCGCCCCCGACGAGACGACCTTCATCGGTGCAAATCTAATTGGAGTCGCAAAGATTCTCATTTTCATTGTGATTGACATTGACGCAGCGGTGGTCCGAGCTAGGGAAGAAGAAAAAAAAAATCATCCGTCATGCTCCCCCCACCTCAATGTCAAACGAGCAGAAATAGAAAGCATCAAGTCGGCCGTTTCTAATTAAATCTCCACTCCGGGTTGGAATATTCACGGGCCATTGGGTCGAATCTCTTACCCCCCCCCCCACCCCCAGCCCCCCTCGAGTGTAATGACACTTAATCGTGAGGAAGCCTCCCGCTGAGAGACCTGACGTGAGCTCTTGGAGATGTTAGGCGCTCTCGTCTTCCAGACGGGTCCGTCAAAATAACACGTTAGCAAGACGCTAACGTGGCACTTTGTGTCTTCACTCTGAAAGTGATGCAACCTGACTGGTGGTTTTGGGGGTGGGGCGGGGTTTTAGGTCTCCGGTGATGGCAGGAGGCCTGTTCGCCATGGACAGGAAGTGGTTCTGGGAGCTGGGAGGCTACGACACGGGTCTGGAGATCTGGGGAGGAGAGCAGTACGAGATCTCCTTCAAGGTAAGGAAAAGGCTTCCTGTTTCCAAAAACGGCCGCGGTCGGTCGGTCGGGCCTGAACCCCATCCATCTATTTTCACTGGAATGTATTCTTTATCCTCTGCGGAGATGACCGATATTACCCGACAGCTTCACGAGGGCTGGGTGGGGGTCCTGGAGCCTATCCCAGCCGTCTTCGGGCAGTAGGCGGGGGACACCCTGAACCGCTTGCCAGCCATTGTCTAACCACTGGGCCCACCCGTCTGATTTTATGCTTAATTAATATTGCAAGTCTAAAATCATCCTTCAACTTTCACCTTCATGCCGCCTTGTCGTCGAGCACGGCATGACGAGTCGGGCCTGAAATAAACCGCCGGGCGCCATGTCTGTTAGGATCGCAAGTTCAAATGATCCCGCCACAAATGCGGCCTGCATTGAGATTTGCTTTCAACTCGAAAACAAGGCGGCCCGTCTAGGCGGCAAACAAGGTCAGCTACAGTCACTTGTAATGCGTAATCACGTCAAACGTGTACAAACGGATGGGAGGGAGTTCCCCGCCTGTGTTGTCCGTTCCGGTTTCAGCTCTTGTTAGAGTCAAAGGCAAAGCGGCTTCACATCAATCACACTCACGGCGCCTTTTTATTAGATTGAGCTTTTGTTTGCCGTTTCAACGGGAATTATTCCCTTTAAGCGGCGGCGACTCGGGCGGCATGCTAAGAAGCCGTCCGGCCGCTCTTCCGGTCGGCCGAGCTGACTCGCTCGGTAATCGAATTGCGCTTTGAGTGAGTGCCTTGCTTTTGTCATCTCGCTTAATCACCCCCCTCCCCGCCCATTCGCCCTCCCCCTCCCGCCAACCGCCCTTGGGGTGACGGGACGGATGCTGCGTTGCGGGAGCAAATGTTGTTAGTCTCCACCGGATCAGTTTTAGTCGTGATCATGAACTGAACTGTCAAATCGATACCCGTTTCGTACTGTCCCTTTTCGGCCGGTGCCATTTGGCTTGAGTATCTCGATATTTTTGGCGAGATTTACATGCGACATGAGTGTGGAAGGCTCACATGGCTGTTACCGTTCTCATTTCGATCTCGATTTCGATACGATAAAACGACATCGCCCAGCCCTCATGAAGCCGTTGGGTAATATTGGTCATTTTCCGCAGAGGATAAAGAATATATTCCAGTGAGTACTGCTTTTTAGCCATTACTGCAAGGGTGGGAATTGCTGTATGGTGGCTCTTAGCTGCAAATACACTTTTTAGCAAGCGACGGCACTTTGCTTCCCACAAAAATCAACTCCAAAGACAATTTACAAACAACAAGGGAAAGTTGCAAACCGCGAAGGAAAATGGCGTCACGGTGACCCGCCGCCGACTGATGCTGAGCGTTTGCAACCAGGTATGGATGTGTGGCGGGCGCATGGAAGACATCCCGTGCTCCCGGGTGGGACACATCTACAGGAAGTACGTCCCCTACAAGGTGCCTGGAGGGGTGAGCCTGGCCAGGGTGAGTCAAATCTTGATCCTTGTAGCAAACTTCAGATGGACGCGGGTGGCAAGAAAAAAAATCTGTTTTTTGTTATTGTAAAGTGTCCTTGGGTGTCTTGAAAGGCGCTTAATGCATTATTATTATTATTATTATATCATGCTCTGCCCTCCATTCTCTCTGTGGGCATACATGCACTCGTGGCCGACAACGAGACACTCTAAAGAAGCTTGCCCCCCCCCCACACACACACACACAGGCAATCTTGTTGAACTTGAAAACGATCACAGTCAATTTACCAGGCTCTTCCCTCTTTCTCTCCGTTTGCACGTGCACACTCGCAGCCAACAACGAGGCACCCTAAAACAGCCACACCCGCGTGAAGCCCCTCTAAAAAGTTAAATCCCGTTTTTCGCCTTTTCTCTCTGACGTGCGCACACTCGCGGTCCGAACAATGAGGCGCTTTCAAGCAAAACCGAGCCAGCGGACTATCCAAAGCGACGATGTCCCGACAAATATTTAAGGGCTTAGTTTGGGAGGTGGTAGCCATGTTGCATCCCATTTAGAATTAAAATTTGTAAAAAGTTTTATTCCACTTTACACACAATTAAAGTGTTTTTTAAAAATTAGATATTTAAAAAAATGTTTTGCCTTGATTCCATTTCATTTACACAATTAATTCAAGCTTTTAATTTAATTGAAAAGTTTTAGAGTTGGCCTGTAATTATTTTTATAGAGCTGGGTGGGTACTGATTATTTTAAGGTTTCGGGGATTCATGAAGGCTTCCGCTAGCAGCCACTGATACTTAAGACCCCCCCCAAAAAATCTCCTCGGCAGTAGTTGGCGCTATACTGCCACATTGGCCTTTGTTGGCAATTTTTTGTCACTGTGATAAATATAAATTATCCTGCGGGCCCGATCGAACCTCCTTGGGGGACGGTTGCGGCCCACGGGCCGTATGTTTGACACCATCGATTTACAAAGTGACTCCAAGTCCGACTGGGCTGCTGCTTAATAGACGGTTTCAAATGAAGCTAAGAGGGTGAACAACGGGGATCGCTCCTCCCCCCCAGAACCTGAAGCGCGTGGCCGAGGTGTGGATGGACGAGTACGCCGAGTACGTGTACCGGCGGCGGCCCGAGTACCGCCACCTGTCTGCGGGCGACATCGCGGCGCAGAAGGAGTTGCGCAGCCGCTTGGGATGCAACGACTTCAAGTGGTTCATGAGCCAGGTGGCCTGGGATCTGCCCGAGCACTACCCGCCCGTGGAGCCCCCCGCCGCCGCCTGGGGCGAGGTAAGCGGCGGCGGAGCGCAACGCTATCTCGGCTACGATACGCCGTCTCCTGACTCTGGCGTTTCCTCGCAGATCCGAAACGAGGTGAGCGGCATGTGCGTGGAGACGAAGCACTTTGTGTCGGGAAGCCCCATCCGCCTGGAAAACTGCGGCAAGGCGCGCGGCGACGTCAGCTGGAGCCACGGACAGGTGAGCGCTACCGGCAGCGTGGACGTCGGAGGAAAGTCGAAGAAAGGCTTTGGCAGAGACAAAATGTCCGCCGTGGACGCCATCAAATTGCTTTAATTACTCGGACAACTTGCATATTACTTTGAGAGACGCACGCTTGGATTGTTGATACGCTGTCCTGTTGATGCGCCACATTGTCCCTCAGGTAATTGTTTTTCTATGTCCAACCCCCCCCCCCCCTCCAGCTCCCCTGCCCCTACACACACACACACACACTTTCAGCGTTATTAACTTTACGCGCTCCCGCAGGAGTGTTTGTTTGGAGATGTGTAATCCCAGTTTATAGAATCGGCCTAATGGATTGCGCGTCTGCTTTTGTTTCCGCCGCCGACAAAAGCAGCACATCGGCGCTTCTCTGACACCTTAATTGCTTTCGAGCGCCGTGGCCTTGTTGTTCTAATCGATGTCACGGCGCCCCCCCACCCCCCCCCCCCCCCCTCCCGTTTGGCCACGAATGCGCTTCGTCACAAATCACAGGACAGCAACGACTTTGTTGGCTTTTGTCCCATCAAACGCTGGAAGTGGGCCTGCCAATCGCAAAGTGAAAGAAAGTTCGGGGGGGTGGGGGGGGCGTGATTGGGTGAACATAACCAGGGATGGCAATTGTTACGCGGAAATCCGCCGTTTTATTTCTTAAATTGATCATTTTTGTCTAAATCCGTTGAGAAAATTTTAGGGGGGTGAGGGGGGGGGGGGGGGGGGTCAGGTACCTTATCGTCGAGTTTTCACCAGCTCTCCCGATCAGTCTTTCCATCTTCCGATTGTAAACAGCCCTGCGATTGGACGCGTGTGATGTCTTACTTGTTGTGATTGGTCGCCCCGTCCAGGCCACGCCCCTTTTTGGGGTTTTTTCATCCATCACTCCCCATTGCCATCCCCGCATAACAGGACGTGCGCAATTGAGCGTCCACGTGGTCGTTTGTGGCCGGTTGGCATAAGTCGGCGCCACCTAGTGGCTCCGTCGCTCATCCGTCGCCGCCTGTCACGTCCCGGCAGGTGTTCACGTTGGGTTGGCGCCAGGACATCCGCGTGGGCGACCCCATGCACACCAAGAATGTTTGCTTCGACGCCGTCTCCCACAGCAGCCCCGTCACGCTCTACGACTGTCACGGCATGAAGGGAAACCAGCTGTGGCACTACCGCGAGGTAACCAAAAAAAAAAAAAAAACAATCGATCAAAATCGGTGATCGCGACCCCCCCGCCCGTCGTGTGCCCCCCCTTCTCAGGACAAGAGCTTGTACCACCCGGTGAGCAACAGCTGCGTGGACGGCAACGCGGCCGAGCGGCGCCTCTTCATGAACACGTGCGACGCCTCCTCGCCCAGCCAACGTTGGCTCTTCGAGAAGATCAACGGCACCGTTCTGGAGCGCTTCAACCGCCGCGCCGCCGATTGACCGCCCCCCCCCCCCCCAGCCGGTACCGCCCGCTGCTGCTGTTTACGCTCTGCCCACCGGGATGGGCGCCCGCCCTCGTTGGCCCCCCGACTTTGATTGATGGCATTTTGATGCCGTGTTCTTACTCCTGGCTATTCCTCACCCCCCCGGGCCCCCGCCCCCCACACCCGCTTTCTTCGCCTTATTTTTCCTGCCTTTTCTTCACCGCCGAGTTCCTTATCTCATCCTGTCCTCGTCCTTTCTGGACTGACTGCCTCTGACCTCCACCCCCCCTGCCCCCCCCCCCCACTCCCTTCCCGTCATCACCAAAGTCGTGGCCAAGAACCACTTACCTGCCCGATGAATGCCTCCCCCGCACCTTTGCCCTGGTTCCATCGCTTTCATCGTTTCTTTTTTTTTTCTCATCATTTCTTGACACTCTCGATGTCAGCGGTGGCTGGAAGCGTCCCCCCCCCCCACCCCCGCCCGTCACAGGCGGATGAGCGGATGGGGTGATGCGGGGGGGGGTCCAGGGGGGCCACTCTAATGCACTTGTGATAAACTTGAATGAAATCTTTGTGCCTTGTTGAACATTTTAGGTGTGTGTGTGTGTGGGTGTGTGTGTGTGTGTGTGTTGTCAGTGTGTGACACCAGAGCTGATATGAGCGAGGCGCACTGAACCCTGCGCTTCCCAGACTGAACCGAGTGGTGTGAGTAAAAATGTTCCTTTTCCAATCATGTGAAGACCTGCTTGATTTATGTCCCCTTGTCCAAAGTCTGTTGGGGGGGAAAATACATTTGTTCTACTTTTTTGGGGGGGGGGGGGGGGAGTGGGAGGGTTGTCGGTCTCCCCTATGTGGTTTTTGTCGTGGTCCTAAAGTTTGGAAAGCTTCATATGCATTTTCGGCCCAATCGGATCCACCCGTCAATCATTGGTCCAAAAAAGTCCTTTTTTTTGGACCATTTTCAAGGCATTGCTTACAAGGATTGGGAGTCACTTTACAGCACTTTTGATTGATCGTCCAAGACCCCAAAAATATATTTTTTTGTGTCTACATAACGTGCCAAAAGAGAAGAGGAGAGTGGAGTGGGGGGGGGGTCGTTTTGACCTTATTCTGTTCTTTAATAATCAGCAGTGGAACCTGGGCCAGATACACTCACAACTCTGGTTTCCGACTAAAAAGGGAGAAACAAACCAACATATGTTCAATGTTCAGTTTTCAATATTCCTTGAGACTTTTTCCTGCGTACTTGTATGACAGACACGCACTCCCGATTTCCGCGTCAGTCAATGAAACGGGTCCCGGTCGCTAATTTTCCTCAATTTCTTGTTTGCACACTTGCAAAAACTGGTGAGTTTTTGTTCATGGCCACCCCCCCCCCCCAAAAAAAAAAAACTCCTAATGTTGCCCGTTTTTATTTTCATTCAAACCCCCCCCCCCCCCCAAAAGAAATTTGTGGCCACCTCAATCATTTTTTTTCATTGTTGTGGAGTCGTTAGTATCAAACTTCCCTTTTGTCAACGTGCGATCAAAACAATTCAGCAAAAGGAATGAATGTCTATTTTGCGTGCGTTTGTGTCATGTGACCAATTTGTGTGTCGCCAAATGTACATTCTGTACGGCGTGAATGACATTCGTCTTGATTTTTCTACTGTTGCAAAAAAAAAAAAAGTGGTGGGGGGGGGGAGAATAAAAAAGTTTATTTAGGTATTTAACAAAGCGTACAATGAAACGAATTGTATGATATTTTTGCTGAGATTGTAAATAAAAGAAATCAAGCCACAAATGAGAAGAAAAGGTTTCTATATTTGAACAAAAAACATCAACAGTAGAATTTTGCGTCTTATTTGGCTTTAGAGCACATGTTCTTGATATATAATAATTATTCTAGAAGCTAATAATTGTTTCTGAAAATCGCGCGTTAATAATCAACGTTAGCACATTAGCATTGCTAGCTGACGGCTCCCAATATGTCGGCCTGACATGAGCGACATCGAGCATCATCATCAATCTGATTCATTTGCTGTTTTTTTTTTGTTTTTTTTTATGCTTGCAGACGACGGCGGCGCGCCATCTGGACCGCGTTGCCGTCGCGCTAACTCGCCTTTCTAATTTCCTCCCCTTGTCACTTGTTATTAGTGCCGTGCCTGTGACTTTAATCCCCTCGCGTCTCCTCGGCGGCGCGCAAAAAACACACTTTCCTCCCCGAAAAGTGTGAAATCCCGTAATCGCTTCCTCGACGAATCACAGGCGTCAGGCGATATAGCGTTGGGCCGTCGTCGGAAATGGAAAGAAATAACATGGCGGGGTTTTTTTTGGATCTGGGCTTAACGCCACAAAAAGAGTGATGAAGTTGTGACCAATTTTTTTTTTTAATCCTCATATTTTTGAAGGGTCAAATTTGGATTATTTTGGTCTCGTAAAATTTTTCTCATGTTCTCATCATAGCACTTTATTCTGATAAAATTGCAATTAAAAGTAAAAATGAGAGTTCTTGTAATATTCGGACTTTCTGTGATTGATTCAAAATAAATGCAAATGTTTGTCTTGGTAAATTTGTGTTTTTGGAAAATTACGTTTTTTTTCCAACTGGTGGTATATTGTGACTTTCTCGGGCTGTCAAAATTTGGAATACAGAAAGAAAAAAGAGAAAGAAGAAAAGTCATCCTTGCCATCGAAATGGATTATTCTGATCACTTTTAAGTCGGCGGCGGTGGTTTATGTTTTGGTGTGAACTCACGGCAAGACATGATGAGTTTTTTTTGCTGGGCAATCCCTCTCAGGCCGCCACCCCCCCCTCCCCCCGCTCGGCCCACTGACAGCTAAAACTTAATTCCCCCCCACAACCATGATGAATACTCCTGTCGTCGGACAAGAAGGATTTATGACAAATCGGCTGCAGAGGGATCTCTGTCTCATCAGGACGGGCTCTCGATCATGCAGGCCCCACCAAAAATCAATTTGCCGGCAATGTTTCACAGAGTGCGAACGCTTACGGGGGAAGAAAAAAAAAAGGAATCTTTCTATAATCCAGAGGGGAAGACGGCGTTTTGTAAAAACGCAGCAGATGTCAGCCCCAGGGATGAGTGAATTTCACCTCGTCGTCATGGAAACCATTTCAACTTCTCCGGGGACTCATTTTGATGTCCGATTTGTTGCTGTTTTTCATTTGGTTCGCTTGTTAGTTAAGCCGCTTGTTCGCTTCTCTAAAACTGATTTTGCTTGATTTGCTTTATTGATTTTATTTGCGCGTTCATCCATTTGTGAGCTAGCAAGTAGCTACTGTTGTTTTTTTTTTTTTTTTTTTTTTTTTGCGGTCATTTGCGCTCAGGTTTTTTCTTTGCTTCCCGTAAACCCCGTGAATTGTGTGTACTCGGACATTCGGATCGCTATCAAGAAAACTTCAATCGGCGCTCGAAAGGTTTTCCCAACTCCAGCTCCCTCCCTAAAGTGAAATGAAACCCTACAAATGATCCCCCAGCATTTGGATTTGGCGTTCTTTGTCCGCTCCAAGCAAGTAATCTCCCCTTGGCCGTGAATGATGGGCTAGCACGGCGCTAATGCGGCCGTAAATCTACCCGGCGGGAGGACGCCGGCGATAAAGACATGAAGAGTAACGCCGTAACTTTCTAATTCCACGGCATAATTCAGCCTGAGGCGACATTAAGATGCTGTTTTGATGGTGTTTTTCTTCTCCCGCACCAAAAAAAGAAAATCAAAATAATGAGCCGCGGCTGCATTGTCTCACGGCAAAGCAGTTTTTTTTGGAGGGAAAAAAAGGCAATGATTTTTGAGGTGGGGAAGGGTGGGTTTTTTTTGTTGTTTTTTTTAGGGGTGAGTTTGGGGTAACGTGAGTAGTTTATCATTGTTATTGCTCTTAGCAAGGTTTTTACTGAGAACAACAGCGCAGAAGGCATTGTGATGTGACCGGAGATCGTTATTTGGACAAAAAGCTGTTAAAAAACGGTGATGAACGCGTCCTCGTAACACCAGTTTTTCATGATCAATGCTCCAAAACGATCCATTTTGGACGCCGTGCTCCACCGACATGAAACGGGGTGAAGGCAAAGGAGCATTATTATTTTGCGCCGCCCATCTGTCTGTTCTACCGTCTTCAGTTTGCTGCTCATTTGGCCAAATGATGGCAAATTTTTCAGAGCCTAATGGCTTCCTCAAACCAAAATGGCCGACTTCCTTTTCATTTCTCGGTTTCATGAGTCCTTGAGACTTTTTTTTTGCGTCCTGGGATGATAGACATGGCCACTCAATTTTGTGTTTTTGGTGAAAGAGTCATTGGGGGCTTTTTTTGTTTGCCAAAACGTTTTTTTTTAATTCTTAAAATGACAACATAAAAATAATTTATGCCATAGCATTGCCTAAAAATATAGTTTACCGCTTTCCAATCAAGGAAGATCAAAAATTTGATTTAAAAATACATCCCCAAAAAAATCCTTAATTTTCATTAAAACCAACCCCCCAAAAACTTTTTTTGGTGCATCACTCACATGACTTTTTTTTTTTAACTACAAAAACTATTCTCGTTTCTGCGTTTTATAACAAGCGATCATTTCGAGATGTCCCGGCCTGACTTCTTGGCACTAAGACGACATTCTTTGGCCTAACTCTTGACTTGCGTTTTTGGCGTGCCACGAAGCTTTTAGGGCTCCTTTCACGCCAACCTTGTTCAACGCCGGCTGGGTTCAGCCACTGCATTATAAATGAAACACCTGCGGTGTGTCGCCGACTGTCGTGTGGCATGCAGAGGACGGCGCAAACACACCGAGAGCTGTTTAGATCCGTGACCCAGTTGTTGAAAGCACCTGGAGGGGCCAGCGCTCCCGAAACGCATCCCAACATGTGTCAGGCTGCTTGTCGACAGTCCGCCGGGGCGCTAACACTCAACTGAGGAGGTGAAAGCGCGTGAAAATTCAGCCCCTGCAGGTGGTTTGACTTCTCGGCACAAAATTGGGTAGGCATGTCTGTCATGAGTAGATCCACAAAAAAAAAAAAAACTCTCGAGAAGCAGTAACTGAAAGTCGGCTGCGATGTTTTGAAGAAACCAATTTAGGCTCGTATGGGGCCTTTTCCTGGTCAATAGCAATGGCCCCCTTGGAACATTTGGAAAATTCCTCTCCAAAGGGCTGTTTCGGCCTGTGACATGAAATTTGGTAGACTTGTTTTTCATGAGTAGACCCACAAAAAAGTCTCAAAGTCATGCTGAAAACACACAAAGTTTGCAACTTTGGGCTCGCTTTGACCATTTCCAGGTTGTTACCACCCATAATTTGATGGAAATTCAGCCCGAGAAGCCATTTTTCATCAGCAACTTGAAATTTGGTCTTTACATGAGTAGACCCACAAAAAAGGCATGCAAATACGCAGCAAAAAAAGGCTGATAAAGCCTTACCCTAAAAAAAAAAAGGGAAGTCTGAAATTGTCATGCCCATTTTGTCCTTTTCCAGGTTAGTAGAACCCCCCTACAACTCATGTTCCCCCCCCCCCCCCCCTCCAAGATATATCCTTTTGGAGTGCCTGTGTATTTCCCACGATGCACCTCTGCCATTCCCCTTTCCCCTGACTTTACGCAGGCACTTTCGCAGCTGCTCTTCTGATCGTTACGATCACTCAGTACGACGCAGCGTTATTATCTTCAACACATTTTCCTTCCTCACGCTGCTGGATCGCTAACAAGAGCGAGTGATTGGCAGCGAGATAAATCCGCCGCAATAACGAGCGGGAAACCAATTTTTTTTTCCTCCTCCAACTAAAATAACTCGAGAGTTTCTTTTTTTTAAATGAGATCCAGAGGAAGCACCTGGCACTCGCGGGGTTGTAGTGGGGGGGGGGGGGGGGCGTAGGCTTGGCTTTGCAATGATGCTAATTGGACCTTGTCTTCTTCTCCGCTCCGTCACCCAGTGTGGGATGATCAAGGTGTCAATTAGCGCAGATGCGAGGAAACGTGGCTTAATGACAAAGGCGCCTTTCAAGCAAAAAAAAAAAGAGCAGAAGCGTCGAGCTTCCGGCGGCTAAAAACGGCAGGAGAGGGGGGGGGGGGGTTGAGCATCACAGTTAAAAGTTCATGAAAGATATCACGGCGTACTAAGACAGCCCAGCTTTGATAGGACTTGGCGGCGGTGGGAAGTAACAAAGTCAATAGTTGGTTGCTGCACTTCAGGAGGATTTTCAGATCCGGTCCAACCTCGTTCTGACGTAGCCTCGAGTTGCGACGGCGCTTCGTTGGAACCGTTCCCTGCCAACTACCCCCCCCCCCCAAGACATTTACGACCATCTTTCAATCTATTGTCCTCGAACTCGATTTTGTCGCTGATGAAGTACGACGACGACCCGAGTCCATGGGCAGTGTTGCTAAGCGACGGAGGAGAATCCCACGCTGTACATTTTAAAAACCGGAATGTCGTTGAGAGTCATTTTGGCACCTCGTCTTTTTTTTTTTTTTGCGTGTCTTCCCTTCAAGCCCCCCAAAAAAAGTCCATCTGCACGTGCGGTGCAATCAGCCGGCTTTCCCTTCTCCCAAAGAAGTGCCATTAATATCCATGAACGTCGCCAATGTCACCTTGCTCCGAGGCAGAGACGGATCGAAGGAGATGAATCAAACGCCGAGACGATGGCTGAAAAGGAAAGGTAGAGCGAGGGGAGCGAGGGGAGCGAGGGGGCTGTTTGAACCCCTAAACCCGTAAGAGTCACTTTAGCCAACTGGCTGCCTTCTTCACGCCGATCGCGTATCAGCGCGCAGATCACCAGATGATGCGATCATCCAATCCTTCCCACCAGTTGCTCTTATTACCCGGCTGACCTTTCACGGACGTTTCAATTTCCCCAAAAGTGTTTTCGTCCTCTCTCCTGATCATATTCGGCAGTCAGTTTCACTGAGTTGTGGCGTTGCCACGGCGACTTCATCACTTGGTTTGTCTTGTTTTATCGCAGACGCAAACACACGGTTTCTAAGTCGGCTGTTGGTGGGTAGGTCGATATTGCTATGTGATGCTTGAATAAAATGTAAAGATTTCTTCAGGCCAAGCATGAAGTCAAGAGTGGCTTCGAGTCACAAAAGGCCAGGATCTCACATCCGAAATTAGCCGTTAGCGTAGCTCCTTTTCCACCGCCGTTTCATCGACAAGCCCAATTAGCCGCAAGGCTTCGTTTTCCTTCCCGAGGTGACACGTTTCCACTGAGCTTCCCGCGGCCAATTTGTCCTCTTCACATTTGCGCCGATGCCGAGGAAACTTCTCGCGATCCTCGGAGGCTAATGGGGAAGAGCGGGAGAATCTATAAAGTCAATAACGGATGACGGAAGGTATGCGGGTGTCCTGTTCAGCTAGCATCAATGCGCTCATAGAACATGACTGCTTTTATCGCAACCTGGACTGCTTGCCATGAACTCGCAGGGCATTCACGGCTCCGTCCAGATCAGGAATTGGTGAATTAGTCCACACGTGCCTTACGACTGATAGACGAGCAGTATCTCTCGACAAAAGTCAGTCGAGGTAAGCTCGCGCTCACCTGCGACCCTGCAAAGGTCGGCCATCGCGGGAGGGCGAGCTGGCTTCCTAATGAGGCGGAAAACGCAGCAGAGGTGTTTTCAGAGTGACCCTCACGAAAGGACGCTTTGAGCCGGGGCCCATCTGGTTGCCATTGCTCAGACCTCCAGACCCTCGCCTGGGACAAGCCCCGTCCACGTGCGTGCGCTCACAAATAGGCCTGCGAAATTTTGTGAGTTTTGTAGGTTGGAAACTTTACAGGGGAATTAGTTTACATTTGTGGGAGGATAAATTTACATGAACGGAATTGCTATTAATTGAAAAATAACGAAAAAGTTCTGCATTGATCTGTCTAAAAACACTTATAAAAAATATATAGATTTAAATAATAAAAGCAAATTGTTTTTGTATTTACTATTAAAATCCTGTTCATGCAATGCTTTATTTTTATTACGGCTGCAACCGTTGTGAAAGCGCTATAGAAATCAGGATGTATTGTATTGTATTATATTGTATATTACTTGCTTTTATTTTGGTGCTTTTCCGGTCATTTAGGAAGTGTCGATCCGCAAGCGACCTCTTGACTTCAAGAAAAAAAAAGTCGGCGATGGAACGCGTTGTTGATTGAACATCGTAGCTGTTCGATGTCACGAATTTTAAATTGATGCAAGCTCCTGGATGGAAAGGGGACACGGTATTTATGTTGTTTAATTGTATCCTTGTTTTTTTATGATGCGAGTTACCCATCCTTAAAGATGTTTCCTATGTTGTTTAAATTGCGGTTACGCTAATGATAGCCTCTCGTAGTTTGTTGTGTCGTGTTGCTCGCTTTCCATTAGAGCTAACATTTTCATATGCCCATTTAAAGTTGTGTTAAGTTATTGTGGCATGTCAGTGGTGTCCAACGAGGTTTTTTTTAGTCTGTAAGAGAAACGATTTTAAGTGCATCAATTTGCATGGGGGGGGGGGGGGGGGATCTTCAGTTTAAACTGTAAACATTTATGACCAACTTATTGCATCATTGCATTCTGAAAATTAAAATGAAGTAATGTCAATAAATAATCGCAAATTGAAATTAAGTTCAACAACATTAACTCTGGAGCACAATGTACAAAACACTGAAGTCTACAAAACACCTTAGCGCGAATGCTTCCTGCGCACTCTCTGACAATGAGGGCGCCACTGCCAACTGCTGGAGTGGATGTGCAATTACACTTTATTCTATTTTCTTCACCAAAAAAAAATGTTGGTCAAGAGAAGGTGGACGCGTCCGTATCAGGACAGTTTGATAAGATAGAAGCTGGACAGCTTTAAATTTGAAGTTATCTCATCTGGCTTTCTGCTGACGCGTGACATCAGAGTTGCATTTTATTAGCGCGGCTTTTCCGTTTGTGACATTTTTCCATGCCCTTCGGATAAAGTGGACGCAAAGCGCTGCCACTTAGCCGTGACTGACATCATCCCGACAATACGGCGTCGATATATTTCCAGCGAGATGTGACAGCTGTTTAAAAAAAAAAAAGGAAAAGAAACGTTCTGTTGTCACTCTCCGCCAGCTGTCGGCAGAAACGACACTGACGCCGACGTCTTCCTTAAAGCACAGACAATTTCACACACGAGAGATTTACATGTCGACAATTTATCGCAGGTCTCTGAGGTGGAATACGAAAACAGAAAAGGATGGTCGTCAGCCACGGAGGGGTGCAAATGTATGCGGGTGGGGGGGGGGGTACAAAAATAGATATCCTGCCTCCTGTGTGTTAAGCGTGTGTACGCCGATTCGGTGAAACGGGCGAGTAATTCCTCCGCCCCAAATTTAGCTCGGCAGAAAAGTCGCTTGATATGCAAATGGGCCGTTGAATGTTTCATGGCGTCTTGGCGAGGTAGCGAGTGCGTGCCAAGCAAAGCCCCACACAGCATCAAATATACATCACAACTTCCGATTTATTTTTTTTTCTTTTACGTTACACATCGTCTGCGACTTAATGAGGAAGTGCGCGTCTGGCCCGGTGCCCTAACGAGTGCGACCTCCGCGTCGGGTTCGTCGTCATCAGTGTAGTCGTACAAACAAGACGGTAGTCGTCGTGCGATGAATCATTCAGCGCGCCTTCTGACAAATGAAGCCGTTTTGTGCCACAAAAGTCGTTCCGAGGAGTAACCACACACGGCGGCATGTGGAGCAAAAATGGAATTTACGGAATTTAATACCGAAAGGAAAAGTAGAGCATTGCGATATATAAAATGGTTATTTCGTGTAGTGTTAGGGAGCATATAGTTTGCTAGAACAACGCAACGTAGGCAACATCCTCTAGCGTGACGTTCCAAACAGAATATTGTATGTAATGTCGTACAATGTTTTGTACATAATAATATAGCATAGCATGATGAATGTCAACGTTAGCTAGCGCAACCGTATGTTCAACAACTCTTGTCATGTAAAGATACGTAGCGTCGTGTTATGGAGCGCAGTTTAATGTCGCCTGTTTTTTATTAGCAGCGATTATAGCGTCACTTTATCATGAGTAACATGACGTCGAGCAATATTACGTGACGTAACATCATTTGGCTAATGCTATGTAGCATAACACATTGTCCCGAACTGTTACGTCGCGTGACCAAACGCAGCGTCATGTCATGTAGCGAAATCTCGTAGCCTAGCATGGCGCTATGGAGCATAGCATCGATGCAGCGCACTGTAGCGCTTAGCTTAACATTCGGGTTTGGGGTTTATTTTAAGCCGGGGTTGGGTTTCAATGTCTTAGTTACAGGCTAAATTAGGGTTGAACATTTGGGTTTTCATTGAGACAGGTTTGGGATTTCAAATTAAAAAAAAAAACAAAACAAAAAAGGTGAAAAGAAACTGACCGTCGAAAGAGGACAAGATATTTTTTCATGCATGATGGGATGTTGTCGCGTACTCAGAGTTCATCTCCGGAGCTGCGACAAGTTCCAGGTGTTTATTTTGTACCGTCGTTTGTTTCGAGGCGACACTTTTTTTTGGCCGAGGCATTTATTTATGTGGAAGGTTTATTTATTGGAGTGGGTCCCGCACGGAGCAATTAGGCGTCGGCCCTTCTAACCACACTACTTCTGTAGAAGTACTTCTGAGATACTTAAGCATTCCTTCTGCACTCTTGAAATAAATGAGATCTTCATTTTGAACTCAAACTTGTCACTATCGATCGGGTTGCAGCCGGCTAACCGGAATGTTCCTCCTCCTCCCTCAGCGCCGGCATCGCGAGCATTCTGCCTCATGTTCCGCTCGTTTGGACAAAACGCCATCCATCATACTTAGAAAAACATATTAGCTTATGTTTTTGTGCTCGCCGATGAATTATTCAACGAGCTATCGGTTATCCGGACCGGGCGCCGGCGAAGACGACGGCTTCTTTTTTTTTTTTTTTTTTCCCCTCTCACAATCGCTCAAAGCGCGCGCTCTAATCCAATTGCGGTTTTACCGAGAGGTCCATCTGGTGGCATTAGGCGCAAGGACAACTGTATTGGTCCACCGTGATTGTTTGAGACAAAGTGCGCGGTGTCGTAACAACGCAGAGTTTGCATTCAAGTGTCAGCTCGGTTTTGTGTCATATTTCGCCTTGCGGAATGCAGCGCGGCGGACGACGGCGCGCTAACCTCTGCTACGCTTACAAGACTCAAGTGTTCAATTAAATCACCGGTGTCAAAGTCATGGCCTTGGGGGCCAGATCTGGCCCACCACATCATTTTATGCGGCCCGCGAAAGCAAATCAAGCATGTCAAGTTCCATGATGCTTGCTAAAGTCTGAACCAAAATGTCAAATTGTCATATGTAATCCACAATAAAAGTCATTAGTCTTGACTTGTGATTTTAAAACTAGTCATCCATCCATTTGTGGTGCGCCGTGTATGTAATCTGCGAAGGTGACTCAACATGTATAATGGTTTCCCAAAATTCATAACGGACTTCCCAAGTCAAACCGTAACTACGCTGTGGCCCGCGACAAAAACGAGTTTGACACCCCTGAATTTAAATGAAAGCTAGAAAACTGAGACGTAGCAGCGAAAAGTACTGGCAAAAAATATCAACGACAAAATCGACCTGCGACGTTGATTCGTCAATGAGAAAAAAGTTGTTCAGTCCCAAGTGAAAACGTCTTGTTCTTTCAATTTGCATTACTTAATGTACTATTGCATAACATAACTTTTCGTGAAAGTAAAGCAAAGCCAAATGGCGTCATGTGGCCTCGTGCAACGTGATAACACATCAGTGCTTATTAACCTGATTGGAGGTCATGACCCCGCGGGTTTATTAAAAAATGCTTTTTTTTTTTGTGCACAAAATGAATATTGCAACATAACAAAATAACGTCATGTAACATGACAACGTAACAAAACATAACAATCATGTACTGCGACAAAATAGCGAGAGAGAACGTTGTCGCAAAGCAAAATGTGACACACGAGGGCGCAACTTTAGGTGGCGCCAACTTATCGTAGCGCAAAGTCCCGTAACGCGGCTCCACGCATGTACCGCGATGCGACTGAGCGTCACGCAACAACACATCTTAAAAGAAATGAAGCTGTAAAAAAAAAAAGTAATAACTGCAAGCATACGTCGTGTTTCATCTGAGGATTAAGGTGTAGAGCGGTGAGACAAAGAAGCAAACGCTACTCGCGAGCTTCCCGTGAGGCCCATTTGCAATCCTCTCAGTCTCCTGCCGGCCGCCGCCGCCGTGTTAAATCAGCGTGCTGTGAAATGTCATTAAAAAAAAAAGAGGGGGGGGGGGCATAATGGGGTTGGCGACAAACGGATTTCCAGAGAGGGTCTTATTCCCCTCTCCGTGCCGGTCGCTTTCACCCTTTGGGGATTTATTTCATCCAGCCGGTAACGGATACGCACTCACCCGCACACTCGGAAAAATACGGAGAAGAGCTCACAGAGTAAATAGTTACCGAGGCAGCAATAAAAAAAAAAAAAAAAAAAAAATTCGGGATCTGCTCGGGGGCCTTTGCAGCCTCACTGCAGTACAGCAGATAGCAAAGCAGCTTGAGATGAACAACCACAAGCACCAACGCAGGCTGGATTGTTTACGAAAATTTTTCTTTGGGGCGTTTTATTATTTTTATTTTATTTTCTTTTTTTTTGTCTGTGTTTTTGTGATACAAGCACAGAAAGTTTCCAGTGAAGACCAACTAATGGAGCGTCATGTTACGCAGCGGGCTAAAGTAACGTAGCATAATGTAACGTGACGTGACGGAGCATGAAGGTTATGCACACAAATGCATCCCATCGCTTTATTCTGATGACATCCCGTTCTTGACGTCCAATAAAATGTTGCTTCCAACATCGCCTTCATCGAGGTTTTCTGACGATCAATTCAGTTGACTTCCAATGAGGCAAAAAAGTGGAATGGCAATTCATCGTGGGAGCCAAAAAAAAGGAAGAAAAAAAAAAACAACCAAACAAACAGGTACGCTGTGGCAACCCGCAGACAGACAGCAGATGTAAACGATTTGGACAACGTCACAAACAATTATTTCCCTCCTGCATTGGCGTCCCTCCGTCTCTCCGCTTCCGCATTCGCCGTCCCTTTCGCTCCGCTAACCCAATCTCGTCTTTTGATCCGTTTTCCCTCATGCAATTTGCATGAAATAATGTAACTTTGCTTTCAACACCATTGACGGTACTGCTGACATGATTACGACATCTTCTGAAAAATTTCCCTCTGGGGAGGGGTGAGGAGGGGGGGGGGTGTCAGGATGTCATCGTAACCACTAGCGAGTGGCTACTTCCATGTGCAAATTTTGTCACAAAGATTTGTATGGTGTTGTTTTCATTTGGTTTAAGTCCCCCCCCCCCCCCCCCCCCCCCACACGTAAGTCATGCCGTGGAACTGCATCAGATCATTTGTGTGTGTGTGTATAATGTAACGCAGCTTAGCATCACATCAAAAGTCAAGCCGTCGATCGGATTGCGGTAGAGAAATCGATGAGCAAAATTTGCAATAGAGAAGCTGTCAAAAATGTAACGAAACCGTCTGTCGCGCCATGTAACGGAAGCAAAAATTTTATTTTATTTTTTTTTTTGGACCCTACATGGCCACCATATTTCTCACATCATCAGCAGATGGCTTCAAGAGCTGAATCTGCTCGCAATGTTTCTGTTCTGTAAGTTCAAGGATATCTCACCTTGCATTCGTTGAACATTTTGTTTCTGCTATTCTTTAGGAAAAAAAAAACGGGTTCGCCATTTCACCCAATTTGGGGTACATTTGGCCCGGTGCTTTGAAGCGCTTCACCTTGGCCCAAAAATAATCGTGTCCATAGTTTCCCACTACGCAGAACCCGGAACCATGAAATTAATTTACAGTATCATCTTGACAATGACTACTACTGAGAAACTGACTGTTTTTTTTTGTTTTTTTTTACTTCCAATTCTTCACACTCTACCCCCAAATGTGCCCGCCGAGCAAATCTGTTCTGCCGACTACGCTCTCCACTTGGGTGCGCTCCAGTGTGTCATCACCTTCATGGTCAAGCCGGCCCAATCAACATCTTCCATGACCAACAGGCCGAGTGTCGGCTGGGAAGGACGACCGACCTCTGCGGCGGCCGGGGAGGAAAATCGATCAGGGGAAAGTGGACAGAAGGCTATATTTGTGACGCCGCCAAGCTGCAGATGTTGCTTTCTGGAGGTTACGGCTGCAGATTGATGAGCCCCCGTCGCTGGCCCCCGGCACATATTTCACACGGATGAATCCGCTAAACGGGGACTGGCGTTTTTACGGTTGCCTTTTTTCGGTCCACAGGTTAGGTGGCAGGATTAAGGGGGAGAGGCGGATGTGGAAGTGTGGGCGAGAAAACGGGGGAATGCCACGCGTCTGCTTTCGGGGAGCGGAAGGTCAACACACACACACACACACACTCATAAAACATGGCCGACTAAAAGAATGGTGGGATTCAATTGCAAACTTTTTTTGTGTTGTTGGCCCCACACACACACACACACACACACACACACACAAATATCAATAGCATGTGATCACTGCAAAATTATTCTCGTCATTGGCCTTGCTAAAGAAATTAATTATATTAGCTTCATGTGTCAAACATTGTACAGTCAAAAAAATTTTAAAAATCAAATAAAATAGTTATGATATGACCAAAACATTCTCAACAGCGGCTAATGTAAAATAGCACTTGGACTAGCGCAGTGGTGGTTCCCATTTCCCAGTTTCCTTGAAAGCAGCACTGAAGCAATTTGCGTTCTTCAGGTCCGATTGATATGCTTTACGTGAGGACCGAAGGACAAAGCGCTGAAAGGAGACTTTGGACTTCCTTCTGGGATCAGTGGACATTTCATTACTCTCCATTGTCCAAGGCGGACACGCTTAAGCCTTGGACGGGTGTTTCCGTTCCATTTGGCGCGATGAATAACGATGACGGGAGGGCCGGCCGACTTGAAAAGACGTAAGCGTGTCCAAGCTCATGTTGGGTCATTGATTACCAATGACAAACTGCTATCGCAGAGTGGGCCAAAATCAATCGCTCGTTTAGCTTTCCGAGCGAAGGGCATTGGCCAATAGGGAAGGCGAAACAAGCCCTTGTCGCACCCCCAACCCCCCTCCCAACTGTAAACAACAACGACACCATTCATGTGATGGACGATTAACCTGCCGGCGCTTTACCTCGCACGTGACGCTTTTGTTTTCACACTTGCACCTCCGCAGGACTAAATGTTTCAATTCATCTTTATATCCGTCGCGTTATGTATTTGGCGTCTTTTTTTTTTTTTTATGACCGTCATTTGAGGCATCGTGCGCTTTACGTAATGCTCCCAGTACATCGTCACGCCTGTCCGGCTAATAGCGACGCAGATACATTCTCATAACCACCAGGCAGGATGCCCGACCATAAAGCTGATTGATTCTTGATTCGTGTCGCAGTGCTCTCGTTTGACCACCAGATGGTAATAAAGTGCATTCTTGGGCCTCGGGACTCGCGTGCTTGGATGTTTGCTGCAGGGCGCTTGGAATGGGACAATTTATTGCTCCCGGGACGGGATCGCGGATTTAATCGAATAAAACGGGAATGAAGTTTATTGTCACCGTCATCGGAAAAAAAATGGAAATCTGTATTGTAAGCAAATGTAGAAATGCGCATTTCAAGGTCCACGTTGCTCTCACCCGGACAAGGAAGGCAACCCCCCCCCCCACAGAATGGGTGCTATGAAAAGCATATTCCAAACATCCTGCAGAAATACGGATCGAATCCAGCGGCAGGAAGTCCGCCTCGTTATGTCACTGATTTAAGCGCGTCATAAATTCCCCATTTAACTAAATATTTATTCCCTCTGGGTTGCTTTGACTGCCGTTATTTCCCGGCGCTTCCACATGAACGTCAGCCCAAGATTTAAGGGTGAGTGTAAGATGAACCCTCATTCAACCCTTTCTGTTTATCTGAAGAGCAGCAAAGAAGAGAAAACGATTCCATGACTTTTCTTTTAAACCCCAAGGCTTTCTGGCGGCTTTGAGGAGTCATATCTTGACACATTATACCTTTTCGAATAAAGGTATAAACTGGGTCAGGTGTCACATCCACACATCAAAAACACCACTGCCATCTAGTGTTGTGGTCGTTCAACGAAGAGACGTTAAGTTCCTCAGAGAAATCAATTTCAGGGTGTCCTGCGCTTGTTCTTATTTTCATCCGTCAGTGACCTTCGATCCCTCGGGCGGCACCGCATCATAAACTGACTGGGCTGCCTGCAGTCCACACCGGTTTCCCATTGAAAATGTGTGGCGCGTTAATTATTATCCTAAGGTCCCAAATGTTGACTTTTCCTAAGTTATTACCTTTTTTTTGCAGCATTTCCACAATACATCTTATTTATATGTAGCGCTTTCTTAACAGCTGTATCTGTAACTGTATACAACGTATAACATAAAATAACAATAGCACAGCGGAACACAATATTACAACCCCCCTAGAAAACTCCGCAAATGTTTGCCATCTAGTGTCAATCCATCCTCACAGCATTTCTCTCCGAAGGTCTCATCTTAAAGTTCCATTAAAGCCTTTATTGGCCTCATCAACACAATTATCCAATTTGCTTTTCTTCTCTGCCACTTTTTTTAATGGCGTCCTCTGCATGAACCTTCCACATCGTCTGAGCATGAGATGGTACACAAAAAAACAGACAAATGATAAGCATCATTAAGTATAATAATAAAGACGGCTTTTCAAATAAGCAGGGTTTTAAAACAGACTACAAAAAAAAACCTTGATGTTTAACCCCAGTATTTTACTTTATTTTCAAGTGGGTAGTGGTGGGATTTTTTTTTTTGGTAAACATTAAATAAAGTGTGTATCAAAGCAAGCTCTCGGAAATGTTTCAAAAGTGGCTTAACAATTTTGGACAGCCGAAGCGCCCCTTGTTTCATTTATTAGACTCTGCTGCCCCCTGTAAAGTCATTGATGGAGTCACACTATAGCGATGTCAGCGGCATGCGTCTTGCAATGAATATATTTGAATACATAATGATAA
This sequence comes from Hippocampus zosterae, assembly GCF_025434085.1. Classification (NCBI taxonomy): domain Eukaryota; kingdom Metazoa; phylum Chordata; class Actinopteri; order Syngnathiformes; family Syngnathidae; genus Hippocampus; species Hippocampus zosterae. The sequence continues at coordinate 16,371,678 of NC_067466.1, forward strand.
TAAATGCTCGCAATTATTTCAGAACACGTAGGAAGTAGAATCATAAATAGAGTTTAATCGGAGTGATTGGTTTTGCAGAGTCACGTTAATAGGATCTTGGGATTGTTTCTCAATCGTAATTTCATTAAAGGATTAACCGAATGTTTTGTGATTATAACCTGTCGAAAATGGGCCAAATGCGTCGTTAAATGTCCCTGGCGTCAACCACCACGACAAACTTGTGTTGGAAAACACCGGATTCATGCACAGGGAGGTGTCAAGACAAGACCGGCGTTGGTCACAGCCAATCACATTGCCGCGTTTCCTCGCAAAGCCCACCTTCATCTACAAACTGACCAATCTTGGCGAAGGAGGGAAACTTCCGTTACATGCACTTCAGCACGTCCATTGTAGAACGCGATTGTTGTGAATTCGTCGCCAGATTTGTTTTAAACCGCGAAAAAAAGTTGCTGCGCCCGTCGAGTTTCATCTTAAGCCGCGCCGCAGTCGTTCGAGACCGCTGTCATACGGCAAACGTGGGCTCTCTTGGGAATATCCAGTCCACCTTGCGCTTGTGCTAACTCGCCGTAGCTAGCACACGTTAGCTGGCCGCGGTTGGGTTGGTCGAATGGCGACAGACGGGAGCATGTCTTCGACTCGCTTTGGAGGATTTTGCCTTTAAATACGCCACACTTGAGTGGGGGAAGCGCAAGCCCAACCCGCTCGTTATCTCAACGGACTTGGGCTCTCGGAAGGGATTTTGTGGTGTGTGTGTTACATTGTTTTGTTGGCGAATTCCGCAAGGAGTGCCCCCCCCCCTCCAGGATGAATGGCTTCAGTACCGAGGAGGACAGCCACGACGGGCCGCCCGCGCCGCCCCTCTACGGCCAGAGCTGCTGCCTGATCGAGGACGGCGAGCGCTGCGGCCGATCGGCCGGCAACGCCTCCTTCAGCAAGCGGATCCAGAAAAGCATTTCGCAGAAGAAACTCAAGCTGGACATCGACAAGAGCGTGAGTAAGGGTGCAAAAGCGAGGGAGAGAGAGAGAGAGGTGGAAAATAAAACGCGACGACTTTTCCCCGTGTGGGCTCCGCGAGACGACACGTTAGCCGGCTGATTGACAGCTAACGCTAAGATACCTCCAATCGGATGCGCAAAAAGGTGTTTTGTTTTCAGAGTCTTCGCTTACTTTTTGGGTCAAGGTGAGCTCACTTGGGCTTTGTTTGTGTCCAAAAAGGTTTTTGGTTTGTCGCATTCTGCGACGTATCCACGAGCGAGTTTAGAGAACTGTGCTAAAGTTAGCTGCTTTAGCGCTTCCGATTAGACTTGGTGTCCAACTCTCCGGCGAAGACATTTTGTGCGAATAACGCTGGCCTATTATTTAAAAAGCGTCCTGCATTGTCCAGATGTTGAGCTTGACCGCCACTAAACCTCTGTCGTGTCATGTTTTGGCAGCCCAAATTGGCAAGCGTAGACTCGGTTGACGGTTCCACGTTTGTTTTTCACTCGAACTGGATACAACCCGAGTCATGTCTGGTTTGTGGTTACACGGTGACAATGTTTTGCCACTCAAATATAGATAAGCGTGAACATATCGGAAGCTTTTACACAAAATCAGTTTTTAAAACGTATAAGATTATAGACAAAAGCTGCTTGAAACCCGAAAATGCTTCTTCTTCTTCTTTTTTAGTTCCAAATTATTGTACACGGTCATTTGTGGTTGGTTGATGACTTGGTGAAAGTGTTTTGCACCTTGAATATGAATAATTGTGTGAACATTTTAGAGGCTTTTAAGCGCCTTTGTTTCGATGTTGCCACAAAGGCTGTTTATTTGCACCGGGTCATTGACTGTGTGCACAAGTCGGTTATTTTAGAAAAGAGGATAGGAACATATTTTTGGAGGCTGCAAAAATTGATCTGGAAATCGGGCGCTTTGCTTTTTTCATGCACCCCCCTGGCCCCCGTAGACCAAAATGCACTCGAGCATCAACTGTGCTTCCTCGGCAAGATGTAACAAAACATTCAGTGTCCTATGCAAGACTTTAGAACCGCACGATCGATGTTTTCCAGACCCACCAAATGTTCACATGTCCTCCATCACATGCGGCGAGCCACGTCAAAGGTATGACCTACAGTCCATTCACCAAGGTCGCGGGAGGACAGATTGAAAAGTGCATTCCAGTGGGCAGACGGCACTTGTGGCTAATGGCAAGCTCGGTGAGCTTGATAGCTAAATCCACAACAAAACGCATGCACATGTGGCTGTGCTTTTTTTTTTTTTTTATAGCCTTGATACACTCCAGATATCCACTGGGCTTAGTGTGCAGATTTGTCAGCAGGGAAAGTTCCTGTTACACAGCTGCTGGGGGATGTTATGCCACTGTGAAACTACGCTTGAACAGAGTTTTCCCTTCCACTTTTGTGTGTGTGTGTGTAGGTGCGCCACTTGTACATCTGTGACTTCCACAAGAATTTCATCCAGAGCGTGCGCAACAAGAGGAAGAGGAAGACGAGCGACGACGGCGGCGAGTCCCCGGATCACGACGTGGAGGTGCCGGAGGTAAAGCGTTCCCTTGAGCTAACTTTCCGCACAAAAGTTGTGAGAGTTCAGTTCGCCGCCGTACGCTGATGTTGCTGCGATGAGATGATTCCCAATCCGGGACGCGACACTCTGGTGCTCCGACTGACCCCTGTGTCGCGTCTTCGCAGGTGGACCTGTTCCAGCTGCAGGTGAACACGTTGCGACGCTACAAGCGACACTACAAGCTGCAGACCAGGCCAGGCCTCAACAAGGCCCAGCTGGCCGAGGTGATCGCACATATCGCAACCGCAAATCCGCCGGAATGCCATTAGGCGACCGCAAATACGTCTGAATGATGTGTATTTGAAACTACGAGCGGACGGCGATAAATTTGCTCGACCTCGTGAGCTTTATTCTCCAAACTAGACTACTTTTAATGGCCCAAGGATACCCGGGATTTCAGTTGTCGTGTAATAGAACAAAAACGGCTTTGCTTCACTCATGCAACGTGGTTGTTGTCCGTGTATGCCAAAATTGAAATCGTACAACCTGGACTTTACGTGGACTTTCCTCGTCCCTACTCCGATGTGAAATTGGCTTTCCAGGGCAGACTCGGACCCGATGCCACGTTGTCCTCGTTATAAGCGTTCCTCGCGGTCAACTGCAGTCCTGGTTGACTTTGACGCGCGCGGCGTCGCGGCTCCCCCGCGGCCGTAATTGCTCACTGGGAGATTGTTGGACTAATTTGCCGCATCGACAGGTGGACTTTGCGGCAGCCGCCTTATGAAAACCTCCTGTATTTCGAGCCGAGCGGCAGGGGAGTTGGCGTCGGGCGCCAACGGCGGATGAATGGCACCCGCCGGCAAGTTGAACGTTTCCCCAGACTCTGGACGTCGTTTTAACGAGCCGCGCACGTCATTAATAACGCGGCCCTCCGCAGCCGACAAGCGCCCACAGCTGTGCCAGTGTCCCTCATAGCGCTGAGTGTTTGTTTATTTTTTGTACATTTTAAATGTGTCCTTTTTTTTTTTTTTTTTTTTTTCAAGCTAAGCTTTGTCCGCTAAACTCGAGGCGGTTGCTCAATTGCTGTCAGAAACACCTCTCGGGCAGCACCTTAAAATCCTGACCTACAAATGGCCAATTAGCTAAATAAACATCCATTGAGGGAATGTTTTCAGAACACAAGGAAAGATTTTCGTCCACGGCCCTACGAAGCCAAAGCTTTAGAAAGCTAAAAGGAGCCACTTTTGCACCCATGGTATCGACAAAGCGTACCGGGGAATTTTCTGCAACCGCGGCGCAGGTGCGTCAAGTTGAAAAACAATAATTGCCGGCGGAAACTGGAAGAAGCTATGAGATGGACCCAACCCCGTCCGGGATGAGCCGGCCGCTGATTAATGTCAACTAACCAGCGAAGGCGCGCATGTTTCTAACTCGAATCTTTGTGTCCTGTGCCTCTGCAGACGGTGAGCCGTCACTTCAGGAACATTCCGGTGAACGAGAAGGAAACGCTGACCTACTTTATTTACATGGTGAAAAGCAGCAAGAGCCGCTTGGACCAGAAGGGCGACGGCGGCAGCAAACCACTCGACTAAAACAAAACAACAAAGACGCACGCAGACACGGACCGGGGGGGGGGGGGGGGGGGTAAAAAAAAAGCGACGAACACGACCAGACATGGTGAAACAACCAAAAACTGGATCCTCAATACAAGTGGCATCCCTGAAGGACTTTTTTTTCTTTTTCTTTTTTTTTTTAAAGAGTCACAGCCAACTATGGGCCATTGTTCCGTTCACCCAAATGGTTGCGACTCTCGGACCAGGACGCAATTTTGACCGAACATGTGTCAACTGTTACCGTGTCCCACCGTGACGGTAAAAAGGCTCACCTCTCCCGTCGACAGAATGTCCCCTTTAACCTTGTCGGGAAAGACAACGTCATGTACTTAAAAGAAAGAAAGAAAAAAAACAAACTTGATTTGGACCTCAAGCGCCCAGACAGGACTGCTGACATTTGCATGTGGTCTTTTTTTTCCACCAACATGCGCACTGCGGACGGCAATTGTTAGCACTGACATGTTGAAGGCACTTGGCCCGTGTTTAACCCTCCTGTTATTTTTTACGGGGGTCCAATGGGCCCATTTTTATCTACATTTTAAATACAGTGGATTTAGGTGTGTGGCCAAGTACAACAGGATTGGATGATCAATAATATATCGAATTATGAGCGAAAAGCCATCCTTATTGGATTTGGTGTTAGGGGGGGGGGGGGTTGTTATCAATGACAGGCTAAAACCCCTCATGTTATGTTGGGGTCAAATTGACCTATTATAATTTTTTTTCCTTAATTAGTGGCTACAGTACAGGATTCCCCCCCCCCCTTTATTGGTGACACTTTATGGAGAATAGGTCAGATTGACCATTCTGTTAATGAGAAATGAATGTAACGGGAGTTTTAAAAGCCCTCTCCAAAAATATTTGTAACCGCTGACATGCGAAGATCACGAGGCCCTTTCTTTAACCTTCCTGTTATCCTGCAGGTCAAATTGACCCAATGTAAAAATTCAAAAGTTTTTTTTTTAACTTCTAAGTGTATTGGCTTCAGTATGTGTTTGGGGAATGGGTTTTCCCAATTCTGACAATTTTTAGATAATGGGTGAAATTGACCGAGGATCACTATTAATTTTACGGGATGGTAAAAAAAAACACATTTTAGTGTTAATTGTTAGCACTGAAACAAAATGCTCTTTGCCTATGACCATTAGCGTCAGCAGAGGGCGCCACCAGTCTATGTGTCAGTCCTGTTTTTAAAAATATAGATTTCATTTAATTTTTGTGTAGTGATTCCAAGCACAATTTTGGGTAATGGGTCACTGAAGCCACTGTTAACAGGAGGGTTAAATTATGCCACCGTTGAAGAGCGTCTGTCAGCACTGCGCGCTACGATGCTTCATGCTTACTTGAAATCGTAGCGAGCTGAGGCTAGCTTTCCTTTGGCGGTAGTTACTCAGTGACGAAACTTGAGTGTCCCGTTCAGTTAAAAAAAAAAACTTGTTTTTCCACTGCGTTGATGCTTCTACACAGTTGACAGGTTTTTATTTGAGATTGTTTTTACTCCCCACGTTTTCATTTTTGCTGGTAGTTTTCGTTAGCATCACGTAGGGGATAACCATCCGTCTTTATTCACACGTAAGCGACAACAGCCGTATTAACCTGTAACCTTCGTATTAGAAATCACACTTGTATTTAAATATGGCTGCTTAATGCTCCTGCTAATGAATAAATGTACAGGCCTATCTCTATGTGGGACTGAGTGCTTTTGCTTTTAACTTTTGTTGAACAGGATGTACTCAAATGACGCTTGCAAATGAACTCCAGCAGTTTCTAAAACTCACCACTAGGTAACAGTATTGCTCACCAAACACTTTCTGTACCTTTATTTGCAGGCTTCCTGGAAAGCGGTGAGTAGTTTTACTTTATTTCGGTTGAATAGCAAATTATGTTTATGTGACTCGACTCATTTAATTAACTCCAGCAGTGACAGTAAGACACCACTAGGTGACACAATTGTTTGCAAACACAGCTATTTTTATTAAGTGGAAACTTAAAATGGGATAACAAGTTTGACTGTAATTTGTTTTCGTAATTCCAAATGGAGTTTGTCTCTGATTTTCAAGTGTTATGTTTCGAGATGATTCAATGAGTTGATCACCAATTAACGTTTTTTTTGTATTGTATTTTCCCCATACTTTTAAGAGCATTTAATAGATTAAAAAAAATGACATTCTAACCAAACTCCAAATTTGCTACATGTAATCATGCCAGTGAAGAAAACTACTAAAATCTCATATCACTTCTCAAATTCAGAAAGCATAACACGAATCGGCAATGTTCATTTTTTCTGAAGTGACGTCGTTCTTACGCGACGTGATCTTGCGCAAAAATGAGAAACGTCACAAAATGTTGGGAGTCATAAAATATCAATTTATTATATAGCTTCACGTATAATGTACATTCCCATCCACATTTTGCACAAATAATTGAAATCGTACGGTTTCTTGTCGTTTGCGAGTTAGTCAAGCTGCGTTGAAGGTGAACAACATTCGAGTGCGTCTATTCAAGCGGACAGTGAGCACGTTGAGGTAGATTCTTATTATACAAGGCATACAAAAAAAGTCACAATGTTTACGTCTTCTGTCTTGAGTATGGCTTCACACTCGCGGAAAATGTACATGATGTCATTTTGTATTTTCCTTTCGATTTTCTTCTTCCGTTATATCCAATGAAATGACTTCACCTAAGGCTACCAAACACGACATTCGTACACACAAAACCGAGCAACAGTAGACCAAGAAATAAAATGTGCCAATACAAACACAAAACAAAAGCGTAGCCCCCCGCCAAAAAAAAGGCAGTTAAAATAATCAACTAGATCCCCGAATAAAATTGCCACCAAAAAAAGACAGTACAGGTGTTGCAATTTTAAAACGTGGGATAAAAATGAAAGAATAATTTAAATGTCTCGGGGGGGGGGTTTCAACACATAATTTAAACTTTTTTTCCGTGGGATGTTGAGGACACGGCAAGAAGGAAGGATAAACACAATATTCCACATTTCTTATTAAACAGCAGGAGAGAATATGAAAAGTCCCTTTTTCTTCAAACGGATGACGATGATGCGTTCACGTGCGGCCGTACAAGTGGTTTGGGGGTCTCTCGAGGGGTTATTTTTTGGGGGGGCGTGGGTCATTGGTTGAGCTCCAGAGCCCAAACCTGCTGCGGCCACCCGGTCCGACCTTTCACTTTCTTCTCGGGACCAAACGAGTCTTGTGCTGGACCTTCGTTCTGCACGAGCGACAAAAAATAATCGTAAGAAGAAGAAACAACAAAGTTTGTGATGACGTGACAAAATAAGACACAAATATCCCATACACAGTACATACCGTGTTTCAGAAGTGTATTCTACTGCAATTTAAAATTATGTTCAAGTATTACCCTCAAAATGTTGTGATATAAGCAATACAAATGTAAATGTTTTTGAACAAATATTCACATACTTGGAATTAGCCTGACGTGCTGTTTTTGTGCACCTCCACGTATTTTTAATCCCACGTGACGTGAACTAAATTTACGTGTATTTATTGATCTTTTTCAGTAGTGTTGCCTGTGCGTTTGGCTCCTTAAGCGTATATGAATGTGTTGAATTTACTGAATATTTCTCTGGTGATATACAAAATTCGTCCTAAGATTCACTGATGGAAAATGCGGCAGTGTTGTACTTGCAGAACGTAAACTGGTGATCTGCCCTCTAAGACTAACATGGATATTATGAACGCAAACTCCAAACTTATCATCTCTCCTTTTAGGATCCAAAGTTTCAAACGGTTTACTTAAATATTCAGTTTTCAGATGGCATTTTATATAGTAGCCTCACATTAAGTTGAACCCAGTTAAAGAAAACCTCACAAAGATGTTTGACAAAAAAGTCACATTTAATGTGCGCATGTGAACCAGCTGCAGTTTTTTTTACAGATATGACTTTTCAATACCAATGTGCCTTTCAAATCCAAGAGTTTGAAAGAAAAATGTTTTTTAACTCATAAAACCAAAACAAATTGAAGTTACTATCATTTTCGATTATAAACGTGCAAGGCATCCCCTTTTTCATCTCCAGATCCCGAATTTAAAATATTTTGTTTTGAGTATCCAATTTTGAACTGCATTTAAAAAATATATATAACAGACACCCTAGCCAGTTTGAAGCAACCACCCATTTAAAAAAAACTAAACATTGGCATAGCATCAAGTTGATTTCAGTCACTATTTCACTCACGGAGAAGAACGTAAACTTCCAAATGTAGCCTCTTCCCTTTTCTTTTGTTAGACTACAGATTTTGAAAGTAAGTTTTAAACATCAGACTCCCCTCAGAAACATCGATTTAATGCAAACTTTCGTTTCAAGGTCCCTTTTGACATAAGATCAAAACGAATTTAATTGGTCTCATTTCGGTTGCAGTGGACCATTTATTTGGGGAATAACGCAGCTGTTAAATTTACTCACCGTAAGCATGCATCGCGGGCAGTTACCATTTTCATTATTGATCCCAAATTAAATCATAATAAAGCAGTGTTTTAAATATAAAAGGCATCAAAGACTCAGATTCCAAATTAGCCGATTTAAAGCAAGCCTGTGTCGAAAAAAAAAATCCTAATTTACAGTAAATCAAACAAAATTAACTTTCTGTGGCGCGTGTAAAGTTCCAATCATTGACCCTTTTCAGATCCCCTATTTTTAAGTGTACTGAACTGAACATACGCGATTGTGTAATGCAATTTTAATGACCAGATTCTCTTTAAAAAATCAGCCAGTGTAACGCAAAAGGAATGTCCGCGTCGAAAGCAGCGACTTGACAGAATGGAATGAGCGTGCGATTGCGTCCTTTTGGCGTGGACCTCGCAAAACGTCCACACTCACCATCTCCCTTTTCCTTTTCAGATCCCGATTCTCAAATTTCTTAATTTCGGCCTTGAAGCCTTCAGTCTCTCCGGCATCCTTGGCCAGCACGTCCATCAGGTAGGCGATGTAGCTGGTGGCCAGGCGCAGCGTCTTGATTTTGGACAGTTTGGTGTCTGCCGGCACGTTGGGGATGCACTCCCGCAGCTCGGCGAACGCCGTGTTGATGCTCTCCGTCCGCCGGCGCTCCTTCTTGGGCCCCGACGCCCGCCGCTTGGCCATGCCGGCCTGCAGGCCCTCCAGGCGGGCGTGGTCGTGCTGCGAGGTGGCGACGGAGGAGGCGGCGGCGCCCGGCGTCAGCTCCGCGCCGGTCTGGTAGGGCGCCTGGATGTGGAAGTCCGGAGGCACCTCGCCGTGGTTGAGCACCCAGCTCTGGAAGTAAGGCGGGGCGTCCTGGTGGCAGCGCTGCACGAATGGAAAGGCTTCGGGCATGAGGTGGTGGTGGTGGTGGTGGTGGTAGCCCCCGATCAAGTTCATCCTGGCCCGACTTCTGCTGCTGCTGCTGCTCTCGCTTGGGGTCTCGCTTCTCGACCACTTGCACGAGTCATTCACCGCTCAGTTATTTATCCAACATGTCTCATTCTAAAGAAGGGAGGGAGAGAACAAAAATCACTTGTAACGAAATTTATAATTCCACAGAAGCGCCACTCTTGCGATGTAATTTCCACGGTGAGGCTCCACTGGTTGTTCGGAGAAATTTGACCCGGCAGAAGGTGCGAGGCGGACAGGTTTATAAAGGAGTGCGCGTCCCGGGGGGCGTCCAATGCGATGGAGTGTGGGAGGAGTTTGGCAGGGCAGCTCCACAGAACGCAAAGCTTCAGTGACGCAATCGCCGTCTGGTTTTGATGATGAACATAAAATGATTGGTTTCCCCACAACATGTACACACGATCTGACTTTTTGTAGCAACCCTTTTCAAGGGAGAAACTACTTATTGGGAACTGGACACACACTACTGAAATCACCAATGTGCCCTATAATAATATGATGTCATTATGAATAGTATATGCTATTCATCAGAAGTCTGTCTTCTGCACGAAATCAGCTGGGATGGGCTTCAGCAGACTCGCCCCCCTCCCACCCCCCACTTCCCACCTCGCGAACCTGTTCAGGATAAGCAGTGTTGAAAATGGATGGATGTATTTCTCGAAAATTATTAGGAACAGATACATATTACATATTCTATTAATCACTGCCAGTATTTACGTTTTCTAATCATCACGTCTGCAATAGTCTTAGAAAATCGCAATGTCCAGGTCATATGGACCTTTTTTTAATCTTTATTGAATAAGTCAGAATACAATTCTCAGCAAACAGAAACATTTGGACCTTTATGTGCATCTCACCTGCCGTGGTTGGTAATAGTGACGTCATTTTCAGGGGACAACAAGTGACAAAATGGCCACCCCCTGGTGGATTAAACATTGTGAAATTTGCTGCTTAATTTGTATTAAAGAAACCTGAACTTCAACTGAACACCGCAGTTAAACGAATGAGGGCGCACAGAACCTACTGTCAGGATAATTTGTGGCGAGACTCTTCCTCTTAAATTTATTAGACATTTAAAAACAAAGTTATAGTTCGAAACATTTTCAATGTTTAATGGTGAGTTTAAATTTATTTAATGGATATATTTTGTGTATTTTCTCTCCCATGATCTTAACAGTGTGAGTTCATATGCGATGATTTTTGAGAATGGTGAGCACTTTCGCACTCCTGCCTCCCACTGGCCCCACCACCCCGCTCTTGCTCGCCTTCTGTCCATGCAGGCGTAAAAACCCAAAAGCAACACGATCTCATTACATCGCATGACCTTGACGCTATTTTCAAACCATTTACGGCCGCGTCTTATCTAAATACAACCATAAATCACGCGGGGTGTGTTTCTTTTTTTTTTTCTTTCCCTGCATATATTCCATCGAAGCTGCTCGCTCTTCTTACTGTGTTTACACAGCGCCACTTTGCTGCCTTTTCTTTTAAATAATCATCTGTCACTACGTCCTGTCGAGCCTCTGAGCTTTGTGTTGATGTGGTTTAATTTATTTATTGTTTGTTTATTCATCTTTTTGCTGGCCAATTGATTAGGTAAACCTGCACCATGGCCAAGAGCCTATTTTAAAGGTTATGCTTTTTATGTAATATTAATATGTATATTAGTAACTTATATTTGTATTCATAGAACTAATATTGAGCCATCGAAAGTAATACAAACTATGCCTCTCGAGTTTATTTTATTTATTAATTACAATATGCCGTATTCATTTGTCTCATAGTTTCTACTTTTTATTTGTAGTATCCTGTTTTTTCTAACAATAAAAATACTTATATTTTAAAAAGTATCAATTCAACAATAATATTAAAATACAAATCTTAACCAAAAAAATCAACGTACGCAGAAAATAAAACACGAGATGCATTATAAATCAATAGTATATTGTAAAAATACAAGTCACATAGGATATACAAAATATTAGGACTCAAGAAAAATACAAAAAATATTTTAAAATTCGCATACAAATTAATCGCATTAAAATATATATTTTAAAAACTGAAATTAAAAAAAATGCATGATAAACAATAGCTGAATTAAATCTAATTTTTGAATAAATGTTTTTGAAATCAAAATTTGAATATTTAAAAAATGATTACTCAAAAAATATTTTGGGTTTTTTCTTAAAAAACGAACAATAAACAACACATCTGTCACTCTGTGCCATTATTTTGACGCTGCATGTATGAAAAAGGTGAATAAATTAAAATTGTAAATTTTTATCAGAAACGGATCATTTAAATATGTTTCTGATACAGTTTTTCCTACAAACATTTCCACATGCATGCTTCTTGAATTGTCCGCGTGAATGTTTCACTTTTTCAGATTTTGGGGGATTCGTCCGGCGAGCTGCATCCCCGTGGCTGTCAGCCTGAAGAAGTCCATGCGGCCTCCAGAAAGCAAACCTGACAGTGTTGATTAAGACGTCCACTACGCAGGCATGAAATATAAACCTCCACCCCCAAAACCATCTCGGCGTCTTTCCCCGAATCGTTTCTCTCATTCTTTTATTCTCCATCCCGTTGCGTCACTTTATTTTTTTTTTTGCCGAAAAACACAAACGCCTTCTCTTGATCTTGTTGGATTTGGTATCAGACCGCGGAGGTGCCGAAAGGGCGAGTGCAGGCCCCCCGCCGCCACACCAAAGGAGACCCCGCCCCCACAACCCGACCAGTTTCCCCGACATCGCCAAGGGAAACGACCTACATAGGCCGAGAGCAGCCATCTTGGCCGTGTTATGAATTCCCGGCATAATTGTTTGTGTCGTCGCGTCGACGTTTCTATAGACGGCGCTTCCCCCCCTCTTCGGAGTGCTTGCCTTCAACTTTAACATCTCCAAACAAACAAAACATCGGGCCCGTGAGTCAAAGTGTGTTTCGCCAGCGCTACAGTACGGCACGCTAGGCTAATTCAATTCAACGCCTTTAATTAGACACGGCGGCGGCTAGCTCGGCATTCTGGGAACAAGCGGCGGCACGTCATGGCGGCGGTCACGTCATGGCGGCGGTGTCCCTTTTAGAAGTTAAAATAAAACTATGTCAAGTTTCCGTCTAAACGCTGCCGCCGTATTACTTAAGACGGGCGAGTCGGGTTGGAGGAGTCTAGCGTTGGCGCCGTTTTGACAGTCGCGGGCGAGTCAACCACCCACGAAAGAAGGGGCTCATCCAGAAACGTAAAGCCATGGTGTTCCGCGCAAACTGAAAATGTTTGCAGACTCAAAATGTTTTTTCGGGAGTTAGCGGGTCTTTTCCTACTTCATGTGCGTTAACGTTTTGATTTAAAAGTAATGAATGGACGAATGATACAATCTGCGCTAGTTGGTTCACGACAGTATTTCGGCAAAGATGAAAAAAAATCTTTAGTTTTTGTTCCAAAACTTAACACGATCCACTGCAACGATATGTAGAAATCGGTAATCGTACTTGTGTAGCTTCATCGAGGGGGCAAAAATGGCAAAAGGATCAAAGTTAGCAGACTACTTCCTGGTCTGAAGACAATCTGTGGATGGTGCATTTCGTTTTTTGGGTGTACTGTTCCATTTTGGGCGGCCGGTAGTCCAGTGGTTAGCACGTCGGCTTCGCAGTGCAGAGGTACCGGTTGATTCCAGCTCCGGCCTCCCTGTGTGGAGTTTGCATGTTCTCCCCGGGCCTGCGTGGGTTTTCTCCGGGTGCTCCTGTTTTCTCCCACATTCCAAAAACTTGCGTGGCAGGCTGATTGAACACTCTAAATTGTCCCTAGGTGTGAGTGTGAGTGCGAATGGTTGTTTGTTTCTGTGTGCCCTGCGATTGGCTGGCAACCGATTCAGGGTGTCCCCCGCCTACTGCCCGAAGACAGCTGGGATGGGCTCCAGCACCCCCCGCGACCCTAGTGAGGATCAAGCGGTTTGGAAGATGAATGAATGAATGTTCCATTTTGCGCCATTGGCAAAAACCTGAGAAATATAACCTTGAACAACTTCAAAATGCATAAATTTCAGTTGGAAAACATTGACGGTCTTTTTTTGGGGGGTTGGGCAGTGTCTCTAATGGTCTTTTTGCTGACATTATCATGTCGTAAATGTTGCAAGCTAACTTCGTTAAGTTGTTAGCTAACCAGCTTATTGGCCAAGTCATTTTTGAGCGTATCCCATATTCAGGGTGGGGGGGCAAACAAGGAAAGTCCAGTTGCCTTGATTTAACCATTTTTGGATCACATAGACCGTTTTTTAAAGCGATTTTTGTCTTGAGATTGTGACAATAATTTGAAAATGTCATCTGCAATCACGCTTTAAGGCTAAGAATTTAGCATTGATTGTACATAAATTATCTTCCATGGTTACATCATTGCTGTCCAATAAAAAGCATCTCCAAAGTTTGTCAGATGTAATCCAGAACATTTGATTTTAAAAAAAAATTAAAATAAAAAACATCAACAACAACTAAGCCCCGAATCTGGGCATGCATATATGTCTTCTCTTGGACAGCGACGTGATTGACTGCTCTCAAGAGAAACTTGGCGCTTTTTGAACTGCTGCTGATCTGCCAGCTTTAGCGCACCGTTTACTTTTACGGTGGCCATTCCACTCCGCGTTAGCTCTCACCTCACCCCCCCTCCCGGCCCGAGTGACTCTGGCTATCCCCGATCATCTCTTCTTAGGCGTATATTTGTATGGCTATGTACATATTTCATACGGCAGGCCCTTGATACGGACATTTCTCTGATCCTGCAGGACTCGCCCTCTGTAATTCTGCCCGTCCGCAGCCAATAAAGATAAGAGGCCGACGTCTGGAATGCCGCGGGAAGGTGACACTGAGGAGATGGAGAAAAGGAAAAGACACATCGTGACACTCTGTAAGCAACTTCTCGGCTTTTTGTTTTTTTCCTTTATTTATGGTTATTAGCAGGAATTTTATGGCCGTGTCTCTTTCTGCCCTACTTATTTTCAAATATACACCTGGGGTCAGCATCTCATAAATTTTACTTGAATTCAATTCATGTGTTATTTGTGGTGGTGGTGGGGAGTGTGCTTTAATTTTCTTATTTATGTGGCCAATTAGTGCAGGTTGAGCAGTGAAGTAGTGTGCAGCATTTTGCCTCAAAAATCAGTTACATTTTTTGGGGAGTTCACTTCCATTAAAAAAAAAAAAAATACATGATAAATCTAGAAAATTAATTTGTTGGGTTGGATAGGAATGGGGAAAATGTTTTCTGACATTCCACCAATTAAAATGTCAAAGTGGATTACTTATACATTGCGTGTATGTCAGTTTAGTAAAAACTTTTAAGCTACAGAATCTTCTCAAGTCCACCATACAAAAATACCAAAGTACACACAATCAACAGGAAAAAAAAAAGAAAAAGAACCTGAAAATGATTCAGCAAATGTTTTTCACTCCATAACAACTTTTCTTTTTTTCACTTGAAATTAAATAACTCAAGTTTTAACATCCATCAGTTGTTTTTTTTAAAGTTATACTTAAATCCCCATAGTAAAAATATGGAATCATTTAGCTATAAAAAAAAAATCAGACAAAAATCAGTTCAGCACCTCCATGTATTTCATATTTACCAACCTTTTGCTCATGTACACCTCAATACTCTGCAGTCCGCTATTTTCTGCTCCTAAGCAAAATGATTATCGCTACGACACAATTGAATGCTTTTTAAGCTAAGAGGATAAGAAAACCTTTATTTGTCTCCCAATGGACAAATTCCCAATTTACAACAGCAACATTATGAAAGGGAGAAAATAGAAGACAAAAGTATAATTAAATATAAATAGGAAGGCGGCATCAAGAACGAAATTAAAAAAAAAAAGTCAGGCAAACGCGTGGAATGTTTGAAATGCAGCAAACGTGGCCATATAGATATGTGTCGTTTCTGCTTTTTTGAGCACGTCCTGCTCTTGAGCGTCATGCGTGCCCGCGGTCCGGCGGACCACCGGGCAGGCGGGCCGGCCGAGGCTCTAATGATTTCACAGCCGTCGGGCTTTAACAGGGGGTGGCTGCTCTGTGTCAGACGAGCCCGTGAGGATTGCAGCCGGGCTGACAGTCAAAACACCGGCGTAAAGGCTTGACCCCGAGCAAACCTCCCGCTGGAGACGCATCAGGGACCCGCTGTCTCTAAAAGCATTTTTGCCACACACCGCAGGAGCGCCACTCGCAAACACTCACAAATATTGCTTTTAAGGCAGGCCAGGGCGAAAGGCCCACTTGAAATTGCTTCGTCGCCTGTCTGAGGGCTTTCCCATTCTCAAAATCTGCGAACTTTGGCGGGCATGTCTGCCACGGAATCTTTTGGGGAGAATTCCGCCTCTAAAGTTGGTTTCGCTTTGCACCATGGAATTTGGTAGACACGTCTACTGTGAACAGACCCACAAAAAAGTCTCAAGAATCCATTATTGTCGCAAATCTGCAGGACGGCTCCCATTTGTGAGCCATTTTGGCCATTTCTAGGTCACTCGCGCCCTGGGATCTAGTTTTTTAAAATTCAGTCCCCAAAGCTGTTTTTTGTAGACCAATATGACATTTGTTAGACATGTCCATCCTGAGCCGACCCACAAAAAAAGACTCAAAAAGCCAATAAATGAGGGTGAAAAAATTGCAAAGAATTCCTCCTTGTTCTTCCTCCAGAGAAGAACTCCTCGCAATGCTCCATTGGGGTTTTGAGGTTCAGTTTACTTCCAAGATTCATTTCACTTCAAATTATTTCAGGTGCAGGGATTTACTTTTATAGTTGGCTCGGGTTATATTTACTTTACTTTTGTCTCCACTCAGTTGTAAGCAAAAAAAGAAAAAGTCAAAGTATTCTTGGAATTTACCATGACGTCATCATCTGACGTCTTTTAATCTACTGTCAGCGTAGCCGTAAAGATTTGTTCTTCTCGGCTACAAATACGATGTTACTTTTTGGCAAGCGAGAAGTTGTTGAAATCTTCCGGGGGCTTTACTTCTCATTCTTCTTGCGTTCAGCGCTACGGCGAGATAACCCAAATAGGTCGTTGACCGCGTAAAAGTCGGATGTCGCTTTTCCTAAAGGCCATTTATCCAATCAGGAAGAAATGCAGCAACACTCTGGAGGTCATTTGTGCTTCGGACAAAGATAATGGCCCCCTAATGGCGGCGGCGGCTAGTTAAAGTGGGGTCCCGCTTGTTCATTCATGCACTGCACACGTCGCCGGCCAGACTCATTAAAGCCCACGAATGGGTCACAGATGTGCCACTGGGCCATTAGTGTTACCTGGAAGGTCATTTGCATTTCTTTATTTATTTCTCTATTTGGTTTTCATTTGGCTACTCATTTGAATTTGTCAGGTCTGCACAATCAATGTTCTCAAACTTACATTATAGTAGACCCCCCCCCCCTCACTTTCACTTTCAAAAAAAATGTCTTTGCAGAATATTTCATCAGAAAAAGGAACCTGGAATCAAAAGAACCCAAAGTCGTTTTCAAATTGCCATTTTGTTAACGTGTCCTGACTGCTTCCCCGCTTTGCGCGGTCCCAGCCTCGGCAAAAACTCGGCCCTATCTCTCGCCGTCTAAAAATAGCCTCGCAGCTGCGGTGATAGCGTCGGTTCGGCCCCCCCACCGGAATGCCGCGACAGGCTCTGCGACTCCGATTGGATGCTTATCAGGACCAAGGCCGCCTCTGATTGGATGCTTACCGGGGGGGGGGGGGGGGCACGGTTGGCACGATGACCTTTGCGGTGTCAGCTGAAAGACGCCGTCGCCGGTGTGCCAGCGTGTTGATTTTCGCACCTTTGCTGTTTTTAACTTGCGGAAAGATGTGAAAAAGGACGTCCATCCAAAAGTGTCCTTGTGATTTCGCATAGCGAGAGGAGTCACTGTCCTTTGAAAAGCCCTTATCGCCAAATAGATTGAGTTTTGGGGGTTGGGCCAAGAAGGATTTTTTTGGGATCAAACTAAGCAATGCAAAAAGTGATGATATGCAAGTCAAACTTGGTGGTGTCAAGTGAAAATGTCATCTCTGCACCCCCTACCCCCACCTGTAGACAACAATTATTTTAGTTTTCATTATTTTAATTATTCTTAAAAACGTACCTATTTTTTTTGGGTGGGGGTGTGTTGACGTTTAAAGAAAACGTTGTTTTAGACATTTTAAAAAGCTGACAAATTTTCCAGTGTCGCTGTGTTTTGGTGGTTTTCTCTGAAATCCACCACATTTTTTTGCTTGTCTACTAATCGCCAAAAAAATCAAGTAAGTCGTTATTTGAGTGAAAGGTAGACATTATAAATAGGTGGCCTACATGCTGTTGAATTCACAGACGCGTCTCCAAATTTTTGTCAGTCTTGTTTTTCTCCAAACTACAACAAACCAATTTTCCCTTCTAAAACTTTTTCATCTCATGTTTTTCCATATTAACATCGGCCATAGTAAATCACAGCATTTTATCTTCCTGAACTACTTTGTTTATTCCCCCCCACCCTCCAAAAAAAGGTGGGGGGTGGGGTGGGAGGCCTTGGCGAGTGAAAGTCGATGCACTTTTCCCGAGCAGATGTAATCGTAGCGTGGGAAGCAACGTAGCGCTGATAAGGTTGTGTATAAATTAGCGTGGATTTTTAGGTTAAAATACTTGTAAAGATAAGAGTGACTTCTTGAAATTACACCTGAGATGGGGCCCGCCGGCGTTTGGCCGGTCCGCCGCCGTCCACATAAATCTGAGCGTGAGTGCTTTGTGGCTGCCCAGGTCACCCATTCATGTGGGAAAGGAGAGATGAGAGACCGGGGGTCAATCTGGGCTAAGCCCCGCTGGTGCCAGCGGACTCCCCGGGACCCCAAGCGCCCCCGCCGTCTCCCGAAAAGCCTCCCCCCAGTCTCCGCCTGACAGCGATGACATCATCAAACGGCATCCACGAGGATGACTCCGCGTTCGGGTACGTTTTCCCATCTGGCCGGGAAACGGATCGACTGCTCTGGAGTGCTTGCGAAGCGGCGCCGCTAAAAGAAAGCGGGTGGGAGAACGCCGCCCAAGCGCACATCACCAGCAACTGGACGTGGCGACCGTACCCTCGGAAAAAGCCGAATTGCCTCAGGTGTACATATAACACACATATAACATATAACACACATATAACACATATAACACACATATAACACACATATTACACTATGTGTGTTATATGTAACATATAACACCTCCAGGGTTATTCTGTCCCACAAAATTGCGTTGTTTTGTGGATTCTTCATTCAAGCCAACTTTTCCCCCCTCTTTTAAACCCAACTGCTGTTCGAGTGTGCTATGCACTCTATGGCAGGTGTAAAAGGCGACCTTACAAGCGTGATCAATACTATCAGATTTGAATGTGATCAACAGGCAGCAGTACCGCACTGTAAAAAAAAAAACTTGGGTCCAGAATAACCCAATGTTGGGTCCAACAGAGGTTGACCGACTACTTGAGTCAGATTGAGCCAATTTTCAGTTTCTGTACAAAATGATGTGATTTCTTTTAGGGCGATATTTTATTTATTGATTTATTAATTTGGCATTGCTTAGTGCAAAACAACCCAGAACATTCAAAACCTTGGATCCGGCCATTTTTGACGCAAATTCGGTTGTTTTTGACCCAACTATTTTTTTAGAGCGCATCAATCCGTGCGCCATGTCCTCTTGGGATGGAGTTGACCAAAAAAAAAAAAAAAAAAAAAAGCATGTGCGCGAAGGCTTCCGGGAGCCGATCGGAGGCGCGATGCCGCTACCCCGCGCACCATTTTTTCATTCCGCCGGCTTTTGCGTGTCGACTCCGCTGGGCCGTTTGTCCACTGAGGAAAAACAGACGCCTCCTGTGTTGCTGCCTTTCTTCCTCCTCCTCCTCCTCTTACCCCCACCCCTTCCCCTTTTTGCCCCTTGGGCTTTTTTTTTTTTTTAATGGCAGGCCTTCTGTAACACATGATGACCTCAGTGGTGCATTAGATGCATGGTCAAGAATCCAAGCGACTTTTCGCCATCCGATTTTCACACGATTCGGATTTATTCCCCGCCGTTGAGCCCGTCATCCGAACACATAATGCTGCCTAGCGTCGGCTCGATGCAGCGGGGCAAGTGGTGATTTGGCCGTTTTGGCACACGAGGGAGTCGCGCTTCCTGTCGCCTTCACTCTCATGAATTAAAAGCCAGCTCCCAATAAGCGGAGGTTGGCATTCCACGGAAGGACTCGGACGCATTCCTTGCGGCCGTGATGCGCAGGTGAACGACGTCAGCGGGGAGGAGCGACGGGGGGTGGGGCGTAGGGGGGGGGGTGTCGTTCATCATCCGCAAACTTCACACAAAATGACGTTAATATGGAAGATATGGACAAGCGTTTAAATTTGTCGCTCTATGAAAGCATGCAATCCAAATATCTTTCCATTTTTATATATCCAGTTTACATATATATACTGTATACAGTATATGCAGTATATACGTATATGTATCTACAGTATAAATATATATATATATATATGTATGTATGTATATACCTGTATGTAAAACTGTGTTTTGTATGATTTTGTTGACAAGTCGACCATGTCAATTGTCAGTTGAGCTGGACCAAACAAATTCTCTGATGGCGTATCTTCGTTTTCTTGCCGACATAAGAAAAACGTCCAAAACGAGCGGTCCCCTTTTTCCAAAATGTCTTCTGCCTAAATTTAAATTGTTCTCCCATTGCGGCGAGCGGCGTCGAACAGTGACACGAACATTTTGGGAGCCTTTAAACGATTAAAAGGAGATTATGGGCTCGCGCGGAACATTGTCCGTCTTGATCTGATTATCAGTGCGATTATGACACGCAGCATCCGTATGACATCATGGCGGGGGCTTCGTTTGATACATCGTTTGGCGCTCTTGCTTTGTTCAAATCAAAAACCCATCGGCCAAATTTGAGCGGCAAGAGCGTGTGGGCTGGCTCCCTGCGTCCGCTTCATCCCGCGGGTATCGCAGCCAACTGTCTGCTTTCATCCACAATCGGCCATTTGCGTTTTTGTGTGTGTGTGTGTGTGTGTGCGCGCTTTTGTGGACGTTTGAGCGATGGCCTGCTTTCATGCGAGCCGCAAAGTCTCGCTTGAGGAGACAAACAAGATAAATGGACCTTCGGCGCACAAACCACATCCTTTGCTCCACACAAAAGTTGCCTTTCAAGTCACATTTGCCAAGACGTCAAAAGCATGCAGACTTATTTCAGCATCGATACGAATGTATCTTTTTTTTTTTGTTTTAAACAATAAATAAAAATATTCTGGATTGCGAAACGTCCCTCGATGGCGTAAGGCAACGTAAACGCGAGCCGGCGGACGTTCCTCAGCTCCCTCGCGAGGGTCGTACGTTATCCAACTAGTAATCCACTTTTTTTTTTCTCAACAGACAAGCACCCCACCCACATCATGTGAGCTACCCCCCCCCCCCTCCCCCAAAACAACCTAGGCCCGTCGAGCGCCTTGTTTTTGTTTTACGGCATAATCCGTCTTGTCCGTCTTTGCTGGCGAATCCGATTTTTACGGCTTGCTTATACATTCCTGCAGCACATGGTTTACATACCGGGCCGGGATGGGGGGGGCGTCCTAAATCAGCTGGCAGCTCGGAGCAGCTGGGATAAGGTGGGGAAACTTGTCATCGGGCAGACCTCCGCGCCCCCTCCTCTCCGCCTTACCTGCGATTAATGACGGCCCCGCGCTTGTAGATCGCAACGTTCAGGTTTGACCCCAGCGATTAAATTACAACCGCGGAAATTAAATTTTGACTCCTGTCGCTATCGGGCACCGCAAGGGCGGCCGAGGTTGGGGGGCTGCTGGCTACCCCCCACAATCCACGACGACTCCTACAGGTGCCCATTCATGAAACGATCCCATTCTTGGGGGTTCATGTCAATGGGAGAATGCTGCCAATGACCCGCCGACCTTCAAAAGGAGGAGGGGGGGGGGTGAAATTTGAAACATTTTAAAGCAGCCAGCGCACCAACCATGCAAATATGCTGCCTTTAGGGTGGGGCATCGAGAAACGAGTAGAACTGGGGCTAACATTCCGGTTCTCCTGAAAATCGTTGGGCTTTTAAAGTGTCCAGCCTAAATTTTGATGCTCAACGTGAACAAAGAAGGACCAATAGGAAGTGTTGTAGTCCCCCTCACCCCGCCCCCTTGGTACCAGTTCGCCTCGGGGCAACACCTGTAAATGTAATCCTTTATGGATTTGTCAATTAGCTGCTGCCCCACCCCCCAAGCCCCACCACCCTCTTCTGGTGCCCATTCATAAAATGCTGCCATCCCAAAAGTGCCGAGGCGGGTTCTAATGAGCTGGGGGGGGGGGTGGAGTTGTCGGTGACCCCACCGGCTGGTCGGCCGGTGCTCTTCGGGGTGGGTCCGGCGGCCATTTAAAAGCGGCCTGTGTTCCAGGTGAGGGCCTGCCACACAAATCCTCTGTTACCTCCTGTGCCTTTAAAACGCTTCTTTCAGTCATGTTAACAGCTCATAAATGGCCGCCCACATCTTCAGACCCTCCAAAATGAGCGCAGGCCGTGGGCTTTTATACTGATCGCCCCTCAGGAGGTTTTGGCGGAATAACGATGGCTTTAAAAGCGATAACCTTAACTGCTGGATAACGCGCGGGCTCATTAAATACAAAGTCCATGAAATTAAATAAGCATGTCAAGAATGCCAGAGAGGCCAAAGGTGACGTATCAAAACAATTCTAAGTGATGCATTCGAGGATCTCTCAGAATAGTGAGAAAGTGAAACTTTTTTTAAAATCAATCTCGATATAAATCAGGGATGTATTGTTGAATTTTTTTAATGTTTGACAGAATCATTTCCCCAAACCAGGAAGTAGCTCTTTTTCGGGTTTAAGCTAGTCTGTTTGCATTTTCAAGCATTTTGGCCACCGCTTTCTCGCCAAGAGTGCTTTCCTCATCATTTATCAAGAGCTAGCTATTGTATATCACTTTGCCGTGTTTATGTTGCCATTCAAGTATTCCACTCCTTTTTTTTTTTCTTTTCCCCCAGCAGCTGCTGCTCGGCTGACGTCAAGAAGAAGAAAAATCGTCAAAATCCGACATCCTCCCTAGGGGGAGTCCCGGCCTGGCAAAAATAAGCTTATTTTAAGCATGCGGAAGAAGCAGCGAGGTGAGTTTGTTCTTCTTGAAACGTCTTACGAGCAAAAAGGATGTTAGCTCATTAAGGAAAGGGGGAACCATAAATCTGTCCCGCCGCCTTCACTTGCGCCCCTTCACATCTGGACGCTAGCTTCTCTTCTTCTTTCGGCGAGGGATTTATGGGCCACGTCACTATTTGCCGCTGGTACCGCCGCCTCTCGCGCTCGGGACCTCCGCCAAGGCCTTAATACCCGCCCTCCCTCCCTTAATCCGGATACTCGTGTGAACATGTGCTTGGTCTGGTTACCGCATTGTGATGTCACAATACGGTTACATTAGCGAGTGGTGGATTTGTAGTCTGCACGGGAGTGAACATGGAGTATGTGAAACACCGCAAAAAGTATTTGAGGAAAAATTGTCCGTAGGATGATCAAAAAGTAAGCTATATTCTGCAATATTTTTACCAAGTGGTCGAAATGCTTGAGCTCCACCCCTTGGTCGTGATGGCGACAAACGCCTCACTCATTATTTGCTTGAGAGGGACACTTGGAGATTTAAAAAAAAAAAAATGTGTTGAACAAATGTAGCCTTGCACATGCTAATTGATTCCCATTATTTCCAGTAGGATTGTTTTGCTTTCTGTACATCCAAGCAAATGCACACCAGATGTCAACGTCTTCATTTTATCTCCCGGTCGGACACGACATCAGCAGCGCTAAAAACCCTTTCAGAAATCCTCCTTGACAAACTGAAGTTTGTCTGGCGTCCGTGTTTTTAAGCGCGCTCTCGGCCCTCCCTTTTCCCATGGTCCGAGGTGGCCGATAGATCAGCGGAAGAGCGGCGGCGTGACCGTCATGATGTAGCGAGCCCCCGGGTCGGAATCTCCCGTGTACGTGTAGACAGGAGCGAGCGAGGCCGCGACCGAACACGCAACGCCAGACGCTTCCAATTAGCAAAGCGCAACCGTATCACGTGGCCACACCTTGGTGGCTGTGAACACTTGTTTTTTGGGGGGTGTAATGAAAAAAAAAATCCTGCTTGCTGGACATTAACCAAAAAAAAAATCTTATTCGTACCATAGTACTCTTTGTTGGACAGCACAAAGGAAAATAATTATACGGAATAAAAATATGAATATACAAAAACTGAAAACATGTTTTACTGGTCAGTGAATATATTGATCCAAGTTTAAAATTTTTTTTAAATGAACAACAAAATAAAACAACCTCACATCCGGTCGGTTATGTGTTGGATATAACGCAAATTCAAACTCATTTGAATTTAGATCATTAGGTTATGAACTTTTGATTCGCGTAGAATCTGTTATCTGGAATGACACTTGGGCTCTTTTAGCCACTTGTGGCTATCAAGCGGACTAGCTTTAAATGTTTCAGGCCTTGGCAAAGGTCTCTCATTTGTTATCTGTCTGAAATTCGATTTTTTAACGTCCAGCTGTGTCTCTTGCCAGGAGCAGTTAGCGTGGTTTAGAGCAGACGCGCGTGGCACAAAAGGAAGCTTTTCCTTTAATGTTATCACGGCGCTGCCGGCTAATGAAGATAATGCGACTACGCCGCATCACAGGGACGCTTTTATTACGTTTCAGGGGCCGTCCATCCTCATCTTGACTGATCACTCGGGATTTTTTATTTATTTATTTTTGGGGTCGGGGAAGGGGGCGAGGTGGAGTCTGGCGACAATGATGCGGTCGCATCTGTTTTGCCCAGGGCGGGCAGGCCGGCGCTCGTTAGCAACGTTAGCCTCGGCTAAGTACGCCCTTATCATACGGCTCTGGGAGGCATCAACATGAGACTAGTCACTCTGTTGTTACTATGGTAACACAGAATCACCAAATTTGAGTCCTTTTGGTTGCTGGAGTGTAAGCATTAGCACCAATGCTAGCGGTGTTAGTGTGAAAAGCGAGCACTCCCCACTCTCCATCGATCGACTTCTTGAATGGTTGATTTGGTGTTGCCGTGGTTGCAAAAAATACATTTGATTTTTTAAAAAAAATGTTAATTAAATTCATTTATTTATTTGTTGCGTAAAACGCCTGCACACAATTCTGAGCAGTGCCGTTCGCAGTGCGCTGTGCTTGTAAAAACATTGTCGCACACGAAGATGATAAATGTTTATTCCGCTACATCATGTTTTAAAACAAACACGTTTTACTAGTGCTAGCGTTGCGTTAGCATTAGTATCACTTCAGATGCTTGTAAAACTGTCGGCCCCGCGCTAAAATCCTCAATGTTTATTTGAGGACGTGAAGTTATAACAAAAATGAGTTTTACTGCCAGGCAGATGGCACAAAGTTTTCGCAGTAGCTGTAGCATGACTTCAGACAGTTTATTTAGTTTATTTTCAGTGCTTGGATTGATTTTGCATGTTTTTGTGTGGTTACCTTTTATTAGGATTTTTGTGGAATTAAATTTGCAATTTCTGTTTAATTATTTTATTATTTTTATGATTATTATTAGATTGATACTTTCATAGGATGTTATTTTTTTCAGAATTTTAATGTCTGCATTTTTTTGTGGTTTTTGAGAAGTTGCAATAGTTTTAATTCTCAATTTATTTGTCTATTTCTCTGTTATTTAATTTTAGGGATGTTAATTATTTCAATAGTGTGGTATATATATTTTTTGCTTTCATTGTACTATTTTTGCTGGATTGTCTTGAAGAATTTCCATTCATTTTTTTAATGGAGCATGAGTTTGGTTTTAATGATTGTTTTTGTATTTAAATTATTTTGATATCAATTATTTCTGTGGTGGAAATCTTACTTACACTTGGAATATTTTGTTTGAATGATATTCATTGACCATTTTGGTTGTTGTTTTTTTTTTTAAATGGCCTCATTAGACGCTGCATTGTCATTTAAAGCTTCATAAATAACCCCGCTGTGAGGAGTGAAAGTGTGTCGTGTCTTTAACGCTCGTCGGAGCGTGTGAGGCAACTCCCAAACATCAGACCATAAACTTTTTTTCCCTTGTTTTTATCTCATACATTCCGACTCTCTGGCTTGTTTATTTGAAAGTGTTGTAAAAAAAAAAAAAAAAAAAAAAAAAAAGTTCTAACCTGGTCTGGAGCGCTAACCCCCTTGCAAGCCCAAATCTAAATGGGGGTCTTTGATGTGTCTGTTGTTATTGTTTGTATCAGTGCTTATCACCACCCCCTTCCCCAACCCAGAACCCCCTTAAACGCACACCCCAATCGCATCCGTGCGTCATTACACCATTCCTCAGTTTGGCCGTACCAATTTTCTCCCCACTTTCCCCCACATCCTCTCCTCCGTCCATCCATCCATCCGTCTGTCTGTCTGTCCATTCATCCAGAGTGCCCCCTTGCCTTAACCCCCCCACCCCAACCACAACGATGACCCCCCCCCCCCCCAACCCTGTGATAAGGATGATGGATGGAGCAGAACTGTGGCTCCAGCCAAGAAGCCCGGCAGCTTCCTCGAAACTGAGAGATACTGAAAGAGGGATGGGGCGTATTGGGCTGTGGAAATGCCAATTTATTTGGGTGTGGTGGATGGGGGAGGGTTACCACCGCGAAATTAAATAAATTAAATAAAAGTGGGTGAAGAACTACAAAGATTACACTTTTTCCGGACCCCCAACAAAAAATCTCTTCAGATTTCGCTTTGAAAAGATGTCATTGCGTCCAATTATGTTAGATGATGCCCAGTTTGAACTTGCTTAAATACTGTCTTGAAAGGAAAAAAAAAACCCTACACTCAAATAATCATTTTATTAAAATGCACTGTGCATGAGGTGAATAAAAAAAACAGGGGACCTGCTGTATGTTTGAAAACAAAGACTTTGAAAAAATGAAATGCAAATGTAGCGTACTGAAAAGTTAAATACAACTGAACTGTGCTGAACAAATGTGAATTTGAAAAAGTTCAATATCGCTCATTCCGTGATTATTTTGCAAGCCACAAGAGGGCGACTGCATCACACAATTTCAGGGTGGTTTATCTGCTCTCTCCAAATTGGGATTATTTCATTTTTGCAAAGGACACTTCCCGTCTTGATTTTTATTTTGTCTCATCTGGTTTGTGTCAACTTTCAGCGGACGGAACGTGGACACAAAATTCCTTAATGATTTGTTTGCCTTCTAGATAGACAAGTGGAGGAATTTTTTGATGGCTAATTTTGTTCAGTTTGGACATTTTGTTTTGGTTATGAAAGGGAGAAGATAGCATTTCCCACGCGCGCATGCACTTCCGCTATTTTGAACATGGTGGACCGACTAATGAGAATTTTGATAAGATAACCATGTGGCATTTTATTTTCATGCGATTTGTTTTCATTGCTTTGTGGTTGGTTAACAAAAAAAAAATCCTCCCCCACGTCGGACGTAGTTGTTGTTAGCACAACTCATAATCAAAGATCCACACAACTGACCGACTTATAAAAGCTACTTGAACAGCTGAACTTTATTTGGGGTTAATCGGAGGCATTGCAGATGGCGGCAGTTGTGTGCCGACTCTCATTCAACATGACGTGGAACACATCCCCAAATAGATGTGAGGTGGTGTGCACACTTTTGCATGTGTGTGTATCTGTTGGATTTTACTTTCACGAAGGTGCGCGTCGGTGCGATGATTGAGGCGTGTTTACGGCAGGCGGCTTAAACATTTACTTTTGCATGCCGAAGGTGAAAAACGTGACAACTCTGGACGACTTAACGCCGGCCAGTGCACGGGGGCCGACATTTATGAGGAACGGGCGGCACGTGACCATGACGCCCGGACACAAAAAATGCGTCGGCTCGGGAAAATGCATGCACACTGACATGGGATCAGTTTTATGCCAGGAAAAATCAATCAACGCACGTGTCCTTCCCTGCATCGACTTCCACTTGTTAGGATCTTGTTTGTCCAAGGGTGTACCATTTTTTCACCCTGCATAACAACAAATCTTAACTTCATTTCGAATTTTGTCATTGTCTGCCCTGGGGCATCTCAGAGGTAAAGAGTCGTGGACCTAGAGTGGCACCTTGTAGGACACCATCCCCAACGATGCACGGGTCCATCCTGTTTTGTACAGCCGCCATCCACCATGACCGGTTTTGTTTTTCACTTGTCTTGACACTTTTTTTCGTGAACCGAGCGAAAGAATTTGTGGCGATCACGTCATCACGTTACTTCCTGCAAAACTTAGCAAACGCCATGTGACATTGCAGAGAGACAATTAGAATTAAGTGTTTGTACAAGTGCCAGATGAGTCATTTCCAGCCTTATTGGTGCAAGTGAGGCCATTCCCCTCCAATAATGTGTGTGCACGTGTGTGTGTGTGGGTGTGTATGTGTGTGTGTCTGCTTGTGTGTGTGCGTGTGCGTGCTTGAAGAGTGACAGACATGACAGCCTGGCTTAGGCTTATCTCATTGCAGGGCTGACATTAACAATCAAGAAGGTTGTGTGTGTGGGTGTGTGTGTAGATCCTGTATTTGACCCTTTACAGTTAACTTTTATAAATACTCATATACATACTTTGGCTGCGTATATTCATCAAGTGCAAAGCTCAATTCTTGCTCTGACCTTTCTGTGTGCAGTTTGCATGTTCTCCTGATGCCTGTGTGGGTTTTCTCCGGGTACTCCTCCCACATTCCAAAAACCATGCATGGCAGGTTAATGGAACACTCCTTAATCCAGCTGACATCGGGCAATAGGCGGGGTACACTCTGAACCGGTTGCCAGCCAATCGCAGGGCACACACAGACGAATAACCATCCGCGCTCACAATCGCACTGAGGGACAATTTCGAGACTTCCATTAACTTGCTATGCATGTTTTTTGGAATGTCGGAGGAAAGCAGAGTACCCGGAGAAAACCCACGCAGGCACCGGGAGAACATATAAACTCCACACAGGAAAACCGAAGCCGGGATCAAAGCCTGCAACTCTACATCCTGAGGCGGACGTGCTAACCAAGTCTATCACCGTGACGCCCACATACAGTATATGAATTAATTTCCCCAAAGAGGTTAAAGCAATCTTTTTTTTTCCCCACTTTAGGATGACAAGGCAAGTCCAAGTGGATGTGGGAAAAGTGGATGGAGACTTTGAGGAGGTGACCGGCGATGAGCACATGACAGGAGGAGCAGACGAGACAAGAAAAGTCCAAAAAAGAAAAGTCACGGGGAGAAAAAAAAAACAATGAGAGGCGACGAGAGTGATGAGGTGAGGTTGAGCCCGAGCGAAACTTCAACAGCGTTCGTAACGTCACAACCACTATGCCATCGTTTTCACATTCACGTTGGGATCTCACAAGAGATGCTGGTTCTCCCCCATCCTTTTTTTTCCCTAATTTTTTTTAGAGAGTAAGTGATCTTAGCTCACAACAGAACATCTCACACACGCGCCAAACTTGGAGATGATTTTATTTTATTTATATTTGCCACTGAAGTGTTAAAATGAGGAAGCCTGCCACAGATCGGAGAGACACTTCTTGCTGTTTATTTCATTTGCTCTTCACGTCCAACATGAACGATTCTTCCTTCTCGTGCGCCGGCGCTCCCGTCTGTCGTCGCAACAATACAGATACTTCATGAATTTGTCTCGAAAAGCTCCTCAACCTGGATTCTTTTGGTTCTTGACAAGAATTTTTTCTCATGGCGTCATCAAGTTCGAACGCCGTTCTTTTGGGATGAGTTGATAAAGAGCAACTTTGAGCGTTTCCGTCAGAAATCCCCAAAACGACTCGACTCGTTCAGTGCCAGATATTTTCATTCCCTTTTTTGCCCTGCCATGTGAAAAAATAAACCAATTAGAAATATACGAAGATTTACCTGGGATTAAATACCTGGATTATTTTAAAAAAAAAAAAAAACGTCTTTGGCATTGAATGCGTTCATGATGAGCTCATCCCGAAAAACTCTTTGGTGACTCAATGTGCATTTTGTATGGCAGTGCTTGGTATGTCGTGCAAGGCGGGGAGGGGCAACCCCCCTTTGACGGCCATTAGGGTCCCCCCGCCGAGCGAGGGGGAGATAAGGAGGGAATTGAAAAAGTGGAGGAAAGAAGAGAAAGAGCCTTCTCCTTCGCTATCTATCTTCTTTTCTTCCCCCCTCGTCTCTTTGAGCTTGATTAGCCTGCGAGCTTTAAGAGGCTCGTTATCAAGCTCGGAGGCCAGGCAACTTCTTCTTCTTCTTCTTCTTCTGACTGTTGACACACATGCACACACACAAGCCCTGCGCGTGTGTGTGTGTGTGTCTCCTTGACTGATATGGAGTCACAATGCGGTCAAGCAATCGTTCGCGTCGGCGGACCTGAGGGACTCCAACATGTCTGCCGGCCGCTTTGCGTCCGTTCTCATTTTAATTTTTTTTCTCTCATGTCAAGCGACCGGTCACTCTGTTCACGTAAAATATAAAATCGGCATTTTTAGGAACCCGAGTAAGATTGTTCAAGTAGGAGACAAAAAGTTGAATTTTCGCTGTTAGCACTAATGCTTCATGAAAATGAAAAACAATGACAATTGCTCAAGATGCAAGTTTCGAAAATTGCCAAGAAACTTTGGTCAATGTCTAAAGATGAGTTGTAGACAAAAATCTGAAATGACAGTCCCTCAAAATGCACATTTTGAGAATTGCCAATAAAAAAAAAAAACGAATTAAAATGGACAAAAATCATCAAAGTCAGTAAAAATCATTCTCATTTTGAAGCATCAAGATCTGTTTTAAGCATTTCGACAAACGCTTAAAACAAAATGTGAAATCATGATTCCTCAAAAAGTAACGCAAATGAAAGTTCCCAAATAACTTTCCTTCTTTTGTTTAGCCAAACAGACATTTTCGTGACTGTTCCAATTAATTTTAGGTACTTTTATGAACTCAAGCTTCAGTTCTCTTTTTTTTTCCCCTCTGTGTTTTGTTTTGGTTTTTTTAAGCACTCTGGTTGTCAGGACGGCTTTACCTTTGCCGGCCGTCCCACTGATGCATCTGTCGGGCTCGCTTTTGTTTATGGCGTCAAGAATGTTAAGGCGACACGTTAGCCTCGGCTACTTCACGTGTGCGAATGTGTGCCCCAAAAGTGGCCGGCTGAAAAAAAGAAGGCGAGGGAGGGCTGAGGGGGCAATTTGGACATCCAATGGGGTGCAGATCTGGTGAATTTTGCTGGCTGTTTAGTCTAGCAATCGCCATGGTGACAAGGAGTCTAGCTTTAAGGATTTTTTTTGGAAGGTGGGGCGGAGGGATGGGGGGGGGTTACAGCGAGTGAGGACGAATGGGGGGCGTGGGTCAGGGTAGTTAGAGGCACTACGGGTCAGGCAGGATTAAACGGCGTCCTTCAAACCAAACGTATGTAATTGCACTCAGAAAGTTTCCAGAAAAAATGTCCAAAAGAGAAAAAAAAAATGTTCAAACAAAAACTAAAGACTTGTCTCCCCCAAAAATGAAAAGCGGAGTTAAAAAATATCAAAGAAATTATCTTGGGTTAGAATTTTCATCCTGATTGAGATCTTTCTCCTGTGAAACTATTTTTGTTTTGCTTTTGTTTTTGTTTTTTTGTGAGCGCATTCTTTTGAAAGAACACGTTTTCTAAATATAAGATTCCAAGGAATAAGTTGGACAGATGTTACAGCAACACGACTAAAGATTAAAATGATGACAATGAATAGTTTTTTTTCTCTAAAAATTTTATCTGTTAACATTTTTTGGGGGGGGTTGAGGGGTTCGTAGAGCGGCCCAAATAAAAGTGGGGTGTCAAGGCTTGTGTCGCACAGCCATAGAAAGACACACACGCACACGCACGCGCTCGGCTGGTCTGGACAGTTTAAGTCGGTGCTGACAGTGAAAGGCAATTCCTGAGACTTGGTTCTCGGCCAAGCACACTTTTGATTGGGAGCCGTCTGCATCCGCGCTCACGTTTATTTAACACTCGTCCTCTTGTCTACGTCGCCATGAGAGCTCACGTGTTTTTGGTCGAAGGCCCAAATGTTCCCCCGAGAAAAGATCCAAACTAACGCCGATTAATGCTCGTGTGTTTTTTGGCCAGGGATAGCAGCAAGTCAAATACGCGTGAGCAAGAGTTATAGATCATCTTCAGCCTTTCAACAAAGCTCGAGATGCACTTTGCGGCGGCAGTATATCACCGCGCTAACGCCGCTAATGACTGCGCGATGGAGGGAAAAGCTCTCCCCCATCGTCCGATACTGACCCCCGGTGGACGACGACCAAATCGTCATAAGGATTCCCTGAAACGGACTTCAGAGGACGACACCAATTGGAAAAACTGCACCACCAAAGTGACATTGTGATCGTGAGTTTGGCAATTTCAACATCACTATTTACAATCGCGAGGAAACAAAGGCTAAAGCGTCATTTTAAATAATAGTCCAAATAAAATGAGGGTGGATAGTACTAGAAAAAGGTCATATTAAAAAAGACAAGAAAGTCAATTTTCCAGAATCAAGTTAATTTAATTTTTTTTTTAAAAATCTGTAAAAATGTCATATTTTGAGGATTGTGGGAAACGGATTTTCTTTTCAAAGCCAATCTTATTTTTGGAGAAAAAAATTTCAAGGTTTAAATTGTTGTTAAAGCTCAGTTTTAAGGAATATTTTTTTAAATATTTTTTTTGTTTGAAGTATTTTTTTAAAGCTTCCTTCTCCATGAACTAACATTGGGTTTTTGAGAAATAAAACCATATTTTTAAAAAATCAACTGCATTTTTTCCCATCGCACATTTAAAAAAAAAAAAAAACTTCTGTCTTGCAAAAGACATTTTTCGACCTGCATCTACAAACGTATTAAACGGACTCAACTCCAATTTCAAGTTCATAATTATTACTTTTTTTTGAACAGGTCTTATAAAAAGAAAACGTTTTTCAAAATCATTTCTCTTCTGACATTTTGACTTTAGTCTCAGAAAAATATCACTTCTTGTGAAATCCCAACTGAAGGCCTCCCAGTGCACATTGCACCTTTTTTTTTGTCACTCGCAATGTTACAACTATTTGCTTTTATTTTGTAAAACAACTTTCTACGGTGTACTTTGGCCTTAGTGCCCTTTTATTTCCTGGAGTCAACATTTCTTGTAAAATGGCAACTTTCAGTTCCACAAATTCACTTCTGTAAAATCCCACCCCCCCACCCCCCATCGAATTGGACCTGCTCAAACCATTCCGAACGTTGTCGCTGAATTTGCCCAGGAGTCCTGTCGTCTGCCGAGAGGCCTGAATGTTTTGATTGACAATCTCGTCCTGATTGAAATAGATGGCCAAATCAGCAGGAGTCCGAAAAGTCTGGGCCCGTGCGCCCCTTTGCCCTCGACCCTCGCCCTCCCCTTCGCACGGCCGCAGTTATCAGACGCTCCCCGCTGCCGTTGTTTTCAGAGGTCAGAGTTGTTTGTTTGCCTGCAGGCTCGCGCTGTGATAGTCGGACTACGCCTGAGCGCCCCACGCATATGTCGTCGCCCCCTCCCCCCTCGCCCCACCTAAGAAACGTACCATCACCTCATCTTAATCTGAGCGTTATCAGCCCACTCCTCCATCCCCCGCAAACTCGCAGCTTGTCTTTTGAAAAAGGAACACTTCCCCCAGGAAATGACAAAAGACTTGGAGGCAGATAGACCGTGTCTCTATCTGTCATGGCGGAAGACGGGGGGGGGGGGGGGGGGGTCAGGTTATCACGGTTCATGTCATTCAGGTGGGCTTCATAGGCCTCAGGTTCAAATGCATCCAGTGAGCCGGATTCTCAAAAGTGTGCGATACACAAGCTCCCTCTTGTGGTGCGGGAAAGAATCGCGGCCTAAGTGCGGTTCGGTTGTATTTCACTTGGAGGTAGCTCAATGGGGCATTTGGCACCCCGCCCGATGGAAGAGTTTTGATGTTAGCTGATTTCTGCCCAGTGACGAGTAGCCGATCAGAGATGAGGGACACTTGAGCTAAATTGACAAATCTTTTTATTCCGTGATGAATCACTTTCAGGACAGAAGTCATTCTCAACTTGC
Source organism: Hippocampus zosterae (assembly GCF_025434085.1). Lineage (NCBI taxonomy): Eukaryota > Metazoa > Chordata > Actinopteri > Syngnathiformes > Syngnathidae > Hippocampus > Hippocampus zosterae. Next base: position 16,405,255 of record NC_067466.1, read on the forward strand.
TCCCGTCAAAGTACAACTTTACTCTCCTCAAGATTCAAAAATAATCATAATTTCACATTTGCTTTTTATTCCCACCTTAAAAATAATTGTTTTTCCAAAATGCAACTTTACCCTCATAATCGTCATTATTATTATTCTCACACGATTACATCTTTATTATTGTAAAATCAGCAATTTATTCATGGATCAAGAACTTTTTTTCTTGCAACATTATGATTTTATTTTTTTCCATAAATCTCCTCCAAAAAGTTTTGAGTCCCGTTGTCACTGGCACTTATAACATTAGTCTTACTTTTCGAAGTAGTGCAAAATTACTGGATGGACAAAATTTAACATGAAACTTTAAAACAAATCGATATTCAATTTAGAATAAATGATAAATTATTTTTGAAAAAGCCCAACGTACTTAATAATTTAAAATTTACGAGGGGGTTTACTGAATCAAATATGAGATTCTTTTTGACTCCGTCGAGCCGAATGAAGACTTAACCATGTGTCGCCCCCTTGTGGTTGTCACACGACCGCAGCCACTGACGTTTGACGTTTGTGATCACAATTCAAATTCGAGTCATAGCGCAGCCTTAGTTGCACCTGTAGTTTTGTAACTTTTCCAAATTAGATTATAACCTGTGGGGGGGGGGGGGGGGTGCTCGACTGCCTGATTAAGCAACATGGAGGAAATGAGACAAGCTATTTTGTCCGAGGATGGGAGCGGATGAAGTGAGTGCTGGAGGTGGGACAAGTTGCCTGCGCGCCTTGTGTGTGTGTGTGTGTGTGTGTGTGTGTGTGTGTGGAAGTCACAGATATTAAATCAGCTCTTGTGGGCCTTTTAAGGAGGCACAACAGAAGCCCTGTGCCCCCGCCAACACAACAAAGCGGGCAGCCAGCCAGCAATGAACATTCCTGCCGCCTTTACGAGCTGCCCTGGCCACGCCCCTTCACTCGCACCCCATTAACGTCGGCCGCATTCGTCCTGGCCAACCCAGACGCTCCAATCTCATCCAATTCTGGTTTTGTTTTGGCTCTTTGCGGCTTCGTATGATTCATTAAAAACGATGTCGATCTTGCTAACGTTTGGCAAATTAGTGTACTGCCACTTGCAGACTTTTAGGAATCGTATCTAGTAGAAAGTGTCAAAGGAAAATAAAAATAGCAAGTCAGTCTTCTGACTTTTGGGTTATTCAAAGCGCAGGCTATGCTTTGTGGGTTTTTTTTTCATTTTTACTAAAAATGTAATTGACTGCTTCATTTTTATTGCTTTGGGAATTGTTATAATTGGCTAATCCATACTTTGATTCACAAATGTTTACAAATATGCCTTCTGTGTGATTTTATCATTTAGTACCCCCGCGACCCCCCCCCCCCCCAAAAAAAAATACATGTCAATAGTTTAATGGTTTCTCTCTTAACTTCTTATCTCAACAAACTTTTGGTGTCATCATAGTTACTAAAAAAAAACAAAAAAACAATTAGTTCGTCATTCGATCAAATGATTTACTTTGTTTTATTTTGAAAAAAAATGTTTGAATCAAAAAACAGAAATCACCAACTTTACGTTTTATATATTTATATCGTATCGTTATAAGATAAATATTGAGATGCAACATAAACATCAAAACCATGAGCGTAGTAACTGAATGAAAAATGACCAAATCAATCATGAAAATCAATTTCTCAAAATGACCTAAGACTGTGCGATGTCCTTCATTCAAATATTCCAGAAACAATTTGCAAGACTCAAGAGGCGCGGGATGCATTTTTGTCCCGCGGTCCCTTTACAATCCTCAAGAGGGTGCCAGTGAGCAGATTAGCTTTGTTATCTCCAGAAATCACAATTCCAATCCAAATGATTGACTGATCGCGGCTTGTTGTACACACAGTGTTTGGGAGTTCATTAGTGAGTTTGCCTCAAGAAAAGAAAAATGTCCCGCGACACATGGCACCCATCCCGAAAAATCAATCTTCCCCATCGACAATGAATTGATAAGAAAAATGGCACTGGATATGTGTCAATATGCCAATGTATTGGAATTTCAGACTCAAATTTGTTACTTGCGACTGAAAGCAAAAAAAAACAACAACAACAACAACAACCCAGCAGTGAAACTTAAAGCTGTTGTAAATGGGAGCTCTCTTAAGTCAAGGCATCGATGGATTGCCAGCGTGCGTTTTACAAACGTGTGACCCCCCCACCACCCCTCCAACGACCCCCCTCCAAAGTGTGAAAAGGAGCGTTTATGCTGTTAGGCCAAGGTCTTAGTGTGTTTGTTCACCAGCACGATTTCGATGGCCCGCGCTTTCATCTCGCGCGCCATTTGGCACCAAACGCACGCCGCGCAGAAGGTGGCGCACACGCAGTCGTTGAACATGGAGCCCTGTGGACAACAGATGCAGCGGCACTCGAAAAACGATATCCCGAACGTTTTGCGAGTGGTAAAAAGTCTCCCGCCCGGAAGCTCACGTTGTCTATTTGTGCTTTTGCTTGCAGGGGGTGGGGGGGGGCGCAAGGCCTGCTTACCCGGATGCCGTAGAGCTGGCGCATGGACACCCTGGTGGACATGGTGACGGGAGGGACGAAGGGGCTGAGCAGGACGTCCACCAAGGGGAGGCAGAGGCACTCGCCGTATTTCTTGGCCGTCATGCAGGCGAAGCAAGGAAAGCACCAGAAGGCGCAGCAGCCTTTTAAAGACACACACACGGAAAACACACACAGCGGGTTGCCCTCGCAAACTCCCAACGCTCGTCAACATGATGGTGATGTCACCGCGCAATGTCAAAACTCCCATGGGGGGGGGAAGCCTCGTCTCTTACACATGGGCACGTCGTCGCAGCAGTCGCAGATGCCGCTGCCCCACTCGTTGGAGTCTTGGTGGACCATGACGGGCTGAGGCTGCTTGACGACCATCTTGGACGTCATGTCGGCTCCCTGGCGGAGGAGGACAAAGTCTCACTCGGGTTTGCAGCCCTGTCGGTGGAGAATTATACACAAAGAAAGGTGGGGACAATTTTGTTTGTTGTTTTTTTTTTTTTATCAGATTTCGTATTTCCTCTCAGAAGGAGATAATAAGCGCGATAGACGCATGCGGGTGATTGGTCAGATAGAAACGGGACGAAAAACGGTCCAAATCTTGGATGATCAAATGGTTGTATTTGAACATTTGCAAGGACAATTCATCTTTTTCCCTCAAAAAGTCTCAATCAGTATCGTGACAAAATCTTCTTTCAGGACAAATAGTTGTTTGAATCTTTCGTGACATGGCCAACTTTAAACCCCCCCCAAAGGAAAATCCACTTATCCCAAAACATGTTCAAGAACATAGTCCGATTGGTTTTTCTCCCGAAAATGTTCCTTTTTCTTCAAAAAAAAAAACAAGAGCCACACGAAAAACTAATTTGCCAAATTGCCTGTTTGAAAGCGAATCGCCAGCCCGACTCACCCGATGACTTGAAATCCAGTCAGATGTGCTTCTCCCAACCAAAAGATGAAATACGAAATAGTGACATTGTGAAATATCGCAAGGACAAGAACAATAAAATACGCGTGAGCGCGTCTTACCTGAGTGTGTGGCACCTTGAGGAAAGGAAAGCGAACGTCTCCGAATAGCCTGAGTGAGTGACTCCAGAAATAAAAAGCTGAGAAGAGCGACCGGACCGACCTGCTGGGCCGGTCGCCGACCAGCTGACGGCAAAGCTCCTCCAACACGAGGGACATCATCGCCAACGGGATTTGAATGCCAAAAGCTGATTGGTAGATCCATTCGGATTGGTACTGTACTTTGTGGGCTTTTCCATAAAGTTAGAAGAAATATTTTCCGGATTTTGCACAAAGATGACAAAAAGTGGACTTTGCCCGAACACGTGCTTGCGGATATTGCGCAATATTTTGTTGGTTTCAGAATCATTTAGTAGCTTTTGTACACCCCCCTTCCCCCCTCCTCAAATTACATTTTTTTCGCCTCGCCATCCCCCCCCCTGAAAAAAAAAATCTAAATAAATAAAAAAATGGAGAGAGATTTGGTAGGTAGGTTCAAAATGTAGCATGTGGCTTTCGTGTGAAAACAATTTTGTGGATGATGACTCGTATAATTTTGTGTCTTTTGTTTCAGAATCATTTATTGACCGAAAGGCCTCCATTTGAAGATCCCCGAAGCGAAGCGACGTACTTTTGAACAGTACCGACGAATGAGACAAGGTGATGACATCATTTTGTTGGAGCAGCGCCAGCCAATGCCAACCGCACCAGATCACCTCCGCCCAAAACCAGGCGCGGGCGCGGCAGCAATAGAAATTCTCCAAATGCTCGACTTGTGTTGACTCCTTAACACCACTGGTGTCAACCAGGTGACCCGGGGGCCACATCCGGCCCGCCACATCATTGAATTGAAAAAAATGTGTACAAAAATGACTTACAGATTTTGCTTGGAAAAAATGATGATGATCATTTGTGGATCATATATCATGAAGGATTTGACACAAATATTACTGTCACGCTTTTTCAGACATTTTTGGGGATGGTTGAAAAAAAAAAATCATGTCATTGCACGATTGCAGTTTGCTCGATCGGTATGACGATGAGTCGCCACAAATCATCAAAAAAAAAAATATGTCCGCCCGTCCCGTGGCCGCGTGGACTGTAACCTCTCGATCCACATCGCTCATTTGTTTGCTTTCTTCTCACTGCGGGTCAGCAGGTTCGTCCAGAACGCGGCTTTCGGCCGGTTCACGCCAGACCGCGCGGATCCTCATGTGGGTTGAAGGTCACTGGAACTCTCGGTACAGACTCGTGTGTGCGCGCGAGGCACGCAGGGGAGGGAGGAGTCAACGGATGAGTGAAGTAGCAGTTGCAATTCCAGCAGGAGAAGAGACGTGCACGCATCAGCGACTGCACATCAGGTTCGCAAAATGTTGTTCCTCTCAAAAATGTCATTTTCCCCGATATGCCTCACCGCTTGCCTTTTGCTTGCAGGCGACCGCGCAAAATGAACGGCGGTGCTGACATCGAAAGCGAGCAGACCTCCGTCTGGGCTGGATTTCGCCGCGGTACCCCGGAGGAGCACTTGGGGGTGGCGAGCGACCCTTTCCTGACGGCCGCCCGGCTCCTGCGCGCCGGAGACCGGAAAGTCAAAGAGGACAAACGGCATCAGCACAGAGGCGCCGGCGTAGCCGCGAGGACGCCACGCAAGCAGCGGAGAACGTTGAAGACGCCCGGACTGGCGCCCATCGCCGAGACGTAGCCGCAACGCCAGCTTCGTTCGACTCGCGAATGTGTTCCATGCACACGACGCGCTGCACCGCGCGGTGCTTTGCTCATTCCAAACAGCTCTCAAGGATTTTCTGCACGTTTTCTACGATTCCATGTCGACTAAAATCTTGTCTGTCATTTACAATCTGGATGCTCATTTGGGATCCGTCTTTTTCAGATACTAATTTGCCCGGAAAGTTTTTTTGTGCTTGTGTAATAAGGACAGTTAAAAAAAAATACTGTACAAGAATTACACGAAATCTGTGAAATGATAAATCCCTGGCGTGTTTTTTTGTCGATAACGTCCATTATCAAAGGGTGGAACGAAAGTGTTGACGTGTTCCTCGACTGCCACATTCATTCTTGAATGTGGCACTGTGGAGTCTTCAACTCCCGCCTTTAACTTCACTTTTTCTCTTGATGTCCATGGCGAGTTAAGCATTTTAGAGCAGGTCACGTGCTAGCAAGGCGTTTGAGTCGAAAAAAACAACTAATAAAATGACCATGAATAGTAAGGCCAAAAAAAATGTTTGACACCAAACAACCATGTATAATAAGTTGTTTTTAGCCGCCCCAAAAAAACGACCATGTATAGTAAGGCGTTTTTGACCCGAAAAAAAAAGCCTTACTATAGATGGTCGTTTTTTTCGGGTCAAAAAGCCTTACTATACATGGTCGGTTTTTTTTGTCAAAAACGCCTTACTATACATGGTGGTTTTTTTGTCAAAAAGGCCTTACATGGTCGTTTTTGTCGGCTAAAAAAGCCTTACTATACATGGTCGTTTTTTCGGCTAAAAACGCCTTACTATACATGGTCGTTTTTTTCGGCTTAAAACGCCTTACTATACTATGTCGTTTTTTTTTGGTCAAAAACGCCTTACTATACATGGTCGTTTTTTTCGGCTTAAAACGCCTTACTATACTATGTCGTTTTTTTTTTGTCAAAAACGCCTTACTATACATGGTCGTTTTTTTTCGTCAAAAAACGCCTTACTATACATGGTCGTTTTTTTCGGCTAAAAAAGCCTTACTATACATGGTCGTTTCTTCGGCTAAAAACGCCTTACTATACATGGTCGTTTTTTTCGGCTTAAAACGCCTTACTATACTATGTCGTTTTTTTTTGGTCAAAAACGCCTTACTATACATGGTCGTTTTTTTCGGCTTAAAACGCCTTACTATACTATGTCGTTTTTTTTTTGTCAAAAACGCCTTACTATACATGGTCGTTTTTTTTCGTCAAAAAACGCCTTACTATACATGGTCGTTTTTTTCGGCTAAAAAAGCCTTACTATACATGGTCGTTTCTTCGGCTAAAAACGCCTTACTATACATGGTCGTTTTTTTCGGCTTAAAACGCCTTACTATATTATGTCGTTTTTTTTTGGTCAAAAACGCCTTACTATACATGGTCTTTTTTTTCGTCGAAAAACGCCTTACTATACTATGTCGTTTTTTTTTTGTCAAAAACGCCTTACTATACATGGTCGTTTTTTTTCGTCAAAAAACGCCTTACTATACATGGTGGTTTTTTTCGGGTCAAAAACGCCTTACTATACATGGTCGTTTTTTTTCGGCTTAAAACGCCTTACTATACTATGTCGTTTTTTTTGGTCAAAAACGCCTTATTATACATGGTCGTTTTTTTTCGTCAAAAAACGCCTTACTATACATGGTCGTTTTTTTCGGCTAAAAAAGCCTTACTATACATGGTCGTTTTTTCGGCTAAAAACGCCTTACTATACTATGTCGTTTTTTTTGGTCAAAAACGCCTTACTATACATGGTCGTTTTTTTCGGCTTAAAACGCCTTACTATATTATGTCGTTTTTTTTTGTCAAAAACGCCTTACTATACATGGTCGTTTTTTTTCGTCAAAAAACGCCTTACTATACATGGTCGTTTTTTTCGGCTAAAAAAGCCTTACTATACATGGTCGTTTTTTTCGGCTTAAAACGCCTTACTATATTATGTCGTTTTTTTTTGTCAAAAACGCCTTACTATACATGGTCGTTTTTTTTCGTCAAAAAACGCCTTACTATACATGGTCGTTTTTTTCGGCTAAAAACGCCTTACTATACATGGTCGTTTTTTTCGGCTTAAAACGCCTTACTATATTATGTCGTTTTTTTTGGTCAAAAACGCCTTACTATACATGGTCTTTTTTTTCGTCAAAAAACGCCTTACTATACTATGTCGTTTTTTTTTTGTCAAAAACGCCTTACTATACATGGTCGTTTTTTTTCGTCAAAAAACGCCTTACTATACATGGTGGTTTTTTTCGGGTCAAAAACGCCTTACTATACATGGTCGTTTTTTTCGGCTTAAAACGCCTTACTATACTATCGTTTTTTTTGGTCAAAAACGCCTTACTATACATGGTCGTTTTTTTTCGTCAAAAAACGCCTTACTATACATGGTCGTTTTTTTCGGCTAAAAAAGCCTTACTATACATGGTCGTTTCTTCGGCTAAAAACGCCTTACTATACATGGTCGTTTTTTTCGGCTTAAAACGCCTTACTATATTATGTCGTTTTTTTTGGTCAAAAACGCCTTACTATACATGGTCGTTTTTTTTCGTCAAAAAACGCCTTACTATACTATGTCGTTTTTTTTCGTCAAAAAACGCCTTACTATACATGGTGGTTTTTTTCGGGTCGAAAACGCCTTACTATACATGGTCGTTTTTTTCGGCTTAAAACGCCTTACTATACATGGTCGTTTTTTCGGCTAAAAACGCCTTACTATACATGGTCGTTTTTTTCGGCTTAAAACACCTTACTATACTATGTCGTTTTTTTGGGTCAAAAACGCCTTACTATACATGGTCGTTTTTTTTCGTCAAAAAACGCCTTACTATACATGGTCGTTTTTTTCGGCTAAAAACGCCTTACTATACATGGTCGTTTTTTTCGGCTTAAAACGCCTTACTATATTATGTCGTTTTTTTGGTCAAAAACGCCTTACTATACATGGTCTTTTTTTTCGTCAAAAAACGCCTTACTATACTATGTCGTTTTTTTTTGTCAAAAACGCCTTACTATACATGGTCGTTTTTTTTCGTCAAAAAACGCCTTACTATACATGGTGGTTTTTTTTGGGTCAAAAACGCCTTACTATACATGGTCGTTTTTTTCGGCTTAAAACGCCTTACTATACTATCGTTTTTTTTGGTCAAAAACGCCTTACTATACATGGTCGTTTTTTTTCGTCAAAAAACGCCTTACTATACATGGTCGTTTTTTTCGGCTAAAAAAGCCTTACTATACATGGTCGTTTCTTCGGCTAAAAACGCCTTACTATACATGGTCGTTTTTTTCGGCTTAAAACGCCTTACTATATTATGTCGTTTTTTTTGGTCAAAAACGCCTTACTATACATGGTCGTTTTTTTTCGTCAAAAAACGCCTTACTATACTATGTCGTTTTTTTTTGTCAAAAACGCCTTACTATACATGGTCGTTTTTTTTCGTCAAAAAACGCCTTACTATACATGGTGGTTTTTTTCGGGTCGAAAACGCCTTACTATACATGGTCGTTTTTTTTCGTCAAAAAACGCCTTACTATACATGGTGGTTTTTTTCGGGTCGAAAACGCCTTACTATACATGGTCGTTTTTTTCGGCTTAAAACACCTTACTATACTATGTCGTTTTTTTGGGTCAAAAACGCCTTACTATACATGGTCGTTTTTTTTCGTCAAAAAACGCCTTACTATACATGGTCGTTTTTTTTCGTCAAAAAACGCCTTACTATACAAGGACGTTTTTTTCGGCTAAAAAAGGCTGAATGGTTTGAATTGGGATTTGGTACGAGGAATAATGGTTTTAAACTTTTCATTCTCAAACAAACAAAAAGGACACCACATCTGTGAATTTTTCTTTTTTTTTAATTTGTCCAAAAAAAAAGCTCCTTTACAGCGCCAAGTCAGTCGTCCAAACCTGCAAAGCCAGCTGACATGTAAAATACCCTTACAATACATTAGAATCAAAACAGGTACCAAAAAGTACAGTAAAATTACACTTCCTTTCAATGGAAATGTTGGGAAGGGAAAACAAAACAGAAGGAAAATAAAACCTAAAAAAATGAAAGCATACAATACAAAAAAAAGGGGGGGAAAAAAGTTACATTTCTGATGTTTTCTGTACAAATGGTCTTCTGTCATAAAAGGAGTCGCGTTTGTCCAGTCGGCCATTTTGTTTGGCTGGATCCTAAGAGACAAGAACCCTATAAGCGTGCCTGTGGCGGAGCCGACGGCGGATGACGTACCTTCCGAGGCGCGCGCATCAGTATGGCTTGTAGGTGCTCTGGTGGCCCCGTCTGGGAGCTTTGCCGTAACTGGCGCTGCCCTGGCCTGGCAACACAGCATCATCGTCAACTGCACACATCGCAGGTCGAAACAAACACAACACATTTCCACATGGTGGCGGAGCGCGACACAGTCTCAATCGCAGCTTCACGGGCGCAATCTTTGCATCGTCAACATTTGTTTTGAAGGGCGCGTTCACAAATCAAACTCGGGCATTGTTTAACGCCGCTCCAAGAAGAGTATTCACTGCGAGTGCTTAACAAGATGGCTAGAACAAAAAGGTTATTCCAAATGAACTAGAAATAGAAAGCCCCCCCCCCCCGCTCCTTTTAACATGCCGCGTCATACGTACTGTAGTCGTATCCAGGGTATCCATAGTAGCCACCGGAGGGGTAGTCGTAGCCGCCGTAGCCGCTGTAGCTGCTGTAGCCGCCGTAGCCTTGGCCGCCGTATCCCTGGTAGTAGCTTCCGTAGCCGCCCTGGTTCCAGCCTTGGCTCTGGCCTGTCGACGCAAAGCCAAGGCAAGGCACCCATTAAGCCCTTCAATCCGACTCCTTTCCAGGATCAACTTCTTAACAAGTACGACGCCCGACCCCCGCTGCGGCCGCGACCTCCTCGGCTGCCGTAGCCTCCGCCGCGTCCTCCGCCGTACTGCTGCTGCTGCTGTTGTTGCTGCTGCTGCTGGTACACCTCCTTGGGCTGGGCGATCTTCAGCTCGCACTGCACCCAGAAACACAACGGCCACCCTTCAAACGCCCGCGCCGACGTTCTCGCCGCCCGTCTCCACAAGATCCACTGACCCTTCCGCCCTCAATGTTGTGGAACTTCTTCTCCAAGCACTTCTTGACGCTGGCTTCCTCTTTGTACGTGATGAAGATGAAGCCCCTCCTCTTCTTCGACTTGGGATCCAGGGGAAGCTCGATGGTTTCGATCTGAAAGACGACGACGACGCGCGTCGGCAACTTGAAACGTCATGGTTCCGACTTGAACAAAAGAGACGTTGGCAGATTTGAAAATGCCAAATGTAAAAACACCGTGGTGGTAAAAATCACCTGGTTTTTCCCCAGCAGCAATAAATGATGTCAAGCTATGCTTTGTTGCGTTCAACATAATTCAAACCCCCCCCCCCCCCAAGCCCTCGACCTCATTGCGCTCCATCAACAGACTTTGCTCTGTAGCCAGTGGGGGGGGGGGGGGGGGGGGGGTCTCCTCACCTCTCCAAAGGCTCCGAAGTGCTCCCTGATGCTTTCCTCGGTGGCTTCCGGGTTCAAACCGCCGACAAAGATCTTCTTGACGGGCTCCTTCTTCATGGCCAGGGCCCGCTTGGGGTCGATCTGGCGCCCGTCCAGTTTGTGCTGGCTCTGCTGCAGCACCTGCAAAGCGCACGCGCGCACGCACATTCAGCCAGTCAGTCGGCACGCAGGCGGACGAGGACACCGCACGGCGTTTCGTTTGGACGAGCACCCGCCTTGTCCACACTGGCGGAGTCTTTGAAGAGCACGAAGCCGAAGCCGCGGGAGCGTCCGCTGGCCGTGTCAATTTTGATGGTGCAGTCCGAAACCTCGCCGAACTTGCTGAAGTAGTCCTTGAGGTCCTTCTTGTTGGTTTCCCAGCTCAGGCCGCCAACAAACATTTTGCTGGAGAAGAGAAAAGGGGGAGTAGGGACGGACGCTTGTTACTCTCCCTGGTGACGTGCACACAAATACAACCGGGTTACAAGAAAATGCCCGGAAGTGTTCAATAAATACATCACTTCACGGCGAAGGCCATAAACGGGTCAGCTATTTGGCAAGAAACTGAGGTTGACAAATAGAAAATTCTTCAAAATAAAAATAAAAAAAGGCACCCACCCTGCATCCTCTTCACTTTTGCTGGCGTCAATCTTGCCGCCGTCTGCATCGTCGTCGGCCATCAGCTCGGCTTCGGCGGCGGCGTCGTCATTCTGGTCCTCGTCGCCCTCGTTTCCATTTTGCTCCGAAGTCTCCATGAGCAGAATGTCAGCGTCGGCCATCGTGAGGGTGGATTGTTAACGTAGCCTGAAATTAGATTGGGGGTGGACAGTACATTTCATCAGTGCGGAAGCCTCCGACCATTCAAATCATGTATTCTTGAGTGTAGCATAGAAGAATACATTGGAAACCCAATTTGATTGCAGGCCATCTCAGAATAATCATAAATTGGACGGAGATTTGCCGAGATGGAGCTCAGGACATGTTTTTTCAGCCTTTCTGCAAATTATAAGGGGTTTTTTTTGCACTATTTTGTATTTGAAAATGTGTCTGCTGCCAAGTTACACCACTACTGCATTGTGACAACAATCTGCCAGTGATTTATACGTTTGTTCTATACATTGAGCATCAACGTACACGTATTGTAATTATAGATGTTCTCAATGAATAAAGAGTTAATTTGTTTTTGAAATCGTTTCCGCCAAATATCAGAATCGGCATCAAAACAACAACAAAAACGTCCAAATCAGTTGGGCTCTGGTTTTGAGATCGTGGTTCATGTTCTTCATGACTCACTCTGTTTGAATCACAATTTTAAAAATCGTGATTATCCAAAATACTTAACGTGGCCTTTTCTGGCGTTTTTAGTACTTCACAGGAATTAAAGAGCGACTTCAAAGTTGCTCGAGCCCAACTGACTGCCCTGAACCGGGGGAGGGAGTATTCCCATTCAAACAAATGCACGCTAGTCACACAGACCAAAACATGCGCAATCGGCCACTTTCAGCAGTTGCTCTTAAAGTCACAGTCGATTGGCCGAGTTATATAACAGTGGGAGTTTTTAAATGGATACATGGACGGCCGCGTTTTCCACTTTGGCGACCTCGGCAAATGTTTGGTAACAATAAGATGGCTAGCCGGATGCTAACGAACCGCGCTCGCGGGGAACGAGCAAGGCCCCGGTTGGCATTCCGACACTTGCAAACGAAACCAAGCGAAACATTACACACCGCGCACGGCAGTGGAGTTCATGGTAACGACTGCGATACAAAAAGTGTACAACCAGGTGGAAATTATGACTCGAATGCGTGGTAATCATTCATTAGCCATACGCAACACCAGCCTGAACATAAGGCGCTAGTGTTAGCCAGCTAGCTCGTCGATACGATAGCATCGTCTTACCGATCCGGGAAATGATGGTACAGTACAATTACGCTCAAATCGGAAGGTAGTCAACAACACGTCAATAGCCGCGTACGGGAACCTTATCGCTCCTAGAGTTATAAACAAGCGCTTCACTAGCCGAAGAAGAGCAAATCTGTCTTACTTTAACAAGGGGAGGGGGGAAAAAAAGAGAGGGAGCCGCCGGATCTCAGCTCAAAATGGACACTCCGAATTCACCGCTAACTCGTGGTGGTTTATATACGACCGGATGTGACCTAGCGCTTAGCCACGTTCTAACATCACCCTTCCCGATTGGCCGGAGAAGTTACCCGCGCGAATAATGCCGCCGCACCATTGGCCCGACGATGGCCGTGACGCCCCAGAGTGACCGAGTGTCCTTCCTGTACACTTGCCTCGTCCTGCCGGAAGGCCGTTTTAAGCTAGTGCTAGCTAGTACTTGTACTCGTGAGGATAAAAAGCGTAGTAAAACATGGACCTTTAGATGGATGTCGATATCAAATGGACAATTGCACAAAAACAATACATTAGACCTAATACTTTCATTGGGGGCGCTAATCATTGCTAAGGTGGAAAGTTCCTAATAAAAGAATTGAAATCCAGATGCGAAGAGACTGTCCTCTCAAATATAAGCAGTAATCCCCCACTTAATCAACACGTAATCCCCCCAGTGTAAAAAAAAGAAAAAGGCCAATTAGATGCATCTTGATGTTGATTACGGTTTTTATTCCCCCTGGGTAACATTATTCTAGGATGAGTCCCTTAGTAGTCCATGTAGCAGACATTACATTGAGCACAGTGGCTACACAATCAAGTAACCGAGGGATTAACACAAACCATCTGAAACGGATCTGTTTATTTCTTTTGAGCTACAGTTCACAATTTACTTTATTCACAGGTACCGGTGATTAAAAACACATTTACAGTTAGAATTACTTAAAAACACTTGTGTCAAGACGTTAAAAAAGGGGTGAAAAAAGTTAAATCATGCACAAATATTCAAAACCATTTCCTTCAAAGACACAAACAGCCCTGAGACTTTTTTTTCCCTTCACCGATGATCCAGAAAATTCTAGGAGCGGGACTTGCTGACCCAGTGGTACTTATCCACACGAGGCCCAGTGAAGGTAAACATAGCCCGGTAGGAATGGAAACCTTTGGAGCCCGCCAGGTGCTGTGGTGAGAGATGAGGTAGAGGGACGAGAGGCAGGAAGGTGTCCCCGCCGAATGGCTTCCTTTTGGGGTGGGTGAGCCATGTCTGGGGTGCGCCAGGAGCAAACTCGCTGAACTAAAGGGTGTTTGTAAAATACACGTCGATAATGATGTGATGGAACGTAACAAAGTAGTACTTATTTTACTTGGGTAGATTTTGAGTTAACTGTAAAAGGAGGAAATGTAAATCCAATGGTAACGTTACATTTGAATTAGCTTTAAAAAAACCTCAAAGTTAAGTTGAAGGGTTTAAAGTATGTGGGAAGGAGAAGGCTAAAACTAGCCTCAGTCTATACTGTACTTTCAAGCAATAAGGTGGCTAAAGTACGACCAGTCTTTCCCTGTGCCGACTTACCCGGTAGACGCTTTTGGGATTGCTAACAGTCGGGATGGTTTTGGGTTCGGCACCGAGAGCAGCAGATGGCCCGCTGCTGCTATCACCGCCCTCTTCCTCCTCCACCCCATCATCATCATCATCCTCATCCGAAGAACTCTCCGAGGGTACGTCCAGGCTGGCTCGCTCCACGGCATCGTTGACTCGCCGGGAGAAGTGGCCGTCGGCACGCCGGCTGCCGTCCACCTTTGAGATGGAGAAGGGGGTGCCGTGTTCGCCGTACCTGCCACACATGTCTCAACGTTCAATTTTCAAGCAACTTCCATTAAAAAAAATAACGACAAAGACCATGCTATTAAATTTCCAGTAGAGGACGGTCAGTCATTAAGCAAACCATTTGTCATTTAGATTTTCAAATAAACAAGCCTCTGGGCTTGTTGGATACAAAATGTCCGCCAACCTGCACGACACTTCTCCGGGGTCAACCCACACGGTGAGCTCCTGAGGCAGGCCCAGGTCCTCGTAGCGCACGCTGCTTCTATCGCACGCCTTCTGAAGCACCGGATCCTGTTGTTGTACCCGGTTCATTCGCAGACACCTAAAGCGGAGAAGAAAAAAAAAAAAATCTAGAATTGTTGGCCATTATGTAGAAGTCCCATGCTTTGAAAACGCTACCCAAAGAGTGACACTGAAGCATACCTGTAGGCCTGCCCCTTGGTGGGCACGTTGGGGTGCCAGTGGTTCTTGTAGCTCTCAAACAAGGCGGACGTGAGCGCGGTGCCGAAGCGCTCACGGCCGTCGTTGTCCAGACACCCGTAGCGCTTGACCACGCGGCCCATGAAAAAGACGGCGGCGGCAATTTCCTCCTTCATAGCGTCGTTTCAAATGGAGCACCTGAAAGAACAAGACTGCTTCTCTGCTACAACGAGGTGGGATTTTTTTTTATTA